>NC_035435.2:25045730-25381879 GCF_002127325.2 Helianthus annuus | reverse complement strand
GATCCTCAAAACAGAGAAGCAAGGATCCTCCTTCAAGAGCAACAAATTCAAATCCTACCATAGAATGAGAACAAGAATGTGCATGCTGTTGACCAAGAAGAGGATGATGAAGATATCCTCCAATCTCAGAATATTGTTTTTCCGTTGATAATCATGAACTAATCCTTGCAATGCAGAATCTAGGTGAAAAGCTAGGTGGCCCAGGAAGAATGATAAACCATCCGGGACTAAAGACAAGTCCAAATGGTGTGCATACCATGAGGATTTCGGGCATCTAACTGAAGATTGCATAGCCTTAAGAAAAGAAATTGGATACCTGCTAAGCAAGGGGCATCTAAAAGAATTGTTGGGAGAAAAAAGCAAAGGACCCAGGATCCTGAAAGGATCCCTGAAAAGGCTCCAGCACCTCCGGCAAACGCACAAGTGATCAACTTTATATCCGGAGGATCAGACATTGTGGTACATCCTTTCAGCGGCCAAAAGACATGCAAAAGAATCAAAAATGGATAATGGAGAAAGGCCTATTAGAACTCAAGTGTCTCAGAAGGGAAGATGATAACATTTGATGAGGATGATCGCATTAACATTCAGGATCCTCACCATGATAGTTTAGTTATCACTCTCTTTATCTCTAACCATTTTGTCCGCAGGATCCTTATCGATGGGGAAGCTCAGTGAACATTATCCAGCTTGATGTCCTGAAGAAGATGGGAATCCCAGAATCAGACATCACACCGAGATCCTCCGTGCTTGTAGGATTCAGTGGAGAAACGAAGAAAACTCTGGGGGACATCAAACTCCCAATCTACGTGGAAGGATTACATAATTACCAAAAAATTTTGTGTTATTGACTGTTTGTCTTGTTGCAACGTTATCCTTGGCAGGCCTTGGATACATGACATGAAAGCAGTTCCATCTAGCTACCATCAATGTGTGAAGCTCCCTAGCCCATGGGGGATAATCAAGATCCGACAGTGATCAGCAGGAGGCTAAGGATTGTTAATACCTCATCCATGAAGCCAACCTCGAAGCCAAGGGAGCAATAGCAATTACAGTATCCTCCGAGGAATGTCTTGGAGGCAAGGGAACAAGATGTGGACGAAATCCTCTTGGATCCTAGTGATCCTGAATCAAAAATCTATATCGGATCAGGGATCCTTGGCAAGATGAAAGAAGACTTAATATCCTTCCTCAAAAGAAGAAAATCTACCTTTGCTTGGAAACATGAAGATATGACAGGTATATCTAAGGATATCCATTACTCACAAACTTGGCATTGACAGGTCTATCAAACCAATCCATCAAAAAAGGAGGAAGTTTGCACCGGAAAGGAATGCCATTATCCAAGAAGAAGTAGAGAGACTACTTCGAGCAGGTATGATCAGAGAGGTAAAGTATCCAAAATGGTTAGCCAATGTGGTTGTTGTCCAAAAGAAAAACGGAAAGTGGAGGGTATGTGTCGATTTCACTGATTTGAATAAGGCATGTCCCAAGGATCCTTTCCCATTACCCCACATTGACTCCATGGTGGATGCAATGGCGGGGCATGAACTGTTGACCTTTATGGATGCATCATCTGGATTCCAACAAATTCAGATGGAACCATCGGACCAAGAGGATACATCCTTTATGACCCCAACAGGTTTGTATTGTTATATTGCCATGCCTTTTGGATTGAGAAATGCAGGTGCAACATATCAAAGGCTGGTAAATATGATGTTCAAAGATCAAATCGAAAAACTATGGAGGTGTACATAGATGATATGGTGGTCAAGTCAAAGAAAGCTGAGGATCACCTAAGGGACTTGGAAGAAGCATTCGATATCCTTGATAATTACAACATGAAACTTAATCCTTCAAAATGCCATTTTGGTGTTAAGGCAGGAAAGTTCTTAGGATACATGGTAACCCAGAGGGGCATTGAAGCAAGCCCGGAACAAATCAAAGCATTAATAAATATCAAATCTCCTGCCAATGCCAAGGATGTTCAAAGACTGACAGGCAGGATAGCAGCTTTGAACAGGTTCATATCAAAATCCTCAGAAAAATGCAAAGAATTCTACGATATCCTAAGGAAGAATAAGAAGTTTGAATGGACTGAGAAACATGAGAACGCTTTACAAGCCCTTAAAGAATATATGTCCTCAGCACCAGCATTAGCAAAACCGGAAAAAGGAGATGTGTTATCCTTATACCTGGCGGTATCCTCAACCGCTGTAAGTGCAGTCCTTGTCAAGGATCATGAAGGTACACAATATCCTATCTACTATGTAAGTAAAAGTTTGCTTGATGCCGAATCCAGGTACTCACACCTCGAAAAACTTATTCTTACATTAATCATGGCATCCACTAAGTTAAGGCATTATTTTGAAACCCATACTATTGTTGTTAAAACTAATTTTCCAATTAAGAATGTCCTCAGGAAACCGGAGATGTCAGGGAGGATGGCTAAGTGGGCAGTGAAGCTTAGTGCCCATGATATAAGATATGAACCAAGAACAGCCATTAAATCTCAAGCACTAGCTGACTTTGTGGCTGATTTCAGTAGTGATCTACAAAAAGAAGCGGAATTGGAGGTCCAGCAGCTGGATGAGACCAAGGATCCTTGGATACTACACACTGATGGATCCTCAAATATCAAAGGCACAGGGCTAGGGATCCTACTAAAATCGCCACAGGGGGACATAATACCCCACTCCATAGCCTGTGAGTTCCAAGCAACTAACAATGAGGCTGAATATGAAGCCTTAATTGCTGGCTTACAGATTGCTAAGGATATGGGGGTAAAATATCTCGAAGTATATGTAGACTCATTATTGATCACCAATCACTTTAATGGATCCTATGTTGTTAAAGGTGAAAAACTAACCAAATATTTAGAGATAGTCAAAGAATTGGCACTCTCTTTTGTTTCTTTTAGCTTAACACAGGTACCAAGGGAGGATAACACGGAAGCTGATGCATTGGCCAACTTAGGATCATCCTTAAAAATTCCAGAAGACATAAGTATCCCTATCATCCATATCCTGGCTCCTGCTATTGAAAATCAAGTGGCCATGGAAATAGAAGAGGATACTGCAGTAATCCCTAATGAAGAAGCTCAATCTTATTCAGGATCATGGATCCCACCAATCATGAAATACTTGCAAAACGGAGAGATTCCAATGGGAGAAAATCCTAGAGCTTTCAGGATCAAGGTATCTCAATTTACAATCTTAAATAATGTGCTATATAAACGATCCCTTGCAGGACCATATTTAAGATGTATTGAGGATCCTGAAATTGAAGAAGTGTTGAGAGACTTCCATGAAGGAGATTGTGGAAACCACACTGGGGGCAGGGCATTATTCTCAAGGATCATTAGAACAGGATACTACTGGCCAACCATGAAAAGGGATGCTGTAGAGTATGCTAAGAAATGTGATCCTTGCCAAAGGCATAGCAATATCCTCCATCAGCCAGCTGAATTTTTACACCCAATACCATCCTCTTGGCCATTCATGAGATGGGGAATGGATATAGTTGGCAAGCTCCCTAAAGCACCTGGTGGAAAAGTATTTATGCTTGCCATGACTGACTATTTTTCCAAGTGGATAGAAGCTGAAGCCTTCGCTCAAGTCAGAGAAAAGGAAGTCATATCCTTCATTAAAAGAAACATTATAACTAGATTTGGCATTCCCTCTGAAATTATATGTGATAATGGCTCCCAATTCATTGGAAGCAGAACCACTAACTTTTGTGACAGTTGGGGAATCAAGATGATAACATCAACACCAGTTCATCCACAAGCCAATGGTCAAGCAGAATCATCCAACAAGATCATCATCAACAATCTGAAGAAGAAGCTAGGATCCAAGAAAGGAAAATGGGCAGAGGAGTTACCTTATGTGCTATGGGCTGATAGGACAACTCCCAAGAATGCCACTGGTCAAACACCTTTCTCTTTAGTATTTGGGGCAGAAGCAGTGATCCCAACAGAGATGGTGATCCCAACTGCTAGAACAATTGCTCGTGATCCTGAAGAAAATGCTGCAATCCTAGCTCAGGATTTGGATACTATTGAGGAAATCAGGGATCTAGCTAGAATAAGGATGGCAAGCTACCAACAAAGAATGGCTGGTACCTACAACAAAAATGTCAGGATAAGGAAGTTCCAAGTCGGAGATATGGTGTTGAGAAAAGCATTTCAAAATACTATCAATCCTGCTGACGGGAAGCTAGCACCAAAATGGGAAGGTCCCTACTTGATTGAAGCTGAAGCAGGAAAGGGGGCATACAGGTTGCTAACCATGGAAGGAAACTTGTTACCAAGAGCCTGGAATGCTGTTCACTTAAAGAAATATTTCATGTGAACATGATCCTTCATGCATGTGATCCTTACATTGAAGTATCCTTGAAGGATCCCGGAGATATCAGTGATCCTTACTCTGGTAATACGCTTATCCTAAAACTATTGCATTCTCTTACTTTTTACCTAAGGATAAGGATCATGTATCCTTCATCCTCTACTCACGAACCATTTGAGTTATGATAAGTTCAGGTATCGTCAGCAAATCGTCAAAGATCTTCAAAAGCACCGCAGATCCTTGGGTCCAACCCCAGTTATCCTTGGGATTATCCCCAGTTTCCGCCAGCAGCGCACGATGATCCTGATATAGTTCACGTCTTTGGGACCAGTACCCACTTCCGGGGCTGACAACCTCATCGTACTGGCTATATTTAGGATCCTACGTATAATGGTAGACGTACCATACATCCGTTCCTAAGGTTTCTAACGTTTTCACGTTAGCTAAGGTTTTGACATTTTCATGTCACTAAGTTTGGATAGTCGCCAGAAAAGGGCCATACTCCAGTTTACATATGATCCTTTGGGCTTGTCCCCAGTTATCCTTTGGGTTTTGTCCCCAGTGATCCCCCGGGATCATCCCCAGTTATCCTTTGGGCATGTCCCCAGTTACTAATTTATCTTTTACATTGGCTTTGCCCCAAGTTATATCTCACTTTTCAGGTTTTGGATGTCTAAACATATAAGGATCCTTAATCCTTATTAACTATCAAAGTCTTATCTATGATGGTCTTGATTGAAGGTAAGGATCCTAACTTGGATCCTCAGGTATGATCCTTGACTATTTTGATTATACTCATTATCCTAACCAACCCTTATACTTTGACAACCAAACCTACGATCCTTGAACTAAAATACTTTGAGAAATTTTAAATATGAGGATATTTGATCTAGGATCATATCCTAAGTTTATTAAACATATTTTTACTCTTGTCACCTTAGCAAATATACTACAAAAGGTTGAGGAATAAGAAGATAACTAAAGGATAACAACACAAGATGAGCGAAAAAGATTAAAGTTATATTATTAATAAAAGGATCATTAACCCTTTCAAAAAAGGTTGTCAAAATTGCCAACCCACATTTCTACCAGCAAAACGTGGCCCGTCCACATGGGTTGGCAAAGGGTGTCCATTGTCTATGCGGTCTTAGCATTGTGCAGGAAATTAAAAGCGGCAGGATCACAAAGGATTCATCCCCCAAACAAAGGATCCCTCCACCTTTTGTAATCCTACCTATTGTTCGAAGGATCCAAGATCCTTAACCCTAAGAAACTATTGTTCAGAGATTACAGACCATAACTGTTTCAAACCATCAACAACCACAAAAAACCACTACCAATCCTAAAAAATTGGGCTCCGGCCTAGTCAAAAATATCCATCATCGCCCAATCTTGCAGCTCAAACCTTCGCTGCACCATCACCACCAGCTCCACTAGCTTCACCCTGATCCTTACCAGCATCTCCACCTTCAAGCATAGGGATATCCTCAGCATCATCATCATCCTCCAACTCTGCCAGCCTTGTCTTCCAACCTTCCACGTCCCATGTACCTTTGTCAAAGGAAGGATCTTGAGCCTCTGCAGCCATCTGCAGCTGGATCTTGTACATGGTTATCGCAGCAGAAACCTTAGCATCCTGGGTGATATCATGCTTCTCGTAGTCAAACTTGATCAATGCTTTGACAGCTTCATCCCTGGTAGCCCGGAGCTCCTTCTCAAGATCGGCTATCTTGAGATCCTTCAGTGCACCCATCTGGTGGAGGTCGGCAATTTGGCGATCCTGATCTTCAACGTGGTTAACATCAGAGACAGGTGATCCTCAAAACCATCAGGATAACCCACAGGGGCAATGATCCTAACCTCGTTGACAGAATCAAGGAATTGCTGACGGAGGAGGGGAAATCCTTGTAGATCTTCAGTAGTCTTCCTCTTCTTCCCCTTGCCTCGGATAGGTGCTTTGGGAGCTGATGCTGAAGGACTAGCAGCAGGAGCCTTCTTCTTTGAAGATGTGACATTGGCAAGATCACTTATCCCAAATTTGGAGGCAGATTTGACAGACTTGGCGGACTTTCCAGCACCTACACAATCAAAAACAAGATAAGTTGCTTTATTAATCAAACAATCCTACATTTAATTTATTTTTCTATAAGGATCCTTACTTGACATAGTGGCAGATGCAGAGGATACTTCTTGAGAATCTTGGACGGTGACTTGGAAACTTCTGATTTCAGGATTAAGCTTTTTAAAAGCTAGGACTCTCTCTTTTGCAGCAGGGCTTAATTTCAGATGAGCAATGGATATAGCTGCACAAAAGATAAAAAGAGATATTAGTGATCCTCATTATATGAGACAAGGCTGATAGTGATCCTTCGAGGATCCTCTGTCCTACCATGAGCGGCCCATTCCTTGGGCAGATCCTTCCCATCTGGGATGGAATCCCTTCTCACGAAGAAAAAACGACGTTTCCAATTTGTGTCATTTTTGGTAACTTTCAAAACAGGGTGATCCTCCCCGGCTTTCCGTTTCAGCAGATACCGGTAAGAACCAAAAGTGGTAAGATCGTAAAGCTCGGCCAACTCCGTCATCCCCAGATCAATCCCTTTCTGCTCAATGATCCTCTCGAAGGTATACAGAACCCTCCAGATCATCGGCATAGCTTGGATGTAAGAAATGCCGGTTAAGGAAAAGAAAGACTGGGTAAAGTCTGGAAAAGGATACGAGTACCCTATTGCAAACGGGGTAGCAGGAAAAGCCACCCAGACATCCGAGACAAAGTCGCTCAAAGCAGTAGGATCAAAGGATTTAAAAACGGCATTCGCCGGAAAGCAATGACGAATTTTGTCTACGTGAGCATCACTAAAGCAACACCTCTCCGTAGGAAAATCCTTGATAATCCCCTGGCTTTTTAAGGGACTATCCTTCTTGGGATCCTTGTGTGGAGAATTCCGGAGCAACATGTTTGTGACGGAACGGAAACAGAGTAGAAGCAGAAAACAGAGCAAAGAGAAAAGAAAGAGAGAAAGATACCTGATCAATCTTCGGTGCAGAATATAAAGGGAGTGTATCTTGAATTTAAATACAAACTGATCCTCACCCTATCTCCTATTTATAATCATGATTTGCAGGGATTGTCACATCCATGACGTAATGATCGTAACGGCTAGTTCAATATTAACGGCTAGTTACTCGGAGTTGCCCGTTGGAGATAAGATCAAAACAAAATATAACTCATCTATTTACAATTAACTCCTTATATTTTGGGGGCAATTGTTAGGGCTGGATTTCTATAGATGATCCTTATACGTGATCCTAACCAGTGATCCTTGTTTCTTTGGCAGACAGTGATCCTCAGCAGGACTTCAGGATCAGGATCATGGGACATTATAGTGATCCTCATACTAACGGCCACTTCGACTTAATACAATATTGTTTTGCAGGAACATCTAGCAGGATACGCTCTAGGCGTCATGATCCAGGGACGCGTCTTCACAATTATGGCAAGAGCTAAATCAGAGATAGACGTTGCACAGGATATGGAAACATGGCTTGATTTATGGGCGGCTATTTAGGCTAGATTGTATCTCATTTCTAAAGGGGTAATGAGCTGAATATTAGTTTAGCTACCTAAAATAGGTCACCAACACATGTATAAATACCACTCTTCCTCATTCGGAAGAACACACACGACATACAACGCAACTCTCACACACTTAGACACCAAAAGCAATAGTGATCCTTGTACTCAGCTCATTATCATCCAAAATTGTAATCATATTTTTGTTATATTGAAGTTGGTGATCGGTAGTTGCCATCACCCGAGGTTTTTTATGCCGGAGATCATTCATTGATCAAGGGCTTTTTCCTCGTATAAATCATTGTGTCTTTGCATCTTTATCACAGAAGTGATCCTTTACTTTCATAATTAACCAAGCATCATACCCCGTTTTCATAAAGTTTGGTTACATTATCCTTGTGTGATTTTTGACCAAAACAGTAAGATCATAAAGTGCGGCCAACTCTGCCATCCCCAAATCAATTCCCTTCTGCTCGATGATCCTCTCGAAGGTATATAGGACCCTCCAGATCATCGGCATAGCTTGGATATAAGATATGCCGGTTAAAGAAAAGAAGGATTGGGTGAAGGCTGGAAAAGGATACGAATACCCTATGATGAACGGAGTAGCAGGAAAGGCCACCCAGACGTCTGAAACAAAGTCGCTCAAAGCAGTAGGTGTGAAGGATTTGAAAACAGCATTCGCCGGAAAGCAATGACGAATCCTGTCTACATGAGCATCAGTAAAGCAACATCTCTCCGTAGGAGAGTCCTTGATGATCCCTTGGCTTTTTAGGAGACTGCTCTTCTGGGAATCCTTATGTGGAGAATTTCGAAGCAACATACTCGTGGTGGAACAGAAACAGAGTAAAAGCAGAAAAAACAGAGCAAGAGAAGGAAGAAAGGAAAGAGAGAAGAAGAGAATACCTGGTCAATCTTCGGTAGCGATTATAAAGGGAAGATATCTCGAATTTAAATGCAGAGTGATCCTAACCCTATCTCCTATTTATAATCATGATTTGCAGGGATTGTCACATCTATGACGTAAGGATTGCAACGGCTAGTTCTGTATTAACGGCTAGTTATCCGAGTCATTCGTTGCAGATAAGATCAAAGCAAAATATAACTCGTTTATTTACAATAAACTCCTTATATTTTGGGGGCAATTGTTAGGGCTGGATTTTTATCATACGTGATCCTTATACGTGATCCTAACCTGTGATCCTTGTTTCTTTGACAGACAGTGATCCTTAGCAGGACTTCAGGATCAGGATCATGGACCATTGAAAGGATCCTCATGCTAATAGTTACCTTCGTGTAATACAACATTATTTTGCAGGAACATCTGGCAGGATACACTCTTAGCATCATAATCAAGGGACGCGTCTTCACAATTATAGCACGAGCTTAATCAAAGATAGACGTTGCAAAGGATATGGAAACTTAGCTTGATTTAAGGGCGGCAATTTAGGCTAGATTGTCTTTTATTTCAAAGGGGTAATGAGCTGATTATTAGTCTTTTTACCTAAAATAGGTCACCTACACTTGTATAAATAACACTCTTCCTCATTCGGAAGAACACACAACACAACTCTCACACGCTTAGACACTCGAAACCATAGTGATCCTTGTACTCAGCTCATTATCATCCAAAGTTGTAACTATTTTTCTTATATTGAAGTTTGGTGATCGGTAGTTGCCATCACCCGAGGTTTTTTATGCCGGAGATCATACATTGATCAAGGGCTTTTTCCTCGTATAAATCATTGTGTCTTTGCATATTTTATACTGAAGTGATCCTTTACTTTTTCTACAAACCAAGCATCATACCCCATTTACATAAAGTTTGGTTGCATTATCCTTGTGTGATTTTTGACCAAAACAGTATGTATGATGCAAGAATCATAAAGCAGTTTAAATCAACAGTTGTAATCAAGCACAGTCATTAAGCACACATTAAATATTAATTAATTGTACGGATACCTGTAATTGTGAGGGTTGTCACAACTCCAAACCTGGTCAGGATATTCCTTTTTATGAAGGATACTTCTTCTTGGTCTCTAACTTGAACAAATGCTTCGACTTCAACCCATTTAGAGAAATAATCAGTCATTGATAGCATAAAGACTTTTTCTCCTGGGGCTTTCGGCAATTTCCTACTATGTCCATCCCCCACTTCATGAATGGCCAAGGGGAAGCTATAGGATATAGTGGTTCAGCTGGTTGATGTAATATATTACTATGCCTTTGACATGCATCACATCTTCGAGCATACTCCGCATCATATTTTCTCACTGTCGGCCAATAGTATCATGTTCTTAATACTTTTGAGAATAATGACCTGCCCCCAGTGTGATTACCACAATCCCCTTCGTGTACATCCTGAAGCACTTCTTTAGCTTCGGGATCCTCCAAGCACCTCAGGTATGGTCCTGCAAGAGATTTCTTGTACAAAACATTATTTATAATAGTGAATCGTGATACCTTCATTCTAAAGGCCTTAGGATTCTCATCCTTGGGGATGTGTCCTTCCTTGAGATATCTTATGATTGGAGTCGTCCAAGACTTAGGATCCTCATCAAGATCAGGACCAGGATCCTGAATACTTGCTACCTCCTTATCCTGAGATTTGAAAAGATCCACTGTAGGATATAGGATATGTAGTATTGGTATTTGGGTTCCTTCCGGTATCCTGACTGATGATCCTAAATTTGCCAAGGCATCTGCCTCAGCATTATCCTCCCTTGGTACCTGTTCAAGTGCAAAAACATCGAAATACCCTGCTATTTTTTTGAGAATTTCAAGATACTCGATTAACTTCTCACCTTTAACTGCATAGGATCCATTAAAATGATTAGTAATTAACAAGGAATCAACATATACTTGCAAACTCTTAATATTCATGCTCTTTGGCAACTCTAATCCTGCAATTAAGGCTTTATATTTTGCTTCATTATTAGTGGCAGGAAATTCACACCGAATAGCCTGGGGTAATATGTCCCCCGGTGGCGATTTTAGTAGTATACCCAATCCTACACCTCTAACATTAGATGCACCATCAGTATATAATGTCTAGGATTCTGAGGTTTCTCCTAGTTGTTGAACTTCTAGGTCTACTTCATTTTGAATATCACTACTGAAATCAGCCACAAAGTCAGCTAGAGCCTGAGACTTTATGGCATTTCTAGGTTCATATACTAGATCATAGGCACTTAGTTTTACTGACCACTTAGCCATTCTCCCTGACATCTCAGGTTTCCTAAGCACATTTTTAACAGGATAATTGGTTTTAACATGAATCATATGTGTCTCAAAATAATGTCTAAGCTTTGTTGATGCCATAACTAGGGCTAATATTAATTTTTCTAAATGAGAATATCTAGTTTCAGCATCTGATAAACTTTTACTAACATAATAGACAGGATACTGCTGACCTTCATGATCTTTTAGAAGAACAGCACTTACAGCATTCCCTGATACTGCGAGATACAGGGATAATGGTTCACCATCCTCAGGCTTCATCAATAAAGGTGCAATTGAAAGATATTGCTTCAAATCTTGCAAGGCTACTTCATGCTTCTGTCCCCATTCAAATTTCTTATTTTTCTTCATGATATCATAAAATTCCTTGCATTTACCCGAGGATCTTGAGATAAATCTGTTTAATGCTGCTACTCGTCCCGTCAGTCTTTGTACATCTTTCATGTTCGAAGGTGATTTGATGTCCAAGATGGCTTTGATCTGTTTGGGGCTCGCTTCTATCCCTCTTTTAGTCACCATATATCCTAAAAACTTTCCTGCCCCCACACCAAATCAGCATTTGGCAGGATTTAACTTCATGTTATATTGATCTAGGATATCAAATGCTTCCTTAATATCCTGGAGATGATCCTCGGCCTTCTTAGATTCTACTGCCATGTCATCAATGTACACCTCCATGGTGTCCCCCAGCTTGTCTTTGGTATGTTGCACCTGCATTTTTCAAACCAAAAGGCATAGCAGTATAACAATAAATACATGTTGGTGTCATGAAAGCAATATCCTCCTGGTCTGAAGGTTCCATTTGGATCTGCTGGAATCCTTAGGATGCATCCATGAAGGTTAACATCTCATGGCCGGCAGTAGCATCCACCATTGAGTCAATATGAGGCAGAGGAAATGGGTCTTTGGGACAAGCTTTGTTCAAGTTTGTGTAATCTACACAAACTCTCCATTTCCCATTTTTCTTCTGCACCACAACTATGTTTGCTAGCCATCTTGGAAATTTGACCTCCCTGATCATCTTGGACTTCAGTAATCTCTCAACTTCTTCTTGAATAATTGCATTTCGTTCAGGAGCAGACTTCCTTCTCTTTTGTTGAATAGGCTTGAATGACCTATCAATTCCAAGCTTGTGGGTGATAATATCTTTTGAAATACCTGTCATATCCTCGTGCTTCCATGTGAATGTTGACATCCTGCATTTCAAAAAGTTAGTTAATTGATTTTCAATATCCTGAGGGATATTGGTTCCTATGAGCACCGAGATATCTGGATTATCCTGATCCAGGATAATTTTCTTTACATCCTGCTCTGAAGCCTCCACTGTCACACCCCGACCACGTAAAACAACAAATCAAGGCGGAATCGTCGGGGAGTGTTGTAACAGAATCATTGTTTCATAACACATGGAAATTGAAGTTTTGTTTTATTGAATTCAAAGGAGGTTACAATGTCTTAAAAACAAATTACATAACATGATTAACTAGTCTTGCATCTTTTATTGTCACTAAGGCCCAAGTCCGCCTAAGTGTATCTTGATCAATCCTATGCATCATCTCCTGAAAACACATGTGAAAATAGGTATTTCAGCATAAAAATGCCTGTGAGATACATAGGTTTTATTGCAATTAGGATTCATGAGTTGTAGGTTTGAAGAAAATGTTTAACAAAAGTTAGTCATGAACCTTGTAAAATGTTTTCTTTTATAAAATCATACAATTAGTGATAAGAAATCAGATGATATAAAAGAAAGATGCACAGATAAATAAATGACCAAGTAAAAATGAGTTTGTATAAAATATGATGATTGTAAAACAATGTTTCATGAAGATATGATATAAGTGTAAAATGTAATATGTCAAACTTGAAATGATTTAAATAACGCTACGATATGTAATATCATAAAAGCACTTATATATAGGAAGTACCAGCGGCGTATCCACCATGCCTTTATCATATTACACATGCCTCGTTACTTAAATCACTTACCCAAACAAACCACCAAAAATGTCATGTTTAAACCTATTGTCAAATGTTCATATGTAAACCATGTCTATTGTCAAATGTAAATCATGTAATGTGTAAACAAATGTCATGTATGGTAAGTAAAAGAAGTGACTACTTAAACCATGTGTAAAAATGCACAAAACAAAGAACTTGAATAAATCAAAAGTTATGTTTTGTAAAATCCATGCATGCCTTACTGATACAAACATCTATGCGGTCATGTTAAAATGCATATATTCAACCCTTGCGACCGTGGCGACAAACTCTTAAACGAAATTAAAGGTTTATCTAAACTATGTATATTGGATTCAGTCATTCCTTCCACCCAAACAAACCTAGGATTTCAGGAACGAGAGTTGTCAATACCTATGGTACCATTACTTACTACCAAGCGACGTGATCAATGTTAATGAATGTATTTTTGTCCCATTTAAACAAACCAAATGTCATACCAAAATGTAAGCATATTTTATGAAATAATGTACTAAGTATGCAACAAATGAACATACAAAGTAGAAATGTAAAACAATATGTCCATATGCTGAGTAAACATATGCAACAGAAATGCAATGTAAAACAATGTACTAAGTATGCACTAAATGAACATACATAGCATGAAACGTGATGTAAAACAATGCACTAGGTATGCACTAAATGAACATACATAGCATGAAATGTGATGTGAAACAATGTACTAAGTATGCAATAAATGAACATACATAGCAAAAACATGGATAAAATCATGTACTATACGTGTACTAATGACATAACAAGTATGAGTTATGAAATTATGAAAAGCACGAAAGTAACAAGTAGGCACATGTGTTTCACCCCAAAATGTTTGAAAAACAGTAAAAGAGGGGACTATGTACTCACTTGAGGGTGCTTAGAAGTCTTTAATAACAACCAAGCCAAGCTAGAGGGATCATGGACGGCACCTAATATAGATAACTACGTAAATAAACCGGACCTAAATCGGAAGATCGGATAAAATGAGGTTTCGTAAACCAAATGAGTATAGGAACTCATGTAATATGGTTTAATAAAGCCTACATTCTAAATCGGAACCTATCCTAAGTGCTTACGACCCATTACGACTCGTTTTGGTAGCTTACGCTACTTTAACGCGTCATTCGCGTAAAACGCGTTCGGACCGCCTAACTAGTCCTATGACAAGTAATATATGCCTTAACATGTCTAATAATGTTGCCTAATCAGTTTAGATGTCAAAATTTAGGTTACATATGCTTAAAATGAATTTATGCGTAAAAAGGGCATTTTGGTCATTTTCCTAAGGCATATAAACTACTCGTCATAGAACTAACTAAACGTAGTGACCATCAGGTATAACCTTGGAAGGTTATTCACTATACAAATATGGTCACAAAATGTGTTTGGTCCGATCCTAATGATTGACCAAACCGGTCGGGTTCGAAAATCTAAGCGGTTGTTTAGGCCGCTTATCTTACAACCCTATATAAGCACTAAACCTAAAGTGACGAGCTAAACATGTTAAAACATGTTTAATGAAGTTAGAAAATAGGTTTGGTATCAAAACAAAGGGTTTTGATATCCAAAAATAGTTTGGTTGCAAAAAAACGCATAAACGCGAATTTTGACAGAAACTATGACTCGTCACTATGCCTAAATAACGTGGTAATCAGTAGGTATAGTCACAAAGGACTATGACCATCGTGATTACGCTCGCGTTGCGAAGTTCAAATGAACTTTGTATTGACCACAAACTGGTCAAAGCAGAAAGTCAAATGCAGTTTGACTTTCACGCTTATAAACGCATAAAAGAACGAAAGAAAATTACAAGAGGTCCAAGCAATGAAGATCTTGATCTAAATACTCAGGTATGAAGCATAAAGCTTCAACTTAGAGCATAAAATCAGATCATGTGTGAGGTGAAATTAAAGTGGGGGTTGGGTATTTATAGATTTCGGGCCACCGTTAGGATCATTCCTCAAAATTCGAGCTTCGATCTGAGCCGTACAAGTGTGACCATGGTTTTTGAATACCATGGATGCCCCAAAATAGCCCATAGATTTGCTAAAAACCATTTGCAAACCCAAAAACCCAGCTGCTAATTGAAGAAAACCATTTTTGTAGAACTCGGGAGTTTACGCTGTCCGCGTAAGAATCAAGGAAGTCTTACGCGCCCCTCCTGAGCCCAATTTGGTAGATTGGCAGTTTAGGTCCCTGAATGTATAAAACATTGTTTTCGATGCATTTTCGACACATTTTAGCCCCGTTAACCCCATTTCAAAGCTCTAAAATGAAGTTAAAGTATAGGGAACTAAAAATATGCTCAAAAACATCTCGGATGTTGGTTCGTTTGGCCGTACGATCGCGTTGTTCGGTTAATTACGACGAAACACGAACGGACGCGAAAAACGTTCCAAATTACGTGACGAATGGAATTTTATCATGCCAATCACTAAAATAAAATGTTTTAATGATTACATAAATTTTTGGATGGCCAGATATATTCAGAACGTAAGTTATGCGCAAAAATGCAAACTTATGCACTTTTTGACGCTTTTAGTCCCTGTTGATCAAATAAGTTTATTTTTGCGCACCAAACACCTCTAAGCCTATTTCTAAGCTATGTAAAGGATATTTAGGGCATTTTTAACTTATGATCATATTCCAGAATGTTCGTTACAGTACGAATTGGCATATTTTCACAGTTTATCGAAATTAGTCCCTGTAAGCGAATAAACTAAATTTCGACACACCAAACCCTCCAAAACTTATTTCTAAGTTATGTAAAGGTTATTTAAGGTATGCTAAGCCCACATCACTATTCCAGAGTGTTTGTCGCATTAAACTGATTACGTTTACGCATCAGTTCGCGCATAACTTCCCAGAAAGCGATTTATAGCTCGAAATCGAACAAGAATTGATATGTGCAAATGATACACATATTTGTACAAATCCCAAGTATGAAATACAATATTTCATTGATTTGGTATTTGTTTGATGGCCGTGGACGCACAGGTGTCACAGTCTCCCCTACTTCAGGAAATTTCGTCTCGAAATTTATTTAGAGGAAACTTGTGAGAGCTTAAAACATGAAGTTGAAAAGATAAAACAACACTGGTTAGGGTTTTGAACTTCTAGTAACTTTAAATAACATTATGCTTGCAATGTAAGAGGGACACTTATATATAAGTATATGAAGCGCCATGGGTGCGTCCACCGTACCTCCATTACATTGTTCACATTTCGTTATTTTTGCCACTATAGGTTCTTACACATGATAAGTCTTACTGTGGTTTCCGTGCACTGAATTTCATAATTATGTATGCATCCATAATTATGTAATTCCTTGCATAATCCACACAGTGCATTTTATAATGTGTAGGGGAAGAAAACAATGAACGGTCCTGTGATGCTTGTGACTAGACTATCATGGGGTCCTTTTAATTAAATCAATAAATGATCAGTTTAAATAGACCACCAAGGAGTGTGTTTAGCTGCATCTTCATATGCCTTTCTTAACCAGATTCTGAATCAATCTTTTTGACTAGACCGCTCAAGGGGTCTCTTTTGAATTATCGAATGGTACTATATAATCCAAGGGTCTTAACTATTACGTAGAAGCCCATTAAGGATTTAAGGTAGTACCTTTGGATATCCTACTGTGAATCCCTCATATGAAGATATGGAAGATTCTACGAGGATTTGGATAACGAAAAATAAAAACTCAAAAGAAAACACATAACACATAAACACATAATCACAAAATTGTTTAACTTGATCTTTAATTTGTTATCATTTTGTTAATTTGTTTGTTAACTGTGCACATGTATTTAAAGCACACCAGGAATCCAATCCGTGGATTTCATTTGGCACTTTAAACATTTTCAAGAATCTAACTATGAAGGTAGGAAGATCTTAAAAAGAAAATTCGATTTCGATTACAATGAATCGTAATATTCGAATTAAGGTACACATGGAATCCAATTAAGGACTCCGATTTGAGCGGTAACCATCCACAAGGATCTAATTGTGAAGGTAATAAGATCCCATATGGATTTTGAAATTTGAAGATGTTTCAAAACCTTGCACTGTACGTGCTTAAGTCAAAACATGAGGTAAAATGCTCATGAAGTTGAGGTGCTAGATATGCCAAGGCGACATATGGAGCAGAATTTGGAGGTAGGGTATAACATATGTTAAGTCAATCATACGAGTGGAATGTTTTTGAAAACTATGCATGGGGTTCTTTAGAAATGTGTTTAATGTTTTTGAAACATTACATAATACTTTTGAAATCATACGGTAGATATATTAGGTAAATATGTTTATTAAATGTTTTTAAAATCATGCGAGATGAATTTGGAATTATGTATAAGGTTTTTGAAAACCTGGGTAATGCTTTTGAAATCATGCACTTGATATATTAAGTAAATGTACTGTGTTAAAATTGTTTTTCAAACTATATGAAATATTTTGAAATCATGAAGGTTGTTTTGAAAACTTATACTATGTATGTTGTTATGAAAATCAGAATGTAATGGGTATGAGATCGAAAAATTACCCTTAGTTATCTAACCAAGGATTTAAAGTGACATTTTGAGTAATTGTCTAAAAATTGTCACTTATATTCTGTACTTTGTTTCTTTAGAATGAAACGAGTACTTAAATTTTTCGAGGAAATCATGAGCGATCACTTGAAAGGGATAATCACAAGTGTAGTTTGTAAAGAACATAGTTCCTTGATGTATGTATTATAGAGAAATGCCATACACACATGTAACTACACTTGTACATCAGAATTGTGAACAACAATTTATTTATAAACAAAACAGATTGTTTCAGGGTTTAACAAAAGATACAAAAGCATAAGATTCAAATTATTCAAAGCAGCAGCAACTTTTAATCAGCCAAATGCTCATCCGTGGGTCAGATTTGCAACAACTTTGTTTTGGGTAGCAAAGCGGCACACGCCAACCAAATGTCCCCATCACCCACAGTGGGTACATTTGAAGCAAGGTATATGATTCGGATGATGACGGTTGCATCGATTGCACCATGGAGCAGCTCGGCAAACCCTAGCTGTATGACCTATAAGTCCACAAATTAGGCATTTGCCGCACTTCACACTGGCATGATGATGAAGGTTACATTGGTTGCACAGTGGTGCAGTTCCATCGTAGGGATTCTTGGCCGTTGGTGCTGCCACCTGGCTAGGTCCTGCCTTTTTTGGTGCAACTGTTGCGGGATTCTTTGAAGCTTTACGTTTCTTTGGTTTTTGTGAAGGCTTGGCTTCTGTTTCCTTCGGTGTCTCTTGAGTGTCTTCATTCGTGAGACGAGACATGGCAGAAGCTAATTCAACAGTCTTCGGGACTACTTCGCCAATTCGCTAGGAAAATTTGGCAGCCTGTTCGGACGTCTGAGTGTCGCTGTGATGAAGAGACATTCTAGAGGAAATGGAAGACATAGGAGGAAACAAGTGAAATGTTATCGGATAATCAAAACAGAATGATAATGCATAAAAATTACGATAATTTGTTTGTTACCTAAGGCAAACAAATGAGACGGTAACTAATCAAAGTAAGCGGGTCATATTAATGTATCGCGAAGACATGCTTTAGCCTATAAGTGGATACTCACCCCAAGAGTTCCCAAGTAAGAGTGACTGGTCCGATTATGTGGATTTGTACGAACACTCTAGCCTTAGACAGAAAACTCAGAGTACAGGCATCCACCCTTCCAGATTGCACGTGTTCACATTATAAGACCCAACTTTGACGAGATTTTGAAACTTAGAGGGTTCAAAACCTAGTAATCAATCATCCTAGAACAGATGATTGGTTTTCGAAGCGGATTTGAAATTTATGTTCTTGTTGTGGTTGTCACTTAAAGATAAGTGACGATATTGTTTTAAGGTCTAAACACAAGGATCTTGTGTAAGGGTCCTAGGAAGGTTATAGACTAGGTCAAAGCATTACTAATAACCTAATTCCATATAACCATGAGCTCTGATACTAACTCTTCTGTCACACCCCGACCGCGTAAAACAACAAATCGCGGCGGAATCGTCGGGGAGTGTTGTAACAGAATCATTGTTTCATAACACATGGAAATTGTAGTTTTGTTTTATTGAATTCAAAGGAGGTTACAATGTATTAAAAACAAATTACATAACATGATTAACTAGTCTTGCATCTTTTATTGTCACTAAGGCCCAAGTCCGCCTAAGTGTATCTTGATCAATCCTATGCATCATCTCCTGAAAACACATGTGAAAATAGGTACATCAGCATAAAAATGCCTGTGAGATACATAGGTTTTATTGCAATTAGGATTCATGACTTGTAAGTTTGAAGAAAATGTTTAACAAAAGTTAGTCATGAACCTTGTAAATGTTTTCTTTTATAAATCATACAATTAGTGATAAGAAATCAGATGATATAAAAGAAAGATGCACAGATAAATAAATGACCAAGTAAAAATGAGTTTGTATAAAATATGTTGATTGTAAAACAATGTTTCATGAAGATATGATATAAGTGTAAAATGTAATATGTCCAACTTGAAATGATTTAAATAACGCTACGATATGTAATATCATAAAAGCACTTATATATAGGAAGTACCAGCGGCGTATCCACCATGTCTTTATCATATTACACTCACCTCGTTACTTAAATCACTTACCCAAACAAACCAACAAAAATGTCATGTTTAAACCTATTGTCAAATGTTCATGTGTAAACCATGTCTATTGTTAAATGTAAATCATGTAATGTATAAACAAATGTCATGTATGGTAAGTAAAAGAAGTGACTACTTAAACCATGTGTAAAAATGCACACAACAAAGAATTTGAATAAATCAAAAGTTATGTTTTGTAAAATCCATGCATGCCTTACTAATACAAACATCTATGCGGTCATGTTAAAATGCATACATTCAAGCCTTGCGACTGTGGCGACAAACCCTTAAATGAAATTAAAGGTTTATCTAAACTATGTATATTGGATTCAGTCATTCCTTCCACCCAAAAAAATCTAGGATTTCAGGAATGGGAGTTGTCAATTCCTATGGTACCATTACTTACTACCAAGTGGCGTGATCAATGTTAATAAATGTATTTTTGTCCCATTTAAACAAACCAAATGTCACACCAAAATGTAAGCATGTTTTATGAAATAATGTACTAAATATGCAACAAATGAACATATAAAGTAGAAATGTAAAACAATGTGTCCATATGCTGAGTAAACATATGCAACAGAAATGCAATGTAAAACAATGTACTAAGTATGCACTAAATGAACATACATAGCATGAAACGTGATGTAAAACAATGTACTAGGTATGCAGTAAATAAACATACATAGCATGAAATGTGATGTAAAACAATCGACTAAGTATGCAATAAATGAACATACATAGCAAAAACATGGATAAAATCATGTACTATACGTGTACTAATGAACATAACAAGTATGAGTTATGAAATCATGAAAAGCACGAAAGTAACAAGTAGGCACATGTGTTTCACCCCAAAATGTTTGAAAAACAGTAAAAGAGGGGACTATGTACTCACTTGAGTGTGCTTAGAAATCTTGAATAACAACCAAGCAAAGCTTGAGGGATCACGGAATCAAACGGCACCTAATATAGATAACTACGTAAATAAACCGGACCTAAATCAGAAGATCGGATAAATTGTGGTTTCGTAAACCAAGTGAGTATAGGAACTCATGTAATATTGTTTAACAAAGCCTACATTCTAAATTGGAACCTATCCTAAGTGCTTACGACCCATTACGACTCGTTTAGGTAGCTTACGCTACTTTAACGCATCGTTCGCGTAAAACGTGTTCGGACCGCCTAACTAGTATTATGACAAGTAATATATGCCTTAACATGTCTAATAATGTTGCCTAATCAGTTTAGATGTCAAAATTTAGGTTACATATGCTTAAAATGAATTTATGCGTAAAAAGGGCATTTTGGTCATTTTCCTAAGGCATATAAACTACTCGTCATACAACTAACTAAACGTAGTGACCATAAGGTATAACCTTGGAAGGTTATTCCCTATACAACTATGGTCACAAAATGTGTTTGGTAGGATCGTCATGATTGACCAAACGGGTTGGGTTCAAAAATCTAAGCGGTTGTTTAGGCCGCTTATCTTACGACCCTATATAAGCACTAAACCTAAAGTGACGAGCTAAACATGTTAAAACATGTTTAACGAAGTTAGAAAACAGGTTTGGTATCAAAACAAAGGGTTTTGATACCCAAAAATAGTTTGGTTGCAAAATACGCATAAACGCGTATTTTGACAGAAACTATGACTCGTCACTATGCCTAAATAACGTGGTTATCAGTAGGTATAGTCACAAAGGACTATGACCATTGTGATTACGCTCACGTTGCGAAGTTCAAACGAAATTCGTGTTAACCACAAACTGGCCAAAGCAAAAAGTCAAACGCAGTTTGACTTTCACGCTTATAAACGCATAAAAGAACGAAAGAAACTTATAAGAGGTCCAAGCAAATGAAGATCTTTATCTAAATACTCAGGTATGAAGCATAAAGCTTCAACTTAGAGCATAAAATCAGATCATGTGTGAGGTGAAATGAAAGTGGGGGTTGGGTATTTATAGATTTCGGGCCACCGTTAGGATCGTTCCTCGAAAACCGAGCTTCGATCTGAGCCGTACAAGTGTGCCCATGGTTTTAGAATACCATGGGTGCCCCAAAATACCCCATAGATTTGCTAAAAACCATTTGCAAACCCAAAAACCCAGCTGGTGATTGAAGAAAACCATTTTTGCAGAAGTAGGGAGTTTACGCGGGCCGCATAAGAATCAAGGAAGTCTTACGCGCCCCTCCTGAGCCCAAGTTTGGCAGATTGGCAGTTTAGGTCCCTGAATGTGTAAAACATGGTTTTCATTCATTTTCGACACATTTAAGCCCCGTTAACCCCATTTCAAAGCTCTAAAATTAAGTTAAAGTATAGGGAACTTAAAATATGCTCAAAAACATCACGGATGTAGGTTCGTTTGGCCGTACGTTCGCGTTGTTCGGTTAATTACGACGAAACACGAACGGACGCGAAAAACGATCCAAATTACGTGACGAATGGAATTTTATCATGCCAATCAATAAAATAAAATGTTTTAATGATTAGATAAATTTTTGGATGTCCAGATATATTCAGAACGTAAGTTATGCGCGAAAATGCAAACTTATGCACTTTTTGACGCCTTTAGTCCCTGTTGATCAAAAAAGTTTATTTTTGCGCACCAAACACCTCTAAGCCTATTTCTAAGCTATGTAAAGATATTTAGGGCATGTTTAGCTTATGATCATATTCCGTAATGTTTGTTACAGTACGAATCAACATACTTTCACAGTTTGTCGAAATTAGTCGCTGTAAGCGAATAAACTAAATTTCGACACACCAAACCCTCCAAAACTTATTTCTAAGTTATGTAAAGGTTATTTAAGGTATGTTAAGCCCACGACACTGTTCCAGAGTGTTTGTCGCGTTAAACTGATTATGTTTACGCATCAGTTCGCGTATAACTTCCCAGAAAGCGATTTATAGCTCGAAATCGAACAAGAATTGATATGTGCAAATGATACACATATTTGTACAAATCCAAAGTATGAAATACAATATTTCACTGATTTGGTATTTGTTTGATGGCCGTGGAGGCGCAGGTGTCACATCGACGATATCCTGGGCTCGCATCTTTAATTGCTATGCTGCATTAGGCTTTGTCGAGGATTTTATCGAAGAAGAATAACACTCCTTTGCTTCCTGCTAATCACTTTCCACCTTGATAACTCCCCAAGGGGTAGGGATCTTGATGCATTGATGATAGGTTGATGGCACAACTTTCATATCATGGATCCACGGCCTACCCAATATAATATTATAGTAGGATAAGGAGTCCATGACACAATAGCGCTGCATTAAGTTAACCCCTTCAACATATACAGGCAACTTTATCTCTCCCATGGTATTCCTGGCTTCTCCACTGAACCCAACAAGCACAGTGGATTTCGAAGTAATATCCATCGGGGATACATTCATCTTCTTTAGTGTTTCCAGCTGAATTATGTTGACGGAGCTGCCATTATCCACCAGTATCCTGCACACGAAATGATTAGCAACATATAAAGTTATTACCAAAGCATCATGGTGAGGATCATGGACAGTATCCCTGTCATCACTATCGAACGTGATCACTTTATCAATCGTGAGCGTTGACATCCTGGTTGGCTTATCTCCCCTCTCTGCCTTGGCCTCCTTCGCGTGCCTTTTCGCCGCAGAATATGATGTCCCGCAAATGTCAGATCCTCCTGAAATGAAGTTAATTATCTTGGCATCTGCAGGAGGTGATGCTGCTCGTTCAGGATCCTTCTTAGTATCCTGACCCTTATTCTTCTTTCTTCCCAGGAGATCCTTCAGATATCCCTTGCTCAAGAGATAGCTTATTTCTTTCCTCGGAGCAATGCAATCCTCAGTAACATGTCCGAAATCCTCATGGAAGGTACACCATTTGGACTTATCCTTCCAATCAGCTTTTTGTTGATTCTTCCAGGGCCACCTTGCTTTGTCTCCTAAACCCTGCATAGCATACATCAGTACAGGTATATTTTCAGAAAAACAATATTCTAACAACTCAGGATACTCCTCAGGATCCTCGTCTTCAACAGCATTCACTTTCTTGCTGTCATTCCTGCCATATGGCTTAGAGCGATATGGTTTGTACGAGGATTCTGATTTCCTGTTGGTTGACTCATAGGTTGTGGATGAATTCGTCCTCTCTTGCATCTTTTTGTCATCCTCTAGTCGAATATATCTTAAAGCCCTGTTCCGAGCTTCATCCAGGTTCCTGTAGGGATTCATTACAAGATCCTAGTAGAATTGAGAATATCCCCTCTTGAAAGTCTGCACAGCTGTTGCAACATCAAGATGTGGGATATCTAAGGATTCCCGGCTAAACTTGTTCACATAATCTCTCAAGGATTCCTGAGGTCCTTGAGTTATCCTGTAGAGATCGCTGGTTAGTTTCTCAAAACTTCGACTGCAAGAAAATTGACTATTAAATAAATTAACTAAGTGAGCAAATGATGTAATCGAATGAGGAGGAACATTTAAGAGCCATTTTAAGGCTGATCCTGTTAAGGTAGAACCAAAACCCTTGCAGAGGCATGCTTCCTTGAGATCTGGAGGGATAGGGTTGATTTCCATCCTTTCCCTATACTGGGCAATATGCTCTTCATGATCCGTGGTCCCGTTATAGAGCTTAATGTTGGGGTTTGAAATCTCTTTGGGATTTCAGCTTCACAGATAGGATATGCAAACCGAGATATCTTGGGGCTATCTTGGGATACTTCTGGGATCGGCTGCACTACTCCAGGTACACTAGATATCATGTCCTTTAACGTCTGAAGCTCCCTGGAAAGTGCTGATGTCATACCTGCATACTACAAAGATCCAATACTATTAGTGGCAAGAGTATTATTATTATTAGATACGTTACCAGTCTGAGGATTTCGGCCATATCATGAAGCATATCCTGAACTTCTCACAGTTTTCACCCTAACCGAAGAGGGTATCTCAGGAATATGACTTTGGGAATGGCTAGGCACAATATTCCCCCTGTTATCCTCAGTATATACTGCAGAACTGAAGTTCAAAACTCTGGGCTGCAAGGGAGTGACAGTATCCTCAGTGGGCCTGCTTGAGCTGGATTTCAAGAGTTGTATCTCTCTCATGAGCATTTGGTTGGTCTCCTAATGTTGCCTCATCTGTTCCTGTACACTACCAAACAAAGTTAGAATTTCTTCACTAGAGGCCAAAACAGGAGCATATCCTTGAATATTGCCAGCGGGGATAACATCCTGAGGCAGTGAAGAGGCTTGCGTCCTTGGAGGAGGTGGTGGAAGCACCGAACCAATTGTTGCAGAGGTTGTAGCAGACACGGTAGAAGAGCTCATGTTTGATCTTGAGGCCATTGAAAATAGTGTAGCAAAAAGTTTTGAAAATAGAAAACCAAGTAATGATTTTGCAAAAGCTTTTAGCAGAAATAGCACCACTTGCCCCACCGTGGGTGCCAAATTGTTTTGGTAAAAAATTACCTAAGCAATTTAGTGAGCAAATTAGTTAAGTGAGGTTGTGTGCTAAGAATGTGTATCGAAAATATGTTGGTTTAGTTGTTTGCAAAAACAGTTTCAGGATATAGCTCAGGATATCGAGCTATATCCATAATCAAACAATGAACAAAAAGTAAAGGGTGACACGAGATGTACGAGGAAAGCCTTGATCAATCTAGATCGTCGGCACAAAACCTCGGGAGCTGACAATCGCAGCTGCCTTGTTCTTCTTATTACTTCAAATATTAGGATACAGTGCAGGATATTGACTAGATCACTACCAAGTGTTACAATGCTTTTTCAGAAAGTGAGAGTTGCGAGATAGTAGAAGTGCTTGAGAGCAGTGAGTGTGATGTCCTATTCGATCTGATTTATCCATTTATTTATATCTTAGAAATGAAAACAAAATCTCCTACAAATGGGGGATGCCATCGAATGTTACCAATATCCTGAGTCAGCATCCTGAGTATGAATATTTATCATATAATCAAGATATAATTCAATATATTATCCAGGATATGGGCTCATAATTTCACCCATAACACTACGATATTCGTCCTTTTAGTCATCTCACGTTCCTAATTGATTGGGAGTTGCGAGACCTTGGCGAGACATAAAATCATCAAGGAGTGGGACTAGTTATCAAGGTCTGAGTTTCACCTCTATCTTGACAACATCGTACCCTAATAGCGTTGGTACTTATCCACAGACAAGACCTACTAGAATAATATGGAGAATTTCCATCAAGGGTCGGATGTCACTCCTGTCTTGAGGGAATCTCTCGTGCAAAATTACAAACATTGGTGAACAGTGTTTTCAAAGTATCATGTGTATATTATGTTAGCCTTAGGAAAGGCTTGTAAGTTTAGCAGATACGGTAGAATGCATAAGTCTTAAACAACAAATGAGAGTCAAGATTCCTAGAACTATAGACTAGGGCAAGTATTCCTACTCATCCTAATTCCCTATAGTTATGGCTCTGATACCAATCTGTCACACCCCAATCGATGGAGGAAACATCGGGGTGCGAGCACTAGGCGTTCAAATTGCTCATGAGATTCCATAACACTAAAAATTTCAATAGAAATTAAATTGATTTCATGCAGTGTCTAAACCATACAACCATCCAAATAAGTATCAAATTACATCATCAGCAAATATTGTCTCAAAGTTTCTAGATTAACTACGTGATGTTTCTAGGCATCGTCCTAGCTTGATTCCATTAGATCCCTTAGCATCCTATCAGCCTGCAACATGTATTAAAATATCAATACAAAGTATTGGCGAGTATACAAGTTTGAATAATAGCATAATAGGTTAAAACAACTCATATCCATATGTAAATGTAACAAAATAGTTTCAGCCGTGCTAGTGTCGCAGTCTACGCAGTGATAACCCAAGTATCCCGATGCTTTAGTGTTTACCCAAGACTTAAGGTAAACTAGAATCCGCCTAACAATACCCCCGAGAATAATGGGAGAGGTGCATCTCCTATAGCGCTACTATTGTTAAGGCGGAACTACACACTCTGGATTAAACGTCACATAGCACAAAGAGTCAAGAATCAAGAATCACAAGTTTCATATACACATAGGATAGAGTTTAGATTTCAAAAGATTCAAGTATCGTAGTTTAATAGAATACATGTTACATCCCAAAGTTAAAGCAAAAAGGGATCGAGTATGCTCACAGTGATTGCTTAACAATATAGACTGTTATTGAATCAAAGGGAGCTCTTTTTAGAATTATCCTGGTTAGATTACAACGGATAAGAGTCGAGCAGCATAACCAGATTGTGCGAAGTGTCCGAACAGTCACTGGATCGGGTGGCTGTCCGATCGGATGGCTGTCCGATTGGGTGGCCACTCTATCCAAGTGTTCAAGTTTCTGGTCCGCAGATTAAGTGCTTTGGTCAACTTGATCGGATGACTGTCCGATCGGATGGCTATCCGATCGGGTCGCCACTCGATCAAGGTTCCCCAAGTTCCAAGTTTCTGAAAAAGATTCTAAGTGTTGAAAGGTTCCAAAGTTTCAAGTATTTGAGTTTGCAAGACAATGCTACCCGATCGGGTGGCTGTCCGATCGGATGGTCATCTAATCGGATTGTCACTCGATCGAGTGATCCTAGTCCCTTTCGTAATTTTGTAGAATTTCTAAGTTTCAAGATTAACGATGACGGCGCAGTACGTGTTGAGACAATGGTAAACTAATCGGCACACAGCCGTTCTGATCGCGTGGGAACCACCCCATTCTGATCAGTTAACTGTCCGCGATAGTGTTTATGTCAAAAATCCATGTTCTGACCATCATTCTCCGGTGGAAATCCATCTCTAAGCCGACTCCAAACTAATAATCAAGTCTATAGCCCGTTCAGAGTCGGATTCACCCGTATAAAGTAAAAGTTTGAGGAAAAGATGAAATAACACAAGTTTTATTATGAAAAATCCTTGATCTAGTCTAGATTTGATGAAAAATACATGGAATCCCCTAGATCTTAGCTAGATCTTACCAAGAATGACCTCGTATAGTAGTTTGTACAAACCACCATGATGACATCATCCTCAAGATCTTAGATCTGAGAGATTTCACGGTGAAAAGTGTGATTTCAAGGGTGAATCACGTAGAGGATGAAGTGTAGATCAAGAAAGTACAAGGATCTAGCTTAAAACGTACCGAAATCGACGAGAAAATGAAGAAATGTAGTGTGCGTGCGTCTGGTCGAGCAAGGCTGTCACATTAGGGAATAAAGTGATGTGACAGGCCTATTTATAGTGTCAGAGTGTGTGAAGAGGGGCTGTGTGCACGGATCGGAAGGTGGTCCGATCGAGTGACCATCCGATCGGGTGGTCATTCGACGGGTGGCTATCCGATCGGGTGGTCATCCGATCGGATTGCCACTCTGTCAATCCATCTTTTCCGCATTCCTGTCCTTGATTCGTTTTGAGAGTTAGATTAAGCGTTTGCGTTGCGTAAACACAAAAGTTTCCAAGTTTCATAGATTCCGTCAGTGACAAGACTCGAGTCTCTCGTTCATCCAAGAATCAAGTTTTCACGAGTCTAAAGAGTCAAGCACCAAACAAGTATCAAGAGTCAAGAATCATAGTTTCTCAAGTATCAAGTATCAAGAATCAAGAGTCTAGATTTCCAAGTATCAAGTGTCAAGAATCATTATAAAGAATCTAGATTTCATAGTATTAAGAATCAAGTGTCTAGATTAAGCTTCAAGAGTCAAGTATCTATATTTATGTGTCATGTCTCATAGTATTAAGTATCAAAAATCAAGTATCTAGAATAAAGAATCAAGCATCATAGTGTTAAGCATCAAGTATCAATATGATTCATACCAAAAGTGTCAAAGTATCAACGTCACATAACTACAAGGACTAAAACTGATAATTGACAAAAGTTCAGGGACTAATCCTGCTAAGAGCCTAAACTTTGGGGACGCTGGGTGTTACAAGTGTAGTTGTTACAGTGTCTATAGGGTTTGATATCCGGACTTCAATTAGGCTTTACTACATTCGATAGGTATACATGCCTATTTTTGTGGTCTAGTTTAGGGTTTTCCAAAGTATTATTAGAGTGTCTAGGTCAGTTGTTAGCTAGTTTTTAGTAGACCGCAATCAGCACATCACCTATACACTTCCTTATCCTAACATACAACTTATATTATACATTTTCCACCTAGAAAATGCCCAAATATTCTGTTCCAAACTATATTCATAATACATGACCTTTACACCCCTAACGGGTTAAGTTGTGAAAAAAAGGAAAGAAAAAAATGTGAAGCTCATGGCATTACCCTCTTGGATGGTGACTTGGTGGATATACCCTCTGAGTTAAGCCTAAGAAAAATGTATTAAAGATCATAAAATTGTCCATCATTCATCAAAAATTTGATTTTAAATATTTTATGTTTCTTCTTAAAGTGCTAGAAAATCTTTTTACCTTATAAACTTGAGGCAGGATTAGGTGGAGTTGTGGCTTCCCTAGTGGGAGACACATAGATGATTTAATTATTTGAACTTAAATAACCTTGATTAGGGGCCGGGAGATTGGTGATTGGGTTTAAGAGGACACATATACCTACAATCATTATCACTGTGTAATGATCTCTAATTAAGTAACCTAATGTCTTGAAACCAAATTAACCAGATTGTTATTCCATTGCATAGTTGTTTAGGGACGGAAAAAAAGATAAGTGTGGGGATATTTGATGTGTTGCAAAACTCATCTTATTTTCCTTATATTTTGTATATGTATGGGTAGTTTTCGAGTCGTTTTAGGTCATTTATAGCTCGTACTCAGTGAATTGATGTTTTGCAGGTATTTGTGTGCAAAAGGAGCAGAAATCGAGTATAAATCATGATGAAACGAGTTAGAAAATGAGTTACATGGCGTATAGTATATGAATTTGGAGTAGCTTGAAGTAAAGAATCCATTTTTGGTGTTTTTGGACACTAATTTTTACATACGGGCCATAACCCTCAAAGTGTTTACGTGCCTTAAGCATCGGAAACCTTCCGGCTTGCTTACAATGTTGTTATTGGGCTTTGGGCTCATTATGGGTCATAACCACTGAAAGGTTTACGAGCCGTAAGCAACCCGAATTGGCCCAGATGCGTAGAAATCCTAGGATTCAGTATTTAAGCCACCATGTTGGAAAAAATCAAACAGAGGCGACCATAAGATAATGTTGTCGAGGCAATTGAAGAATTTGAAGAGATTTCGACAAGGAGATGCTATTCAGGATCAAGGATTGAAGCTTGGAGATGAAAATCAGGTTGGTTATCATCATTTGGTTTGTTGTTTTGCAAACTCTTTCATTTTTCCAATTTGTTGAACATTATGTTGTTGACTTTTGAGACTTGTTTTGTATCTTTCACCATGATTGTTGACTAGATCTTGATTCTACTTAGGTTATGGATGAATAATTGTTGACTGTTTAGACATTTCTCGGTTTTATGGATGGATTGACCCTTTATGTAAATAACTTATTTTTGATTGATCTGACGTGTTTGCATACTTTGATTTGATGTATGATTAATCTTTGTTCCATATGTTTCTTGTTGAATGTCTTTTAGTTATAGATGCCTACTAGGTCACCTATTGTGTGTTTATGATTAGTTTATGGTAGATAGAATTCAGTATCCATAGGAACATTTATTGAGGGTTTAGTGGATCTTAGTATTCTACGTATCTTGATAGCTAAGAGGTGATAGATAGCCGGTTAGCCTTGGGTATTAGGTGTTTAGGTGTTAAGGCTCTAACAGGAAGTTTCCCTAGATTCCCTAGTATCTTTGCAGTCTGTGTGTTATTGATTATTCTTAGCTTCCTTGCACTTTAGGGTGTATTGAGAGAGTGCGACTGATAAGTAATCTATCTTTTGGATACTTTAGTATTGTTGGAGAGAATGACTAGTAATCCAACCAACCGGTAAGTTTCAACACCCCTTAGGGTTTCCTTTTAGGTAACACCCGGAGAATGGTTAGAGATCCACTAGGTTGACTTAGGGTGTCGTATTCTATGATCCTGGTTCCATCTTAGTTTTCCTAACCGAGAGAAGTTCAAGATTCACAATTAGGATTCCTAAGCTAGGTAGCGCTTTTCCCATCCTTGAATTCTTTTAAGTAATCAATTCGAAGTTTAGTAGTTTAAGTTTTTCATAGTTGAGTTTTCTTTAGTTTTAAGAGTAAATTACAAGTTTTGTCCTTTATGTTTACATCAAATTGCATGCGCGGTGTCTTTAACCTTCCTAAATCTTGCAATGTTGGGTCAAAGTGGAGAATGATGTCATCAATTAAGGCAACATTAATTGGCAATGTTATTGTTTGGGTAATGTAAAGAGTTTGTTTGTTATAGTTGTATGTTTTAGCGTGCTTAGGAAGTTTTCCAAGAAAGGGGCGGGTTGCTTGGAGGACAAGGCTCAGGGTCTATAAATAGCATAGTAAACCTCACTTGTAAGGTGTACATTTTGGAGCCACCACCCTAGGGGAGCTCACCCAGGGTGGATGATTATCTTTTGTATTTCTTTATCACAATCAATGAAAATATCTTTGTATAGATCCTTCATGTTTCTGTATTTCTTGTTTATTATTGTTAGTTTATGGCTCAAAATCACCTGTCTTATTATCTTTTATCGAACCGAGACTGAAATCAGATCGTACAGACCTGTAATTTGGTATGAGAGCCTCGGTGGCTCGTTTCAGTCTCGATTTGGTCGGATCTACACCGGAAAACCCATCAAAGATGTAAAACTAGTTTTTCATCCTGCATTTTTTGTTCTTCAAGGTTTAGAGAAAGAGAACAACAATTTTGTTATCTTGGTGATGTGGATGTTGTTCAAAAAAACACACCTACTGTGTGTGGGTTTTTTTATTTTGTAGTGCGTGATACAGAGTTTAAAGAGGGGAAGCTGTTGAGATCGAAGAGAGAGATCATTTTTTCCGGCGGATACTCACAGGGACTTTATGGTTTCTTGTTGAGATACGGAGGTGCTGTGATAGTATTTTAGAAGGGGATGGTGGAGGTTATGGTTTTGAATGAGGTGTGCAGTGGTGTAACGGTGATGACGAAAGAATTATGACGATCACATTGTTGTTCATTTCGATGACGGCGCTGGGTTTCTAGATTCGTAACGATGATGGGTAAACGATGGTTGAAGGTTATAATGGTTGCTAGGTTTGGTGGCTAGCATAAGTCTTTTTCGGTCCACTTTCCGGCGGCTCTGCATTAACATAAGATCTCGTAAGTGTTTCAAAGTGCATTTGGTGTCTGTGATTTTAGATCGAAGGGAGGTTCACCGGTGACGTCGGTCGGCGGTACAGAAGATGTTTGTCTGTTCCGATGGTTGTTCTTGTCTCTGGTGAACTAGGCGGTGACACATGGTGGATAAAGGTGATGTGTGATTGCTGCTAAAGTTAACGGCTGGGATTTACAATGGTAGAAGGTGATGGTTTGGATTTAAAGATGGAGAAACAGAGTTAGTGTTGATGGCTGTCTACAACGAAAATCTCCGGTGATGTAGTGACGGTGGCTGACGGTAATGTGATGGTAATGAACTAGATCGCCGATGAGGTTGACGACGTGGTGGTAGAAGGGTGGTGCTCAGCTGGTCCGGATGTTGTACGTCTAGGCTTTGTCGCATGATTGGTTACATGAGCTTACGTATGTTAGGCCCAGTGATTGGGTAATCATTATGCATGGTCCTTTGGGTTTTTGTTGCTGATGGATATTTGGATAATGGCTTTATTTTGGTTTTGGGCCCACATGAGGTGATGAACACATATGCCTACTGATTTCATTAATTTACAATGTAGATATTTTTTTATGACAACTGGAAGGCGCATATTTGCATTAAATGATGGCTTATGTTTGGCCCACTTTATTTAAGAGCCACACATTAAGGCTTGCGATTTTAGCAGCTTTAGGCATCGAAACATTGGGCTCTTTCTTGCTTGGTATTATTAGGATGTTGTGGGGCATAGAGTGTTGATCATTTTTGGGCCGGGAGTACAAGATTATCTTATGGGCCAGCGACTTTATGTTTCTTTTTGGGGATTTTGGTTATATATCAGAATGAAAGTTCAAAAGGAATTTTGGCGATTTATCGGTGGATAAGGAGCTAAATGCAATGTGACAGAATTGAAGATCCTTACAATGGAGCTGATTATTTAATTTTTATCATTCGAGTTCGAACCCTATCATATGCCTATTACCATATTATCTTTAATAAGATACGGAACTTTAATTGGCGAGATTTAGGAGGGTCTACATTTGCGGGGGAAAACAACAATGAAAGATTTTAGGTATTCGGCCGATTTGTGAAGATTCAGAGATAATGTCGAATATACTTTGGAAGATCATATGAAGAATTGATAGCATCATTCTCGGGGGAATATTGTTGGGTCAAAATGGAGAATGTTGTTCTCAATTAAGGCGTTATTAATTGGCGATGTTATTGTTTGGGTAATGTAACGAGTTTGTTTGTTATAGCTGAATGTTTTAGCGTGTTTAGGAGGTTTTCCAAGCAAGGGGCGGGTTGCTTGGAGGACAAGGTACAGGGTCTATAAATAGAATACCAAACCACATTTGTAAGGTGTGCATTTTGGAGCCACCACCCCGGGGGAGCTCACCCGGGTGGATGATTATCTTTTGTATTTCTTTATCACATTCAATGAAAATATCTTTGTTTAGATCCTTTATGTTTCTATATTTCTTGTTTATTATTGTTAGTTTATGGCTCAAAATCACCCGTCTTATTATCTTTTATCAAACCAAGACTGAAATCGGATCGCACGGACCTATCGTGCACGTTATATCCTTTAGGCCAAACTTGGTTAGAAATCTCAGTTAATTCTTGTCACTTGCATTGCACATGAGGGTACAATGGTCTTTTTCCCTCAACCCTTTCTGTTTCCCCCTTTATAACCCTCAATTCATCTTTGTATCACATACGTTGTCCCTTATGTTTTAGATTTAGGGTTTTTGGCACCATTCTAAGATAATCAAAAGAAGCAATGTCTCAAGACGAAGAAGGATGGTTAGAGATCCACTAGGTTGTCTTAGGGTGTCGTATTCTTATGATCCTGGTTCCATCATAGTTTTCCTAACCGATAGATGTTCAAGATTCACAATTAGGATTCCTAAGCTAGGTAGCGCTTTTCGCATCCTTGAATTCTTTTAAGTAATCAATTCGAAGTTTAGTAGTTTTAGTTTATCATAATTAGTTTTCTTTAGTTTTAAGAGTAAATTACAAGTTTTGTCCTTTATGTTTACATCAAATTTCATGCGCTGTCCTTTTGGCCAAAAGTTTACAGGCGGTGCCCTTAACCTTCCTAAATCGTGCACTGTTGGGTCAAAATAGAGAATGATGTTATCAATTAAGGCAACATTAATTAATTGGCAATGTTATTGTTTGGGTAATGTAATGAGTTTTTTTTTGTTATAGTTGCATGTTTTAGCGTGTTTAGGAGGTTTTCCAAGCAAGGGGCGGGTTGCTTAGAGGACAAGGCTCAGAGTCTAGAAATAGAATAGTAAACCTTAATTGTAAGGTGAACATTTTGGAGCCACCACCCCGGGGGAGCTCACCCGGGGTGGATGATTATCTTTTGTATTTCTTTATCACAATCAATGAAAATATCTTTGTATAGATTGTTTATGTTTCTGTATTTCTTGTTTATTATTGTTAGTTTATGGCTCAAAATGACCTTTCTTATTATTTTTTATCGAACCGAGACTGAAATCAGATCGTACGGACCTATAATTTGGTATGAGAGCCTCGGTGGCTCGTTTTAGTCTTGATTTGGTTGGATCTATACATCGGAAAACCCATCAAAGATGTAAAACTAGTTGTTCATCCTTCATTTTTTGTTCTTCAAGGTTTAGAGAAAGATAACAACAATTTTGTTATCTTGGTGATGTGGATGTTCAAAAAAGCACACCTACTGTGTGTGGGTTTTTTTGTAGTGCGTGAAATAGAGTTTAAAGAGGGAAAGATGTTGAGATCGGAGAGAGAGATCATTTTTTCCAGCGGATACTCACAGGGACTTATGGTTTCTTATTGAGATACGGAGGTGTTGTGATGGTATTTTAGAAGTGGACGGCGGAGGTTATGGTTTTGAATGAGGTGCGCAGTGTTGTAACGGTGATGACGAAAGAATTACGATGATCACATTGTTGTTCATTTCGATGACGGCGCTGGGTTTCTGGATTCGTAACGATGATGGGTAAACGATGGTTGAAGGTTATAGTGGTTGCTAGGTTTGGTGGCTAGCATAAGTCTTTTTCGGTCCACTTTCCGGTGGCTCTGCGCTAACATGAGATCTCTCGAGCGTTTCAAGGTGCATTTGGTGTCTGTGATTTTAGATCGAAGGGAGGTTCACCGGTGACGTTGGTCAGCGGTACGGAAGATGTTTGTATGTTCCAATAGTTGTTCTTGTCTCCGGTGAACTAGGCGGTGACACATGGTGAATAAAGGTGACGTGTGATTGCTGCTAAAGTTAACGGCTGGGATTTACAATGATAGAAGGTGACGATTTGGATTTAAAGATGGAGAAACAGAGTTAGTGTTGATGGTTGTCTACAACGAAAATTTCCTGTGATGTAGTGAAGGTGGCTGACGGTAATGTGATGGTAATGAACTAGATCGCCGACAAGGTTGATGATGTGGTGGTAGAAGGGTGGTGCTCATGTCACAACCCCCGTCCCCTATCCCGGGAGCGGGCGGCCGTGAGCCAGTTTCAGTGGTATCGGTGTTTATCAATTTTGGCAGCGGAAAATTTCATCAGGACCATAGTTAGGAAATATTTTATCAGAGTTAAACACCAAAATATTTAAATTAAAGAAATGGGATAAAACCCAAGTTTCTCTGGTAACACATTTATAAGTGGGACAAAACCTGATTTTTCATTTTGATACATTTACAGGGAATAATCCCAATTATTTGAAAATAATTCTCATTTTTAATTAGGTAATTTTTATTTCCACTTTTCTAAGCCTTTAGTGCTCTCCAGCTGGCTTTTATTGGCTTCACACTAAGTTACCTGAAACACGTGGTTAAAACATTTTATCAGCAGGAAATACTGGTGAGTGAATCCTAGTTTAATCAAAAAGAGTTTTGTCTTTTAACAGTATTGAGAGCGATTACAATGTTTATATCTACACAATTACTCATTCAGTACTTGCCACTCGACCGGATCTGTGGCTATGGTCATATCACACATTGGCTAACCCGTTGTCCAATTGTGAAGATTATCAAGTAATGTATACAAAACACCAAAATATCGGCAGTAATTGAAGAATTACAAAGACTCAATCACTACTAAATTGCATTGTAAAACATTTAAGGTTTTGTAAAAACTGTTTACAAAAAGGAGATTACTCACAAAAAGGTTTACACAAAAAGAAGGATTACTCACATTGCTATTATAGGGCTTTCCTTTGTGACTTCCTGGTTCTAATCTAATTAAATAAACAATGCACACGTGTTAGTATAATAACCCATTTTAACATTAGTAATACCCTCCCCGAGACGGCATTCCAACGACTACGTTAGGCAGAACCACGACAGCCGTTACGGAACCCTAGATCAATCGGGCAGAGTATCTAATACGTATCCAGGGGTTATGATACTTACAACGAGGCAGAGCTTCGCTATTTAGGGGGTATAATGCCCGGGTATTACTTGGACTATAGAGAATTGAGAGAGAATTGAAAGAAATGAACGAATTGGACTGAAGGTTCGACTGCTCAATTTATAGGGCTGATATCCGACCTTGTCGCGCCCCGCGTAGAACGAGGTGAGGTTTTACGCGGCCCGCGAGGACTTTCGGGCAGCGAATGAGTTGCTGAGTCATCGACACATGGCGGCTTATGGAGTCGCCTGATCTCATAGCTGTCACGGCCCGCGTAAGACGTAGCCAAAGGCTACGCGGCCCGCGAGCGATGCTGAAGTTTTGTTTCTATTTAATTTTTAACGTTTTCATATATTTTGGGCTCGGTTTTCTCATACGGGGTGTACTTTAAGACATATATGGGCACTCTAAATATATTAGGGGTGTCGGGAATATTTTCAGAAGGTTGATATATCTTGGTAGAATTTCAGGATTATTTAATAAAATATATAATGCACTCACATTAAGTATAGTAACCTAATTCCACTTTATCCCTACGTCACGAGACAGAACCCCAACGAAATTAGGTAGAGCCTTGACATACGTTATGGGGCCCTACGTCAGTTGGACAGGGTATCAGTGATCAAGGGTTAAAATACTTAAAACAGGGCAGGGCTTTATTATTATAGAAAGGAAATTTTGAATTAAAGAGAGAGAGGGGCGATATCTAGTGAGAGAGTAGAAAGAAAGGAAATTTCGAGCAATTGAGAAAGGAAATTTCGAGCAATTGAACTTGAAGAGTTGACCCAATCTGGTAGGCTGTCTAAAAGGCACACTAAGGCTGCATGCATAAAATGTAAGAAAAGATGGCATAATTCCAGGATATGCAAAGGTCAAGGTCAAGCCGGTAATGGTGCAAAAGTTAGGAAAGGTGGAAACACAGGGAAAGGTGGAAAAGTAGGGATGGTTTGGAAACTTGGGAAGGGTGGAAAAAGACCAAACATTGTGATGTCTGCTGCTTATTTTGTACTTTGAACATGTTGGTTGCAACCTATTTTTTGAACTTGTGTTAATTTCTTTTGAACTTGTTATTATATTATCTTTTCAACAAGTTGGATATGGTATGGTATGGTATATAAGTGATCTATCTATGTTATGTTATGGTCGTTCTGAAGTTTAGGTCAGATTGTAGTGATGTTATGGTCGTTTGGAAGTTTAGGTCAGATTGAAGTTGATGTTTTGGTCATTTTGAAGTTTTGGTCGTTTTGCACGTGCACAATACAAATACACTTCTTTTGGAAATTTTGAAGTTTTGGTCGTTTTGCACGTGCACAATACAAATACACTTCTTTTACACTTACCCAATTGATTAATACAAAAGTTCCACATTTCATTGGCACTTTAAACCTACACATTACATCAGTTCCATTACACAAAAATCCTACACCTACTACGAATAGATACACTAAGACAACATCACATACATAGCAAAACAAACCCAGCTAATAACCAAATACATTTTGAATTTTCTTGAATTAGCTTGAGACTTTCGCAGTTTGCCTTCAAGTAACCGGTTTGAATGTTCCAGATTTATGTTCGCTTGTTCCAGGTTCTGCTTATCTACTTCCAAGTTGTTCTTAGCCCTAAGCAATCCAGGTACCTTTGACACCTTTCTTGATCGTACCATCCAATAAAAGCACATGGTGAGCCCTAGAATACAAAAGAATGACATTTCAGAAGACTAGTTATAAAGGCACCATGGGTATTCGATATTACCTGGACTGAACAACCACAAAAACGACGACCAGGATTCTTGCTTGTCCATGAAGTCTGAATTATGGCCTCTTTTCCACAATGGCAGAAAACCATGATCGATTGCAAGATGAAGAATTATATTCGTGAATTTGATCCCTAATTCTATGGTGTGTTGTAACCCTAATTTGGTGACAGAGATGAATTGAGGGTTTTTGTGAGGGTTATAAAGGGGGGGGGGATAGAAAGGGTTGAGGGAAAAGACGATTGTACCCTCATGTGCATTGCACGTGACAAGAATTAACTGAGATTTCTAACTAGGTTTGGCCTAAAGGATATAACGTGCAAGATTTTGGAAGGTTAAGGACACCGCCTATAAACTTTTGGCCAAAAGGACAGCGTCTGCAATTTGATGTAAACATAAAGGACAAAACTTGTAATTACTCTAGTTTAAATCAAGCAATCAAAGCCTTTATTTCAAACAAAACCAATCAAACCATTTAAACATTGTTTAGTTCCTAGTAGGAGTCTAGTCTAGTTATTACAATGTCTCAAGGGTTTGATATCCGGACTTCCCTTAGGCTTTACTACATTCGATATGTACACTTGCCTGTCTTTGTGGTCTAGTTTTGGGTTTTCCAGAGTATTACTAGAGTGTCTAGGTTAGTTGTTAGCTAGCATATAGTAGACCCTAATCAACACATCACCCATACACTTCATTATCCTAACATATAACTAATATTACATATTTTCCACCAGAAACATGCCCAAATATTTTGTTCCAAACAAGTTCATCATGCATGACCTTAAAACCTCTAAATGGTTAAGTTGTGAAAAGAGAAGAAAAGTAAAAAAAATGTGAAGCTCATGGTAATACCCTCCTGGATGGTGGGTTGGTGGATGTACCATCTGAGTTAAGCATAAGAAAAAATGAATCAAAGCCCATACCATCTGGGCATTCGGAGTGTTAAAGAAACAATGGACTATCAGTGCTCAACCCTCAAAAATAATTGAAAAGAGAAAATGAGAAACGTCATGTGTACATGTATTATCTTGCATGACATCATCTTGGAGGACACGGGCAGAGCCTTTTATGTTGATTTCGACAATACCTTACAATCGATGAACCCACTACTTAACTACCCAAAAAGAAGTTATGTGAATGAAGATATATGTCTGGGAAACGCACTTGAATCTTCAATCCGATTTGGTTTAACATCTATGGAGTAACCGTGTTGGTGGCGACGACGATGACCATGACCATGAAGACGAGTAGAAATAATATTTTTTTAGTGTTTAACTGTAATGTGCCACCTTTAAATTGTAATTTTTTTATATTTATTTTATGTGTTGTTTAATTTTAATATGAATCTAAATTAAAAAAAAAAATAACTGAGTAATGATGATAAGGCTTTATAAGACTTTATCCCATTATAAGTCAGTTAAGGATGGTGTCCCCTGCCTAGTTGACGTTTACGTAGCGCTTGCGTGACATGATAAAGCCTATAGGACTTTATTCTACACCTCTTATACATAGCGCTTGCGTGACATGATAAAGCGCCTAAAGACTTCTTCTACACCACTCGGTCAAAGAGGAGTGAATTAGAAAAAAGTGAAACGCTAATAAAAAACAAAGGCAAAAGCAAAAATCATGTGAGCTGTCTAGATCTCTTTAATTTTTGAAATGGTGCCAAAACATGTTTGTCTTGCTTGTCAGCCAGGCAATCTGCAATCCCACTTGATAAACGTTGCAACAGCAGTTTCTTTTACAAAAGTAAATATACCTTTAATGTATACACGACTAGCATATTTTATTTTTCAGCCGTAAATTTTTTTACTGAATATCAGATTACGTATCCGTGTGCTCCATATAAAAAAAAAAATTTTTCAGCCGTAAATTTTTTTTAATGATGACAAGATGAGTTATACACGCGCGTTTATGATTTTAGAAGTTTTTAAGTTGAAACCGGGTTTCCACCTCACAGTTATAGGTGTGGGCCCTTGAATCGTGATGGACAAATTATGTAGGGTTCATACTCCATAATACGTTTTTTTTTTTTTTTTGCAAGAGCATTAGATGAAAACGAAGGTTTTGAACCAGGTGTTGCACATCCTATGGTCAGTTGTTCATACATCCAAATCCAAATCCAAATCCAAATCCATGTCACACCTTGTTTTAGGTTAGACTGTATCCTGTATCCCTGAACCATCCCGAACATAGATGTGAGTTGTAACAAGTGAAGGAAAAAAACACACACATATACATCGGGACGAGTTATCTTGAGAACACTAAATATAGCGAGAAACATGAGAATGAATAAAAACTAACTAAAAACATTGTTTTTAATACAAATCTCATTATAATTAAAATACAACATTAAAAAAAGAATCTAGTGCCTATGGCTTTATAGCCTAGTGGCATATTGGGGTGAGACAAGACTTTGTGACCAATAGGTCCTAGGTCCTGGGTTCGATTGCCACACCGGGTTTTTCCATATTTATTGGCTTTCTTCTTGAATTGATTTACAGACATTATACCACAATAATACCCCAATGGTCAATCAGTGATCCAAATTTGCCGTTCAAACAAAAAATAGAGAATCTAGTCTTTAAATTGTTCTTTTATCCTCTCAAAATCACCCTATATATGTGTAAATACAACAAATTTACAAATGTGTAAAGTTTATAAATTTAAACGTGTAAACTTAATTTCTAATATTGTATTCGATGATAAGTATAAAAAGAAATGTTGAATTTGAATGTTTTTTACAAAGTTTTTATGGGTTTTTCATTTGTTCTAAGGGTCCTCGCTATATTTAGTGTTATATATATAGGAGAAGGATCTGTTAGGAACCACCCTTTATTGCGAGAAACGCGAAAACCAATGTGAATACAACCAAAAATACCTAAAAAAAATCTAAAAAACACACAATTTTTTTTTAAATATTTTTATGTAAAAATTGCTACTTTTAGTAGCCAAAAAGGTGTTTTTTTTTATTTTTTTTTATTTTTTTTTTTGCTACTAAAAGTAGCGATTTTTACATATAAATACTTAAAAAAAGAATCTGTGTGTTTTTTAGATTTATTTAGGTTTTTTTGGGTGGTTTAGTTTTTAGCATTTAGTTTGGGTGGGGGTTTGGGGGGGGGGGGGTAGGGTTTTTTTTAGGTTTTTAGGAGGTTTAGTTTTTAGCATTTAGCTTTGGGGGTTTGGTTTTTTTTAGATGTAGTGGGTTTATTTTTTTGTGTTCACATTGGTTCTCGCGGTTCTCGCAATAAAGGTGGTTTTCATATGAACCCTACCTTATATATATATAGGGGAGGGTTATCTTGAGAACAAAGATTTTTATGAGAACACTAAGAATAATTTCTATCCATAGATTATCCAAAATTAAGGGCTTAGATTAAAATGGCTTTAAGTGAGAAGGGAACACAATATACATGAGTAGAAAGGACAGTATAGTAAAAACACATAAAATCCCCTACATCTCATAAGTCGTAAATCCCCAAATTACATTTTTCCTGATTACCTCACAACCCCAAGGTCGACGCCGGAGACAAGGCAGGTGACGAAGATAACATACACAAATTCGAGCGATTTATACCAGACAACCAGATATGTTCTTTGAAATTGATGAAGACGACATTAATAGTTGTGATTCTGAGGTGTACAACGACAAACATGTGGCGGCGTAATGACAAAATTGAATCGGAGGAAGATGAGACCACCACTGAGAAGCGGAAGAGAGCAGCAGAGCATATTTGGAAAAGTTGGGGGAGGCGTTGAGGAGATAGGAGGAGGACGGTGAAGAGTTTGATGAGAGAAGAGGTAGAAAGGATAAAGATAGGGATTCTCTGTTTGTATGATTTTTGTAGGCACAACAACTTGAAGAGAGGTGATATGTTCGTAAACTGATTGCTTCAAGGTAAATATTAGATCTGAAGTTTAATTTTAATTGTTCTGGTTGTGGTGATTGATCCGTAGTTGTCATTTTTGGAGAAAAATGCCCGAATTTGATAGTTTGTTTGAACCAACCAATGATTGTTTAGACGTAAAAGTATCAAAACATGTGCTCTCGATAGAGCTTCAGGTATTGTTGTTGTTAAAAACACATGATCCCGCCCTGTGTTGTAACTTGCAGATTTTTGGTTATGGTGCAGCTTTACTTTCAAAAGATAAAGGACCTCACCGTAAGTCGATCAAACTCAGTTATTTTCAACAAAGCGCTATTGAGCTTGGCGACTGATGCAGGGCTCCATCCTTTGGTTCCTTATTTCATATATTTTGTTGCTGAAGAGGTATTTGTTTTGCAATTTTTACATCGTTTTATTGTGCATCTATCTGTCTTTAAAGCAAGGTCTTAACCACGATGGCTCATGACTGATGATGATTTCAGGTGACTCGTAATTTAAACAACTTCCACTAAAGTACCACAAGGTCAAAACCTCTCTCTTCTCTCATACCCACCCAAATCAAGATCAATGTTTTGATCGGTGGTGATTAATACCATCTGATGTCAAGTTTTTCTTCATCAAACACCCACAACAAAGAAACAGCAGTGGTGGGGGTGATGCGGTGGGGTTAACGGCGGTGGCTAAGGCGGTGGAAGACGGTGGTGTGAAGGCGGAGCTGGTAGAACAGGTTGATGGTGGTCGCCGGAGCTGAGAAGGTTGGTATGAGAACGACGGTCGTCGGCGGTGAACGATGGCCATCGGAGAAGATGACCGGAGCTGAGAAGGATGGTGATGTTTGATGAATGACCGGCAGTGATACAGATGAAGGTGGAGGGTAGGTTTGTTAGTGCAGATGAAGGTGGGGGTGTGGTGGCGCGTGAAGTCCGACAATGGAGAGAGTTTGTGGTGGTGTTTGATGATGAAGGTGAAGGTGAAGGTGGGGGTTGCGATGGTCGTGAAGTCCGATGAAGTTGGGGGGGTTTGTGGTGGATATCTCACTCTCTGTTTTTGTGGTGTTTGTTGAGTCGCCGGAACCCCCCAAATCAAGACTCGATTTGCTTTTCTTCGTGGGTATCTCACTCTCTGTTTTTGATGTTTGAAAAAGGTATAACATGATTTTTCTGATTTTTCTGAATCTTGTCTTTAATTTTTGAAAAATTTAGATTTTTTGTTGGCTTGATTACCTCTCTTGGGTAGTCGGTGCTGGTGCAGGTGGCTGGTGGGGGTCCAAAGGTTCGATTTTTGTTTCTGTTGGATTGTTTACCTGTACAGCTTGTTTGTTTTGATTATGTTTGTTGGATTTGTTCTTGGATTTGTGTACAGCGGTGCCCGGTGGGGCCCGCTGGTGCCGGTGGTGCCCGTTGTGCTAACTGAAACTTTTTTTGCCGACAATTGATGTTGACGATCGTTCTTGGCAGTGATGATGCAAAAAAAAGCACATATTTTGATGACGATGGTGCGGCAAGGATGGTGGAGGGTAGGTTTTTGAACGTTCAACCCCACTTTGCAGCCTCTGATTATCGGAAAATCTGAGCCAAACCGTGTTTTTTTTTCTGAGATACACATTGTTTTGATGTTGTTGGTTTTTTAATTTTTTCCACCAAGTCGATGATGATAACAATCTATCTGAGACACCTACCGAGTTTGCGCTTTATGGGTGCGTTCGTTTTGACGTAAAACGTAAAAAGTTTTACGTAAAACGTAAAAAGTTTTACGTAAAACGTAAAACGTAAAAAGTTTTACGTAAAACGTAAAAATTTTAACGTAAAACGTAAAAAGTTTTGCGTAAAACGTAAAACGTAAAAAGTTTTGCGTAAAACGTAACACGTAAAAATTTTAACGTAAAACGTAAAAATATTTACGTAAAAAGTTTAACGTAAAACTTAAAACGTAAAAAGCTTAAAAAGTGTAACGTAAAACGTAAAAAGTGTAAAAAACGGCGCGTTAAAAAACGTGAAAGAACGGCGCGTTAAAACGACGTGTAAAAAAACATGTAACAAACGGCGTGTAAAAAACGGCGCGTTAAAAAACGTGTAAAAGACGACTTTTGAAAAAACGGCGCGTAAAAAACAAGAGGCGTGAATGCGGTGCATAAAAACGCCGCGGAAAAAATACGGGACGTAAAAAAACGTCACGGTAAAACGGGACGGCAAAAACCGGCGCGTAAAAAACAAGAGGCGTGAATGCGGCGCATAAAAACGCCGCGAAAAAAAACGGGACGTAAAAAAACGTCGCGGTAAAAGGGGACGCCAAAAACCGGCGCGTAAAAAAATTCGTTTGGTTTAAAAAATATGAATTCAAAAAATGCTTTTAATAAAAAAAATCTTTTTAAAAAATAAAAAGTAATATAATAAAACAAAAAAGTAATAAAAAAATAATAAAGACAAAAAGACAAAATAGAGTAATCTTACTATACTAACCTTTTGAATTAAAATATTAAAGATATAATAAGACAAAATCTATTTAATATTAATTTTAGTTACTTTCAATCTCATCCATCCATGTTCTTGATATAAAGGCTAGAAAATGTTGTTTTTATTTTAGTGGAGGTGGTTCTCTTAGTTTTTACAACTGAAGGTAGTTTTCATTTTAGTGGTCCCCAATATATATGTGTGTGTGTATATATATATATATATATATATATAGGGTAAGGATTTAGAGAAAATGTTGGAAAGTCTGAGAATGGTGAGAACGCTTATGAATCGTCCGATCAAAACTGTCACACCCCAAAATGCCACATGCGGGAATACCGCGGAAAGTGTGACGTACCAAGATCCAGCCACCAATCACATTGAACCATAACATAGTATTAAATAAAAGTTTCCATTTATTTCATTAAGTAATTCCAAGAACACAATCTAAAAAAATACGTTCAGCGGAAGCATAGTGTAAATAGTTATCCAAGTGTTTCAAAACAATGTGCAAAACCAATAAGCATGTATCCAAGAGCTACGACCAATGACCACTCCAGCACTCCCAGATAGCAAGTTCCATCCATGAATCTAACGACCTGCAAGCATGCAGACAAGTGTGTCAGACGACGCTGGTGAGTTCAAAGTTTGCTACACGTTTTTAGTCACCAGTTATGAATATAAAACATTTCAGAGATTAGATGTTGTTAATAACTCGATTACCGCAGATGGGTCCAGATTATTTGCCCTTCCCCAGATTATTTGACCGTCCTCCTCGGTACGGTGTGAGGGTGCCAAACCTAATAGCGCTATCAACTAATAACCCCGTTGCCTCCCCGGCAACCAATCGGTATATGATGGAACTTAATGATAGAAATGAGTGTATTAACCAACATCCCAGGGTTAACATTCCAGTCAAACCCAATTACCCGACATTCCTCCCCGGAACGTTTACCAGATGTCTCTCCCCCGGGACGCATGCTTGGAAAAAGAGCACTGAACTCACCTTAGATTTGCTTGGTTTATTTAGTTACCCCTTTCCAGTTAGTCAACCAACCCTACCGTGGTCAATAATACTTATCAGTTTCATAAACAACTACGCCTTTTCATAATTTGTATATATCATAAGAACACCGTATGATATGTAGCAAATACTCAGTTTTCATGCTATTTCACATTCCACGTGCATACCACGCAATAGCGTTCAACAGTTAAAGTGATTATTCACATTGATACATACAAGTTTCCTCATTTCCAACTAGTGTTGTCATCAAGCACAAACGAAATCGTGTAACCAAACATTCACATCAAACACATTATATACTATTCGAACTCTATGTTATGTGAACACATCCACTGTTCACACTGTTCTGTTTGTTTAATCCACGGCGAAGGACCCATTTCGGCGAACTACCATTCTTCGTCAACCATGGGTGTGACGAAAAACCACAATGGTGAAGAACTGTTCTTCGTCAGAAAGGGCTTCGGCGAAGAACCCTAGTGTTTCGTCGAAGCCAACCATCGAAGAATTACATTCTTCGTCGCTGCACATGCACAGACAGTGATGGTTCCCTACAAACCCTAATCATGGCTGTTTCACGTATCATCATACAATTGTCAAACAATTTCCTATTAACACTAGTTCATCGAACAGAATCAGCAAACGACATAATGAATGTAAACGTACACAGATCATCGAACCTCTATTATACATGATCTAATTCCTCAGATTGAGTATCAAGACATCAGAACCCTTTTTTTAACGACTAACCCTACTTATAGTCTCATTGTTCCAAATCTAATCCGTCTTTTATTGCAAGTCATTCATCAAAACCTTGTTATCATACAACCCTAAAAATTAACATTATTCATATTGAATTACCAACTAAGCATTAGATCATGCATTGCCACAATAAACAAATCAAGCACACATGAACAGGAATCACATGGAGGTTTATTCAAATCATGAAAGTGTTACTAACCACACGATGATTGTGCACAAGGAAGGATCGATTGAGGACTCCCAACCAAGGAGAATGGTTGCCGTCTAACAGAGAGAGAACTGTAGGGTTTTGTGTTTAGGGTTATGATTATGAGAGGTTATATAATCTGAAAGGTATGGGCCTCAAGTGGACCTGGGCCGAGGGTCTTGATGAAGGACCTTCTTCATCGTGTAGGGTGATGACGAAAGTCCTAAGCTTCGTCAAGTATAGCAATGACGAAGAATCTATACTTCGTCGAGTTTGATGTTGACGAAGAACTATCTTCGTCGAGGTGAGGTTGTGACGAAGAACCTTAGTTATGAAACGTGCACAATACAACCACACAATCAATACAATAAACATGTAACATTAATCACTTATCAAACATGCAACATTAATCAGTTTATCAAAACAGAGTTGTGAAACAAATAATTGTGTAGAGCAGGACCTTTAAAGCTCGGGTTGTCACATCATCCCCAACTTGAAAGAAATTTCGTCCCGAAATTTGATAAGTAAACCAAAAGTAACACAGTGTTAGGTCAGGATGACTGTGGATTTTCCCTAGGTGCCACATCATCCGCAACTTGAAAGGGAATTTCGTCCCGAAATTCACCAGTTGCATCCGAATTAGATTGGTCAGTTGGGAACAGGTGAGGATACTTGTGTTTCATCTGATCTTCGCGTTCCCACGTTGTCACACCCCGATTTCCACGTGTCTCACCGGTGGGCCCGGTGGGGGATTACCGTGACGTAGTTGGCAACATTATAGTCAAACCACACAATATATATGAATGCACAGCGGAAGCAATAAGATAATATATTTCAACATTAAGTGTAATATCAATGTATCACCATTGTTGAAATAATAATCCACAGGGGATCAAATAATAATATCAAAAATATTGTTCGACAGACTTCAGGCATCTTAAGCTTGCGAGACTTCTAATGATGCTAAGGAGAAATCCCAGCCAATTACGCCTAGTACCTGCATTTAGTCTTTTTGGGGAAAATACATCAGTTTACACTGGTAAATACATTCAACTGACACTTTTGTAAAATGTTTGATAAAATTGGTTTAAATACTCAAGGCACAAACTCTTTATAACTTGGGATAATTTATAATCAAATCTTGTAAAGAATTACATGTTACTATGCGTTTGGTCGCCCGAGTCGTATCGGGTTAAAGTTTAATAGACACACCACATAGTATAAAACCGTGGCGGGTAACTAACGGCTACACTTTTATAGTTATAGACATAATGCCGGGTGTACGCCTACACCGGGATGTCGAGGTCGTGGCCATTCATAAATGCTGCCAAGGATATCCGGGACACGGTCATTAAGCCCCCAAAGGCTTTAAGCCAACAAAACAGTTTTTAAACGGGTCACATTGATAATACCCAACTACTAATGAGTTGGGGTCAATTGCCCGACCAAGCGGTATTTTAGATACCGTAACCCAAGCCCGTATAACGGAAAATAAGTTAAAGTATTTACCTTTGCAAGTATAATCCTTAATTGAGTAAATCACAGATAGCTTTTACTGGTCTCCTATTCTGGAACGAAGGTTTTAAAATAAACTATTAGAATCCTAACGGGTCTTTATATTTGCCGTAGCCTAGACCGGTTAGTTTCAAAGTATAGTTACGGTTTAATCGCGTGAAAGGCGAAAACCGTGAATGGAGTGTGATTTTGACCCAACAAGTTTGAAGACTTGTTTTATATGGGTATAATAATCATACTCTGGATTTTGGGGTCCAAACAATTTGGTTTGACCCGTTTCGGCTAACTTATGTAAACTAGTTACATAAGCCGAACCGTGCGCACTAAAGGCGCAACGGGTAACCGTAGGAGTCCTACACTGATTTCCTAAGTCAATATGCCTTAAATAGGTTGTGGTATCAGTAGGATACCTTCCGTAATGCCCGTAACGAGTTTAAGTTCATATTTTGCCCCGTAGGGGTATTTTGGTCTTTTTAAAGATTATAAAGGAGGTTTTAGAGTTCTACAGGAAATCTGAGTTTCCCGAACAGTTTATATAGTCTAAAATACTTTATTTATTAATTAAAATCACTAGCAACTGGAATCGAGACCTTGTAGAACTCAAGTTATGGCCGAAAAGGGCATATTCGGTATTTACCGAACCGTTGCCATAACCGCAGGTTATGAGCAGGTTAAAAATAATTAAAAATCTTTAAAAATCCCAAAATATTATTTTACAACAGTGAGTAAAAGGTTTGGTGTCTAAATCCGGGTTTAGATAGGCGTTATGCTAATTGCGCTATTTAATTACTAAAGTTTCGCAATTTGCGCTATTTAGCATAACTCCTATTCTGGACCTCGGATTGACATGAAATTTTAGGGACATGCTTAGAAATCAGTAACCAATGTTATGATCCTTTCACGTGTCCGAAATTCTCGTTTTAAATTAAAAAGGGCGTTACGGTCAACTTTTAAGCATTTAACGGAAATGTGTAAAAGACTCGGACAAACAACGAACCGGTCACAGAGGGTTATACCATCATGTAACCTGGTCCTAAGAGAGTCCTAAGGCATATCTAAATCAAATTTTAACGGGTCAGAACTGAAGTCAATGCAAAAGTCAAACTTTTGCGACTTTCGGCTCCGAACCGGGTCTAAACAGAAAATGGTCGGATCAAACAAGCTTAGACTAGTTTATTTATTTATTATCATGTTTTATGAGTGTTCAAACAGGTTACATATCATCTACATTACAGATTATGCAAGAAATCGCAAAATGACATTTCTATTGACTTTTTCTAAGCACGTTTGATTCGACATTTGAACTAGTTAGAGTGGGAATCAGAGGGTGCCCTTTTAGGGGTTTAATGCCCACATGGTTACCATCATATAACTATCTTTGATTCGACAAACCACTGGACTATTCGTGATTTATCGCAAAGTCAATCGTTAATTACGACGGATTGACTTTTGGGCTAAAACTATGGAAAAATGAAACCACAAAGGGTTAGGCAACTTACAGAAGCTTTGTGCACGACTGAGAATGATAGAGGAAAGCTTGGGAGCTCCAAGAATGATCAGAAGGTAAGTTTTGAGGTGTGTTTCACTTATGCACAATGCATTGGCTTTTATAGTGAAAAATGAGGCTTAGGATCATCACAACTCATCCTACAAAGCATCATGGATGTCCAGCAGGTGGCCCTGGGTGCTAGGAGGCAAGTAGAGGGCGCCCATGCTTCATTTATTGCCCTTTTGATCGTTCACAACTTCAAACAACAAGTCTGTCCAAAGTTTCTGCATCTGTGTCTGCCACGCGGCCCGCATGAGAGATCAGGCACCTTGTACGCGGGCCGCCTGAATCTTCATGTCAGCACGCGTATATGCAGGAGGCTCGCGGCCCGCATCAACTTATATGTTTCCCTCAGGCGGGCCGCCTGGGGCCTGTTTTCAAAGATTTTTAAATCTTTTGCAATGATTAACCGAATCTTTGGTAATTAATAACCTGACCTTTCGGGTTCGAAGGGGTAACTTGGCGATTTGGCCCTCGGTTAATTACAATTAAGGGCCTCGTGCCTTTTACCCGCATTGTTAAGTCCCCGGTTAGTTTAATTGCTGTCCGAAAAGTCTTAACTTTCATTGTTGACGCTTTTAACCCCTCGTATACGAATTTGATCATAACTTTCTCGTTTTAAAACGGAACTTCGCGAAATTTATATAGTACATTCTAGTGAGCGTATTTTACTGTTACAAAGCCTCGGGTTCGTCAAAGGGTCACTCAGAGGTATAATTAAACATGTTGACACAGTTAACCCCTGCAGCTTGTAATCTCTCACTTTCTTCCGTGTTTCGCTTCCGTACGATCCATGATTTATTCGTTTGAAGGTACGAGCATCATTTAGGGTTACTATACAGTATATTTACCCTTTGTTGACATTTATAACCCTCGAATTTACATACTTTCAAGGTTTGTCAACTTTAGTCCTTTATTTAATATCTAATGCCACGTGTAAACTCATGACACGTGTTAACACATTACTGGACACAAAATTTCGAGGTGTTACACACGTGAACTCTGGTCCACGTCTTGAGTTCCAACGAACCCTCACGATCGGGATTCGACTATGCTTAAGGACCTTGACTTCTCGATCCATAATTTCAATAGGTTCTTCGACAAACTGCAATTTGTCGTCGATTTTCAACTCCTAAAACGGTACCACAAGTGTCTCATCAGACAAACACTTATTTAGTTGCGACACGTGGAAGACATCATGAACATTACCCAACTCAGCAGGTAAATCTAGCTTGTAGGCCACTTTACCGATTCACTCCAGAATTTTGAATGGCCCTACATAACGCGGATTAAGCTTGCCGCGTTTCCCAAACCGCACCACACCCTTCTAGGGTGAAACTTTCAACATGACGCGATCGCCTACAGCGAACTCCAAGGGTTTCCTATGCTTGTCAGCGCAGCTTTTCTGTCGGTCGCGCGCTGCTGCCATACGATTCCTGATTTGAACAATCTTTTCTGAAGTTTCAAGCACAAGTTCCGGGCCTGTGATCTGGCTGTCACCCACCTCAACCCAACAGAGAGCTGAACGGAATTTCCGTCTGTACAATGCTTCGAATGGAGTTGCCTGGATATTCGTATGGTAAATATTGTTATAAGAAAACTCTATCAAAGGCAAGTGTTTCTCCCAACCCTTGCCAAAATCAATCACGCACGCTCACTGTCACACCCCAACCGATGGCGGAATCATTGGGGCATGGCACAGAGTGAAACGGATTGTCCAGGAGTTTCCATAACAATTATTATCACTATCCAGTTTAAATAACACGTCCCATACCATGTCCCAAATAACAAACAAATTATTACAGATAACAACCAGTCAAGTATTCTGTTCCGACAACCCAGATTTAAATAAAACAAATAAATATTGTTCAAATGCTCCTAAAGACCCAGCCTGACAAGATCTACAGAAGAGCAGCTTTTTCCTGACAGACAACTATTTGTTGGGGGCCTCTAGAGCTTTATTCTAGCCTCGCTTTCCTAGCAAGCAAACATCTTAGACACCTGTCACATACGTTAAAATAAAGCCAATACATATAATGTAAAGGTGAGCATACAAGTTTGATAATAGCATATAGATTTCGAATTGTTTACGCATAACCAACACGTTAATTATCGACATGGACCTATCGATACCAATGACTGCGGGTTGACTGTCCGAGACAGTTCGCAATACATGATTACCACCGTAATCCATGCAAGTAATTGTCCTTAACAACCCCCGTGTGAACGGGTGCTGAGTCAAAACTATAGTACTACGTCGTTAAGGCAGGTAGACAGCATTCCACGTGTAAACACAATCAACAAGCATTCATTTAGTCACGTAATACATGCATATTGGTTAGCGTTCAAATAACTTGAGTAGTGTGATCAAATGTGTTTTGATATAAGTAACGTATGAACACCCAAAAGTGCTAAAAGCAAAAAGGGATCGAGTATACTCACAGCGATTGATTGATGGATTGTAGGGAGCGCTTGAGAGTAGGGTTAGCCTGAACAATTCGATAGCATAACGATGAATACACGAAGAATGGAAACAAGTGTAAGCGGGTCGCACAGCCTGGTCAATCAAACAGCAGGTTCGACGAACGGGTTGCTCGTTCGGCTAGAAGATCCGTTCGGACAGTCTGTTCGATCGGCCGGTAGGCTCGATCGGCTGGACTGTTCGAGTGGATTGTTTCTTCCTTTGAGTAGGATGTGTTTGTGTATGATGGTTTGACCCTTTGAAGTTTTCGTTGTAGTATTTGAGAACAGTGAAGTGTTCTTACCTTTCAGGTCGATCGATCAAACGGTCTGTTCGATTGGCCGGCTTAACCGATCGGTTAGGAACTTCAGTAGTAGTCCTCAGCAGGATGTCACTCGATCGAACAGCATACTCGATCGAACAGCATGCTCGATCGGGTGGCATTCCAATACGTCAAACGAGTTGAAAATCGATTAAGGGCTGAAGCATAGTATCTCATGATCCGATTAGTAATGTTATCAAACGGCTTGTTCGATCGAACATCACCTCGTTTCAATACTATACTTCATGAAATTGTCAAAATATGGGGCCATATGCTAGCCGATCGGCTGACCTGGTCGATCGGCTGACATGTCCGATCGGTTGGGTTGTTCGTTCGAACAGCCTAACCGTTCGGTCAGCATCCTGACCTGGTCGGCCTGTTCATCTAACACTCGGCTGTTCTGATTATTTGACGTTATATTGAGGTAGTTTGACAACGAGCTAAACCATGGAACTTTCGTTCTTACTTGTTTCCCCTGCTTAGACAGGAATCACCCAAGTCCGGTCGGTGAATCTGTTCGGAACGGCGGTTCAACGTTTAACCCGAAGTCGGTGAACCTCGTAGATAGAACCCGAATCTTGAACCCCACACCCACTAGAATGATTAGTGAGTTGGCTCAAGCTCCGTTTCTACCGGTTTGAAGGTAATGAATGTAAAAGAGTTGAAAGAAAGTTGGAAATCTTCCTTTCAATCCTTTACATCATGTAAATGTTTAGATCTTTCACGGATCTTAGCTTATTTATGTGGAAATCGGTTAGATCTGAGCTATTCATGGTAGATTAAGGCCAAAGCATGATGTTCTTGAAGAACACCATGGTGACATCATCCTAGAATGCTTAGATCTTGATGATTTCACGGTTAGAAATCAAGATTTGAAAGATAGAAAGGTGTAGGAGCATGTTTTGATCAAGAAAGTACAAGATTTAGGATGAAAACTTACCGAAATTGGAAGAAATCTGAGAAAAGGAGGGGAGCACGAGCTGGTCGGTCAGAAAGTTTCCAAAAGTGGAAAGAATGACAATGACAGCCCTATTTATAGGCTCCAAAAGAGGAAAGGGCTGGCCGATCGGCCAAGCATCCCGATCGGACAACCTGCTCGATCGGACAGTCCGTCCGTTCGGCTGGGCTGTTCGATCGGCTGACAGCCTGATCGATCAACAGCCTGGTTCGAGTGTTCGGTGCGACGATTTTCGATATTTCGATTTCGATCGAAGACGATACGAGTACGGTAGAGTTTCCTATTCAAATTACTTTCAGTCCCAACTACTATATCAAACATACAATCATCTATACTTCACCCTATTCTTACGTTACCATTCGTCATAATTTGATTTCGGTTGCATTCGATTTGGGTTTCGAGTTCCGATTGATTCGATTGGTTATCACACAAAACATAAAGTAAACACGCACAAGTAACACATAAGGCACACACACACGTATAACAACAACCAAAGTTCGCGTAATTCGAGATTCGAGTTCGATGATGGTTAGCTCGGTTTGATTACTGATTAGTTAACTTTATCGCATTGTTACTTCCTACTATTCACAGTCGTAAATCGGTTTGCGTCGATTAATCATTCGATTACTTCAATTAATTCTGATTAACAGCACTTACTCCACATAATACAAATAAACATAAAATAGACTAATTACAGTCAAAGAAGTCAAAGTTGACTTGGACTTTGACTTTGACATTCGAAAACACGGGGTGTTACACTCACAGCATGTCTTCAAGTGTCATGTCGAGACGCGAACCGAACGATTTGTGCATCGACTGCCACAAATCCGAAATAAAACGCGCGTCACGATCAGAGATAATAGAGGTCCGCACCCCGTGCCTAGAAACCACTTCCTTCAGATAAACAGCTGCAAGTTGTGAGAACTTATCCGTTTCCTTGATTGCTAGAAAGTGCGCTGACTTCGTGAGACGATCAACGATCACCCAGATGGTATCGTTTCCGTTTAGAGTTCTTGGCAAACCTGTGATGAAATCCATTGCAATTTGCTCCCATTTCCACATGGGTATTTTGGGTTGCTGAAGCAGGTCGGAGGGTTTCTGATATTCCACTTTAACTTTAGCACAAGTCAGACACTTACTCACATAAGTCGCGATGTGAGCCTTCATCTTCGGCCACCAGTACAAAACTTTGAGATCCTGATACATCTTATCCGAACCCGGATGAACAGAGTATCGAGACTTGTGCGCTTCGTCCATTACAAGTTCCCTAAGATTTCCAAATAAAGGAATCCATATTCGTTCCATGAAATAGAGAATACCATCAGATCTCTCTACAAGTCATTTTTCCATGCCCCTCAAGTACTCTGCTTCAATGTTTTCCTCTTTCAACGCTTCAGTTTGTGCAGAACGGATCTGGTTAGGTAGGTTAGAATGGACGGTGAGCTGCAAGGCGCGAACACGTTTGGGTTTCGTTTCCTTTCGACTAAGGGCATCAGCTACTACGTTAGCCTTTCCTGGATGATACTTGATTGCACAGTCGTAACCGTTTAAGAGTTCTACCCAGCGACGTTATCGCATATTTAATTCCTTCTAATCAAAGATATGTTGAAGGCTCTTGTGGTCGGTATAAATAGTGCATTTATTACCGTACAAGTAGTGCCTCCAGATTTTGAGCGCAAAGACCACGACCCCCAACTCCAAGTCGTGAGTCGTGTAATTCTTCTCGTGAACCTTCAACTGCCAAGAAGCGTAAGCTATCACCTTTTCGCATTGCATTAGCACACAACCGAGACCTTGAATAGAAGCATCACAATATACCACAAAATCTTCGGTACCCTCAGGTAAGGACAAAATCGGTGCACTGGATAGTTTTTGTTTCAACAACTTGAAAGCAACTTCTTGTTTCGTTCCCCAAGAATACACAAAGCCCTTCTGTGTTAATGCGGTGAGAGGTTGAGCGATCTTTGAGAAGTCTTTGATAAATCAGCGATATTACCCAGCGAGACCAAGAAACTGTCGCACCTCCGACGGATTCTTCGGTGCCGCCCAATTTCTGATAGCATCAATCTTTGCAGGATCCACGTGTATCCCCGATTCATTCACAATGTGGCCAAGGAAGTGTACCTCTCGAATCCAAAAGTCACACTTAGAGAATTTCGTGTAAAGCTGCTCTTTCCTCAGAAGCTCCAAGATAAGACGCAGGTGTCGCTCGTGATCCTCCTTGCTTTTTGAGTAGATCAGAATGTCGTCGATAAACACGATAACGAAATTGTCAAGATAAGGTTTGCACACACGGTTCATGAGATCCATGAAGACCGCTGGTGCGTTCGTCAACCCAAACGGCATAACCAGAAACTCATAATGTCCATACCGCGTTCGAAAAGCTGTTTTTGGGACATCCTCCTCTCGGACTTTCATCTGATGATAGCCTGATCTTAAATCGATCTTCGAGTAAAAACTTGACCCTTGCAACTGGTCAAACAGATCGTCGATGCGTGGTAAGGGATAGCGGTTCTTGACAGTCACCTTGTTGAGTTCCCGATAATCAATACACATACGAAAGGACCCGTCTTTCTTCTTTACAAACAGAACTGGGGCTCCCCAAGGCGAAGAACTGGGTCGGATAAAACCTCTATCCAAGAGTTCTTGAAGCTGATTAGATAACTCTTGCAACTCCCCAGGTGCAAGACAATAAGGAGCACGAGCAATTGGGGCACCTCCTGGTGTAAGATCAATCTGAAATTCCACTTGACGGTGAGGAGGTAGACCAGGAAGTTCCTCAGGAAACACATCGGAAAAATTCACGAACAACTGGCAGGTCTTTGATGTGTGTAAAATGCAACAGATAAATTACATCAAATGTGGCATAAAACTAACTCTTTTTAAGTACTAATGTTGGAAAAAGTGTGCTTTTGTCTTCCTTTTGTATTTTCAGGGTTGAAAGAGCTTAAACGAACAAAAGAAGGAAAAATGCAGCCAAATCCAACATAAATACAAAGAAAAGGAAGAAACGTGGCATGCCCGACTCCTCGACAGCATCTCCCAAAGCAAAAACAAGAAGAAAGCTGAGCATGGGGCTGTGGCCAGCTCAACACGGGGCGTGTCCAGCTCAACACGGGGCGTGTCTAGCTCAACACGGGGCGTGCCCAGCGAACACGGGGTCATGGTCAGCCTTGGCACAAAAGACAAACCTGTAGAAGCTTCCATCGCCCACCACGGGGCCGTGCTCAGCGGACACAGGGCCGTGGTCAACTTTCTGTAGGCGCATTTATTGTAATTGTGAATTACAATTAATGAGGAGAGAGAGTCAGATGGACACGGGGCCGTGCTTAGCGGACACGGGGCCGTGCCCGAGCTTCTGTTCAGCCTATAAATAGGAGTGTTTGGAGCTCTTGCAACTCATCCCTTGGCACACCACCTCTCTCACACTTCACCCACCACCCACCACCACCATAACACCATCATCCACCACCATCATCCATTGTCCATCATAGAGTGTGTGATTCGTCTCGGGATCCAAGATTGATCGTAAGAGTTCTTGACAATCAAAGGCCATGTTTGCCTAAGTCTCTTACATCACTTGGTGAAGACAAGTGTTTAGTATAATACTTTTTATTTTTAATCTTTTGCACTTCTTAATTGGTTTTGTATTAATGACTTTAATAACTAGTTTCTTATGTTGAAGGTGATTCTTCCTTATCGTTTGTCTGTGGTGTCTTGGCATTATTTTACTGTCTATATAAAATAAAAGATTTTCACCATTCATATCTCCACGGTCTATATGGAGGTATGTTGGCTACCTGGTCGGGGGTTAAGGAAACGGTTTGGTAAGGGTCTTGCCCTTGTTCAGCGTTTAGAGGTCCTGCAAGGGACCTGGGTCAAATTTAGTTGGACCTCCTTCAATACCCAAAGGTATTGGATAGCGGGGGTCCAAACTCTTTGATCCCCTCATAAGTTAACTACTATTAATACTATAACCCGACTATTTAGGACTGTATCCCTGCTGACTCAGACTACTTAGTCGAGGGTAACGTCACCTCCAAAAGAGGGGCCTACCATAATTTGTATTAATAACTTTAGTTAATTATCTTTCAATAATCCGACCCTTTAGGATTGTATCCTTGCTGACTCAAACTACTGGGTTGAGGGTAACGTCGCCTTCAAAAGAGGGGCCTACTACAATAACTAAGATAATCTCTTAAACAAGTGCAAAAGTGCGAAAATAATCAAAGGTTATACTAACACACGAGTTGGATCCAAGTGATTCATCTTGTCTATCTGTTTTTATTTTTATTTTTCAGCATTTAGTTAGTTTTATTTTCTTAGTTTAAAAATCTTTTTCTAACATTTTGATTTGATTAGACGTTGAGGATAAACCGGTACTAAAAGCTCTTGTGTCCTTGACGACCTCGGTATCTTACCAACACTATACTACATCCACGATGGGTGCACTTGCCCATATGTGTGTTTAGTGTTAGTAAATAACGTGTTTTATAAATTTAAAACTTGGCTAAAAAGTGTAAAAAGGGCTTAAAATATATACCTAAAACATATATACACTTACACGCATCAAGTTTTTGGCGCCGTTGTCGGGGACACATGGATTTTAAGAAAGCTTAAAATCGACGGCCTAATCAGTTTTTCAAAACCTTTTTAAAACGCGCACACATTTTTCTGCATTTTAGTTTAGTTTGCATTTACAGTAGCCTGAACACGGGGCCGTGCTCACTGAACACGCCCCCCGTGCTGCACATTTTTAGTTAGATATCCAAATACAGAGTCTGAACACGGGGCCGTGCTCACTGAACACGCCCCCGTGCTCAACGAGACCAGTAACTTTAATCAAAACGCCCAGATACAGACCCTGAACACGGGGCCGTGTCCACTGAACATGGGGTCGTGTCCAGCTTCTGTTTCCGTCTTTGTTTTTGTTTTCTGGTCCCGAGACTCAGTTGTGGTCTGCTGAGTGATCCTTATGGATCAATACTCAGGAGGTTACAACTACACCTATGAGGAGGATGATTATATGAGAGACTATTGCACTAATTATGGTAACCCGCACTCGGTACAACATTGTAACTTATTTCAACCATCCACTTCATACAACTATTATGAGGAGCCCAGGTACGAGCCATCGACTTCATACACATCCTATGAAGACCAAAGGTATGAACCTTCTCCCTCATACTCATATTTTGATGAACCAACGTATGAACCTTCATACTCATACTTTGAGAACTCAAGATATGAGCCACCACCTTCATACACTTATTATGAGCAACCATGGCATGAACAACCCACTTCATATGAGTACTATGAAGAAAAAAATTTCGACCCTTATCCATCATATACTTACCATGAAGAACAATGGTGTGAACCATCTACTTCATATGGGTACTATGAGGAACCAAGGATCAAACAACCGGATTCAAGCTTTGAGGATCCCGATCCTTACTCTATCACCGACATAGCCGATAGGATAATAGAAAACCTTAAATTTATCGAAAGATGCATAAAAGAATCTCGCGCAAGGGAAGAGGAGTCCCGCGCGAGAGAAGAATTAAAAAAGGAAGAAACGATAATTGAGGAATTAAAAATGGAAGAACAAATAAGTGAAAAACCGACACATGAGCTTAACAACGAAAGGGGTGAGGCCGATAACGTTAAAATTCAAGAAGAGTCTAATTTTGATGAAATTAATCTCTTGTCACCTTCTTTTGAAAATCATTGTTTAGTAACCACTCATGCTAAGTTTTTAAAAGAGTTAAACACTAACACTAAAATTGAAGAAATGGTAAGTGTTAAGTTAACTAATGATCAAACTTCACTAATAAAAGAAGATCCTTTTGAAATTAACATTACACCGGTTCCATGTTTCTTTCAAAATTCATTTATTAGTAACGTCACCATGGATAAAGATCTTTGTGTTAACATAATGCCTAACTACATTTTCGAAAAATTAAGTATTAGTGATTTTTCTCCACTTCAAATACCCATTTTTCTATCCAATCGAAAAACAATAAAATCAATCGGTGTAGTTGAGGATGTCTTGGTTCAAATAAATCAAATGGTAATCCCAACCGACTTTGCCATCCTAGATGACGCTCCTCTAGTGTTGGGACGACCTTTTGTAAAAACCCACAAAGCTTTGAAAAAAAGCGGAAGTACAATAATCTATCCATTCAATTAGGGGTATTTAAAAAAAGTGTCGATCTTGAACGATCAATGAAATATCCAATCGGCAATGACGACCCCCTAATTGAAGATGAGCCAGAACCACCCGATAAGGAGGGTCTAGCCAAGGACCCTTATTAACGTGGCGCACCACGGAGGCATTCCGCGGAACAATCCTTAGTTTTAGTTTAAATTAACTTTTATGTTTTCTAGTTTAGTTTAACTTTTCAGAAATAAAACACACTCGGATGGTGAAGGATACTAAGGGAAGCTTGAACTAACACCCCATGCACAAAAACAGAGCCTCTCGACAATTTTTCTTCATTACAGCAAGTTCAGCATGGGGCCGTGCTCACCCAACACGCCCCGTGCCCAAGGTTCTAAAGAAAATGCCCAGTTCAGGTAACTGGACACGGGGCCATGCTCACTGAACACGCCCCCGTGCCCAGCCTTCTGTTTACTTTTGGTACTGGCAGTTTGGACACGGGGCCGTGCTCAGCCAACACCACCCCGTGTTCAGCTACCCAGTAACATAAAATTTTGTTTTTAGCCCACTTTTACACATTTAAATCAACCGAAAAACTTATTTTGGGACACATTGAGGACAATGTGTAATTTAAGTGTGGGGGGATGCTAAAACTTTGAATCTTGCAAGTCCTAATTAACAAGCCTTACACAAAACTCTATTGGAACCGCTAATCACGCCAAATTTTTTCAAAAATTTTCATTTTTTTACTTGTCTAAGTTTAAGTTGGGAATTTCAAGTTCTAAAAAAAGGTTATATTTTTACAAATTTACAACCGATAGCGTCGTGATAAAAAGAACCAACATAAGAAATTATGAAACGGCATGACAAGCTTAGTTAAAATTTGATTATATATACTTGATCACATTAAAAACCCATTCCCACAAAAGTGAGTTTTGAGCCTTTATTGAGCATACAAATACATATTTTTAAACTAAATGCTCATTTTTTCGTTTCTTGTGTGAATAGCCGCTTGGTTCTTACGACTCTAGAACTTGCCACGACGATACATTCCCGGTCCTTACCAACTTAAACCCGAGTAAGTAAATGAAGGAGACATTAGGACTAACCCTTTTTCTTTCTACACCATTATTTTTCATTTTTTTTACCACCTACCCAAAATCCCTCTAGTTAACCCCTTTGAGCCTAAACCTTTTCATCTCTTAACCCAAAACCCTTTTTACCCACCAAAAACCCTTTTTATTTTTACCTTTTATTTTATTAACAAGCTCGGTTTTCATGTAACTATCAAAAAAATAAATAAATAAATAAATAAATAAATTTTACAATGAAGTTGGAAATAAACAAACAAAGCTCCTCAAACAAAAGGTTGTTTGAATAAATACTTCATTAACAAAATAGAAAGTCACAAAAACAAAATGTTTTACGAAAACCGACGCTTTTTACGCCTTTCGCCCTTTTCTACTAACCACTAACCCAACTACCCACCTTTAGCCCAAGCCTAACCCTTCACCCAAAAAGTCATCTTGATATTTACAAAGGTATAAAGTTAAAAAGGAGGAGGATTAATTGCTTGGCAAGCTTATGATAGGAATAAGTTCCATGCCGCTCTCAAGTGATTCACTAAAAATACACCTTCTGCCGAGTGTTGAGTGATCTCCCATGAGGTATGTGAACATGTATATAAATGAAATTTTAAAGAGGCATGTTATGCCCAAATAAGTAATTTCTCTTATGAAATGTTCAAAATAAATCATAACGAATAGGATTGTAAATAGCATAAAAATAAAACCTAATAAAGATCTTGGATTCCCAACACTCAAGACAACCCCAAAATCTTCTCTTCTACCCATTCCATTTGGGAGTGTAATGTTAGACCCGTAAATTTAATTCTTATAAAACCATTTTCGATGAAAATTAAAGACTTGAAATAACAAGTTAAATTCATATTTTTGACAAAAATCAGGCATGACCCATTCGTACGATGAGCATGCCCCTGTTTCATACAACTTTCATACAAATATTCCATGACCTTTACGACTAGACACAACGAAAATCCAAGAAAAACATAAACTTTTGACCAATACATCTACTAACTAGTTTTGACAAACTTTCACAATTATTGACCCAAAACATTAAAGCATCTAGCGGAAGCGCTTGATATGTTAAGTAGTGATCACGTGCTCGCTTCAATTCGCCATATCGTCTACGAAGAGGATTTACCTACATTAACAATAAATTTCAAAGGTTAGTTATCACGCTCGCTAAATCATAATTCTTTCATTTTAATTCCGTCCGTATATGAACTTTTAAACATTTCACGCATTCGACTACCCAAATACTTGGGTATAGCATCAACACTCTCAATGAGAGTTAAGCATACGCGTTCGACCCGTTTGATTGGGTTATTTGCTTTCAACATAAATTCTTCTTTCCATCCGTAAAACGGATTAAGCATCTAGCATTCGTTATAGCATTCAAAACCACCCGTTCAAAACGAATGGTTTCATATCATTACTCGACCTAGTTACTCGAACCGGTCAATTTGCTTATCATAGCTTAACCTTCGTTAGCATAGCTAAATCCGCAAGGGATTTACTATTTATTTACTAATCAACGTATTCATTATAGCAAGAAATAACCATTATAACACAATTTGCTTGACACAATTACAAATCAAAAATTAAGTAAAGTTTTGTACGTCACGAAACATACCTCGATCTTGCGCTCCTTCCTTTTTATTGGTGCTTGTACCTTCTTCCTTTACGCCTACATTCGAACATTTATTCTTTCATTTAGTCTTTCAATTTATTTTACCACTTTCATATACATTTTATCTTTTAGGCATTTCATCGAACACTTGATAGGCATCACAATTAAGATACAAGGTACAAGTCTATTAAGCATATACTTACTAGTTCATCATAACACAAAAATCACCTTCCTTTGAATTAACATAGATTTTTCATCCTAAATCAACTTATCTAGCATTCAAACATCACAGCAATTTCATATATCAACTAACACATGATCATAATCATTATGAGCTTCCTACTAGTAACATAATCTTTACAAAGTGGGTTTTCACTACACTTTTCATGCAACCTAAAATCAAGCATAATTCTTGCTCTAGAAGGTAATTTACAACTCAGATTTCCTATTATGATTCAAGAAATCGAATTTGGGATTAATCCCTTCATCCTACAATTCAAGATTTTCAGAAATTGAACTTACCACTTGAGAGATTAGGGTTAGCTAATCAAAATTTAGGGATCATGCACCAATTTGACTTATGAATTTGGATTGAATCACTTGATTTCTTGAACTAGGGTTTCCCCCTTTCTTTGCCTTGTTCGATCGCAGACTCCCACACACGTACTGTGTGTGGGTTTTTTCCCAATTGTTATTTTTATTAATCAATTTTTAGATAGTTACAATCTTGGTCCCTCTATTTTCATCATTATTAAATTTAGGCATCATTTCTTTACTATTATATTTAACTTATGTCTATTCAATATTTTTGGGGTGTTACAAGTCTACCCCCCTTAAAAGAGGTTTCGTCCCCGAAACCTGAACACATAACTATTTAAACATTGACATACCGAAAAGGTGAGGGTAGTGTCTACGCATTTCGTCTTCTAATTCCCATGTAAGCTCCGACCCTTTTCGGTGAAGCCATTGGACCAATACTTGTTTAACGACTTTGTTGCGGAGTTTCTTCACCTTGACGTCTTTAATAGCTATTGGTTTTTCGACATAATTTAACCCTTCGTCCAACTCGATATCATCGAGTGGTACTAACGCGGTTTCATCCGCAAGACACTTTCTCAGCTGCGACACATGGAAGGTATTGTGAATTCCGTCTAGAGCAGGCGGTAATTCTAATCGATATGCAACTCTTCCAACACGAGCCAAGATTTTAAACGGTCCAATATAACGAGGACCTAACTTACCGCGTTTGCGAAAGCGGATTATACCCTTCCATGGGGACACTTTCAGCAGAACCAAATCTCCGACTTGAAATTCAATGGGACGTCTTCTTTTGTCTGAATAAGCCTTTTGTCGATCCTGTGCTGCTTTCAGTCGAGCTCTAACCAACTTAATCTTTTCATTCGTTACTGCTATTAAATCACTTGGCGCAAGCTCTCTTTGCCCTACTTCTCCCCAGCATACAGGAGTTCTACATTTCCTCCCGTACAGTAATTCATACGGAGCCATTTGGATACCACTATGGTAACTATTATTATAGGAAAATTCCACTAGTGGTAAATGGTCATCCCAACTTCCCCCAAAATCTAGGGCACACGCCCTCAGCATATCAACAAGTGTTTGAATGGTTCTTTCTGACTAGTCGTCAGTTTGAGGGTGGTAGGCGGTACTTATGTGTAATTTCGTACCCACACTCTCGTGAAACTTTTGCCAGTAACGAGAAGTAAACCTAGTGTCCCGATCCGAGACAATTGACACGGGCACGCCGTGTCGAGATATAATCTCGTTCATGTAAATCTCCGCCATTTTCTCGGAAGAGTAGGCTTCTTTAATAGGTAGAAAATGAGCGCTTTTCGTAAGTCGGTCCACGATTACCCATATCGCATCATGCCCCTTTTTCGTTCTAGGAAGCTTGGTTACCAAATCCATCGTTAATTCCTCCCACTTCCATTGCGGTATCTTCAAGGGTTGTAATTCCCCGTATGGCTTTTTATGCTCGGTTTTCACTTGGGAACATGTTAAGCATTTCGCGACATATTTGACTATGTCGCGTTTCATGCCCGGCCACCAATAATTGGCCTTCAAGTCCCGATACATCTTTGTAGCCCCAGGGTGGACCGAATATCGTGACTTATGTGCCTCGTCGAGTAGAGCAGTCTTGACTTCACAGAATCGGGGTATCCAAATTCGGCCGAATCGCGTTTTGAGTCCGGTCGAATTTTCTTCTAATTTATCGATTACACCTTTTAGTCTTTCCTTCTTTAAGTCTTCCGCTCCAAGCGACTTTATTTGAGATTCACGTACCAATTCAAGTAATCGTGGCGTAACAATCATCTTCATGGACTTTACACGAAGAGGAGACGGATACTCTCTTCGGCTTAACGCATCGGCTACCACGTTTGCTTTTCCCGGGTGATAAAGAATATCACAATCATAATCCTTGATAAGTTCCAGCCATCTCCGTTGCCTCATATTTAAATCTTTCTGCTCGAAAAGATACTTGAGGCTTTTATGATCAGAGTAAATAGTGCATCTCGTGCCGTACAAATAATGTCTCCAAATCTTCAAGGCGAACACTACCGCTGCCAATTCTAGATCGTGAGTCGGGTAGTTTACTTCATGCGGCTTCTGTTGTCTTGAAGCATAAGCGATGACTCTTCCCCTTTGCATCAAGACGCAGCCTAATCCCTGGTGTGAAGCGTCTGAATAGACCACCAAGTCTTCAGTTCCATCCGGTAATGTCAGAACCGGAGGACGGGATAGTTTCTCCTTTAACATTTGAAAAGCCTCCTCCTGATCTTTACCCCACACAAACTTCTCTTTCTTTCTTGTCAGTTTTGTTAAGGGTAGGGCTATCTTCGAAAAATCCTGTATAAACCTTCTATAGTACCCGGCAAGGCCCAAGAAACTTCTTATCTCTGTTGGGTTCTTCGGAGAGACCCACTTCATTACAGCATCAATCTTTGAAGGATCAACTAAAACACCTTCCGCATTGATCACGTGACCCAGGAATTGCACCTCTCTGAGCCAAAAGACACATTTTGAAAATTTTGCGTAAAGTTTCTCCTTGCGGAGAATTTCGAGTACTTCACGCAAGTGCCTTGCATGTTCAGCTTTGCTTCGCGAATAGACTAAGATATCATCTATGAACACGATTACCGATTTGTCTAACATGGGTCGGCACACCCGGTTCATAAGATCCATAAACGCAGCCGGCGCGTTCGTCAATCCAAAAGACATGACTAAAAATTCATAGTGCCCGTAACGGGTTCTAAACGCAGTCTTTGGAATATCCTCTTCCCTTACTCTGACTTGATGGTACCCCGAACGCAAGTCTATCTTGGAGAACCAACTCGCCCCTTGTAATTGATCAAAAAGGTCGTCAATTCTAGGTAGAGGGTAGCGGTTCTTTATGGTCAGCTTGTTTAATTCCCTATAGTCGATGCACATACGCATCGACCCGTCCTTCTTTTTAACAAATAGAACGGGTGCTCCCCAAGGCGACACACTTGGGCGTATGAAGCCCTTATCTAGAAGATCTTTTAATTGTGTCATTAACTCCCGCATCTCGGTGGGAGCAAGTCTATAGGGAGCCTTCGCAACTGGCTTTGCACCCGGGTTTAATTCGATGCGAAATTCTATTTCTCTTTCGGGAGGAGTCCCGGCAATTCTTCCCGAAACACATCCGGAAATTCATTCACTACCTCAACGTCTTCAAGCTTCGGGAGAATTTGCTGAGCGTCTACCACATAAGCCAGGTATGCTCTATCTCCATTACGTATGTATTTAAAGGCTTGGATAAGGTTACACAATTTGGTTTCTACGTTTCTTTCCCCTTGAATACTCAATTGCCTTCCACTTGGGGCTTGAATAGACATTATTTTATTTTCACAATCTATTTCTACCCGGTGACGTGCCAACCAATCCATTCCCACTATCATTTTAAATTCCCCTAGAACCATAGGTATGAGATCAATTTCGAATTCCTCATCTTCCATTATGAATTTACATTTCCTACATATCTCATGTAGCATATAGATCTTACTATCAGCTATTTCTACTTCTAGAGGCATTGACATTCGTTCGATCTTAAAGGACGGATGTTGTATAATTTCATTCGAAATAAATGACATGGTAGCTCCAGTATCGAATAGAACATAGACCGGTATGGAGTTTAGTAAAAAGATACCTAAAATGACATTCGGGTGAGACTTGGCTTCTTCGGATGTAATTTGGAACACCCTCCCTTTCGCTCTAGAACCCTCTTGCTTCTTATCTTCTTTCTTTGACTCTTGCTGAAGTTTTGGGCATTCCGATTTAACATGCCCTTTTTCAAAACAATGAAAGCAAGTCTTCGGGTTGTTTGGACACTGATAAGACGAGTGCCCTTCCTTACCACATTTGTAACACCCTTTCTTGCCTAACAAGCATTCCCCCGTATGAAGCTTTCCACAAGTCTTGCACGGCGTGATACCACTCTTCGACTTATCTTTTCTTCCTTGCTCTTGATACTTCCCCTTTTTGGCCGGGGTCGAACTTCCACCTTTTTCATTTGGCCTCTTTTCTCCACGTTCTTCTTGCCTCTTGATTTCGATTTCTCTATCCCGCGCTAGATTGATTAGCTCATCAAGAGTCTCACACTTTGAGGGAGTGATGAACTCCCTAAATTCTGACTTTAACACCCCATAAAAGCGATTAATCTTCATCCTTTCAGTTTGCACAAACTCTCCACAAAACTTCATCTTATCCAAGAAAATGTTCGATATCTCGTTTATCATTTCGTTTTTCTGTCGGAGGCGTAAGAAATCCTCTTGAATCTTATCAATGGCTGACTGAAGGCAGTGATATTTCATAAAAGGATCCTTAAACTCTTGCCAGGTCATTGTTTGGAGCCTTTCTTCGCCTATCTCTTTACTGTGTGCATCCCACCAATCTTTTGCCTGAAAAGTGAGTTGGCCGGTAGCGAACATCACCTTATCTTCGTTATCACAACGACTTCGAATAAACACCGCTTCTATATTTGAAATCCATCTTTGGCATGCAATCGGATCAATTTTACCATCATACGTTGCGGGTTGGCATGCCATGAAGTCTTTATACGTGCACCTTCGTTCCTTGCCTTTGTTTCTAGATCCCTCTAAAAGTTCCTTCAGTTCTTCAATCTTGCTAGTCATCATAGCATCTACGACTCCCAAAACCCGGCTTTCCACCTCTTGAGCTAATCGCGGAAGATGGGCTTGCATAACCCCTTCCGCCACCTCCGTAGCCCTACCGTTAAATGCTTCTTGCCGAGTTGCGTCATCATCCTCATTGACATTTCTTGCATCAGCCATCTACACAACATCATGCTTCTTGTTTAATACAAATTAAAAACTTTCCGCATATCATTATTCATTAATCATCATTCACTTAATCCAATTCATGTCATTTGCTTCGTTTCTTTTGATTCTTACGAATCCATTCTCGTTATAATCGCTAATTGTGATTTCATACACTTGTTAAGCCTTATATGGACACTACGTAGCCATGAAATAAGCTTTCGGACAAACCGGTAGCACAAAGCATGAGAAACAAAACATTTTCAGCGTTTTGGCATTACGCAAGCCGTCGGCGACGGCTATGTGCCCGTCGGCGACGGGCTCGTATGAAGGCCGTCGGACGGTTATTCCCGTCGGCAGTTACTTTAGGCGTCGGGCAATAGGATGCCGTCGGCGACGGGGGTTAACCCGTCGGCGACGGGCTTCTGTTTTGCAGAAACGCTGCAGTTCCATTTTTGAGCTTTCTCATTCGATTCCTTCCATTCCGTTCAGGTTCTACAGCTCCCGAACTTATTATTTGACCTTCTCATAATCTTTTTAATTATTTCCATCAAACTCATAAAAAGAACACACTTGCAACTTATTTATAACTTTAAAGTTACCTCTTGGGCGATCTTGGAGCGAGCACTCTTTCGAACGAGCCATCGGTTTGAGTTCAAGCACCGCGTTTAACGCTCGAATCCCTCAAACCTTGGCTCTGATACCAACTTGTTAGACCCGTAAATTTAATTCTTATAAAACCATTTTCGATGAAAATTAAAGACTTGAAATAACAAGTTAAATTCATATTTTTGACAAAAATCGGGCATGACCCATTCGTACGATGAGCATGCCCCTGTTTCATACAACTTTCATACAAATATTCCATGACCTTTACGACTAGACACAACGAAAATCCAAGAAAAACATAAACTTTTGACCAATACATCTACTAACTAGTTTTGACAAACTTTCACAATTATTGACCCAAAACATTAAAGCATCTAGCGGAAGCGCTTGATATGTTAAGTAGTGATCACGTGCTCGCTTCAATTCGCCATATCGTCTACGAAGAGGATTTACCTACATTAACAAGAAATTTCAAAGGTTAGTTATCACGCTCGCTAAATCATAATTCTTTCATTTTAATTCCGTCCGTATATGAACTTTTAAACATTTCACGCATTCGACTACCCAAATACTTGGGTATAGCATCAACACTCTCAATGAGAGTTAAGCATACGCGTTCGACCCGTTTGATTGGGTTATTTGCTTTCAACATTCTTTCCATCCGTAAAACGGATTAAGCATCTAGCATTCGTTATAGCATTCAAAACCACCCGTTCAAAACAAATGGTTTCATATCATTACTCGACCTAGTTACTCGAACCGGTCAATTTGCTTATCATAGCTTAACCTTCGTTAGCATAGCTAAATCCGCAAGGGATTTACTATTTATTTACTAATCAACGTATTCATTATAGCAAGAAATACCCATTATAACACAATTTGCTTGACACAATTACAAATAAAAAATTAAGTAAAGTTTTGTACGTCACGAAACATACCTCGATCTTGCGCTCCTTCCTTTTTATTGGTGCTTGTACCTTCTTCCTTTACGCCTACATTCGAACATTTATTCTTTCATTTAGTCTTTCAATTTATTTTACCACTTTCATATACATTTTATCTTTTAGGCATTTCATCGAACACTTGATAGGCATCACAATTAAGATACAAGGTACAAGTCTATTAAGCATATACTTACTAGTTCATCATAACACAAAAATCACCTTCCTTTGAATTAACATAGATTTTTCATCCTAAATCAACTTATCTAGCATTCAAACATCACAACAATTTCATATATCAACTAACACATGATCATAATCATTATGAGCTTCCTACTAGTAACATAATCTTTACAAAGTGGGTTTTCACTACACTTTTCATGCAACCTAAAATCAAGCATAATTCTTGCTCTAGAAGGTAATTTACAACTCAGATTTCCTATTATGATTCAAGAAATCGAATTTGGGATTAATCCCTTCATCCTACAATTCAAGATTTTCAGAAATTGAACTTACCACTTGAGAGATTAGGGTTAGCTAATCAAAATTTAGGGATCATGCACCAATTTGACTTATGAATTTGGATTGAATCACTTGATTTCTTGAACTAGGGTTTCCCCCTTTCTTTGCCTTGTTCGATCGCAGACTCCCACACACGTACTGTGTGTGGGTTTTTTCCCAATTGTTATTTTTATTAATCAATTTTTAGATAGTTACAATCTTGGTCCCTCTATTTTCATCATTATTAAATTTAGGCATCATTTCTTTACTATTATATTTAACTTATGTCTATTCAATATTTTTGGGGTGTTACAAGTCTACCCCCCTTAAAAGAGGTTTCGTCCCCGAAACCTGAACACATAACTATTTAAACATTGACATACCGAAAAGGTGAGGGTAGTGTCTACGCATTTCGTCTTCTAATTCCCATGTAAGCTCCGACCCTTTTCGGTGAAGCCATTGGACCAATACTTGTTTAACGACTTTGTTGCGGAGTTTCTTCACCTTGACGTCTTTAATAGCTATTGGTTTTTCGACATAATTTAACCCTTCGTCCAACTCGATATCATCGAGTGGTACTAACGCGGTTTCATCCGCAAGACACTTTCTCAGCTGCGACACATGGAAGGTATTGTGAATTCCGTCTAGAGCAGGCGGTAATTCTAATCGATATGCAACTCTTCCAACACGAGCCAAGATTTTAAACGGTCCAATATAACGAGGACCTAACTTACCGCGTTTGCGAAAGCGGATTATACCCTTCCATGGGGACACTTTCAGCAGAACCAAATCTCCGACTTGAAATTCAATGGGACGTCTTCTTTTGTCTGAATAAGCCTTTTGTCGATCCTGTGCTGCTTTCAGTCGAGCTCTAACCAACTTAATCTTTTCATTCGTTACTGCTATTAAATCACTTGGCGCAAGCTCTCTTTGCCCTACTTCTCCCCAGCATACAGGAGTTCTACATTTCCTCCCGTACAGTAATTCATACGGAGCCATTTGGATACCACTATGGTAACTATTATTATAGGAAAATTCCACTAGTGGTAAATGGTCATCCCAACTTCCCCCAAAATCTAGGGCACACGCCCTCAGCATATCAACAAGTGTTTGAATGGTTCTTTCTGACTAGTCGTCAGTTTGAGGGTGGTAGGCGGTACTTATGTGTAATTTCGTACCCACACTCTCGTGAAACTTTTGCCAGTAACGAGAAGTAAACCTAGTGTCCCGATCCGAGACAATTGACACGGGCACGCCGTGTCGAGATATAATCTCGTTCATGTAAATCTCCGCCATTTTCTCGGAAGAGTAGGCTTCTTTAATAGGTAGAAAATGAGCGCTTTTCGTAAGTCGGTCCACGATTACCCATATCGCATCATGCCCCTTTTTCGTTCTAGGAAGCTTGGTTACCAAATCCATCGTTAATTCCTCCCACTTCCATTGCGGTATCTTCAAGGGTTGTAATTCCCCGTATGGCTTTTTATGCTCGGTTTTCACTTGGGAACATGTTAAGCATTTCGCGACATATTTGACTATGTCGCGTTTCATGCCCGGCCACCAATAATTGGCCTTCAAGTCCCGATACATCTTTGTAGCCCCAGGGTGGACCGAATATCGTGACTTATGTGCCTCGTCGAGTGGAGCAGTCTTGACTTCACAGAATCGGGGTATCCAAATTCGGCCAAATCGCGTTTTGAGTCCGGTCGAATTTTCTTCTAATTTATCGATTACACCTTTTAGTCTTTCCTTCTTTAAGTCTTCCGCTCCAAGCGACTTTATTTGAGATTCACGTACCAATTCAAGTAATCGTGGCGTAACAATCATCTTCATGGACTTTACACGAAGAGGAGACGGATACTCTCTTCGGCTTAACGCATCGGCTACCACGTTTGCTTTTCCCGGGTGATAAAGAATATCACAATCATAATCCTTGATAAGTTCCAGCCATCTCCGTTGCCTCATATTTAAATCTTTCTGCTCGAAAAGATACTTGAGGCTTTTATGATCAGAGTAAATAGTGCATCTCGTGCCGTACAAATAATGTCTCCAAATCTTCAAGGCGAACACTACCGCTGCCAATTCTAGATCGTGAGTCGGGTAGTTTACTTCATGCGGCTTCTGTTGTCTTGAAGCATAAGCGATGACTCTTCCCCTTTGCATCAAGACGCAGCCTAATCCCTGGTGTGAAGCGTCTGAATAGACCACCAAGTCTTCAGTTCCATCCGGTAATGTCAGAACCGGAGGACGGGATAGTTTCTCCTTTAACATTTGAAAAGCCTCCTCCTGACCTTTACCCCACACAAACTTCTCTTTCTTTCTTGTCAGTTTTGTTAAGGGTAGGGCTATCTTCGAAAAATCCTGTATAAACCTTCTATAGTACCCGGCAAGGCCCAAGAAACTTCTTATCTCTGTTGGGTTCTTCGGAGAGACCCACTTCATTACAGCATCAATCTTTGAAGGATCAACTAAAACACCTTCCGCATTGATCACGTGACCCAGGAATTGCACCTCTCTGAGCCAAAAGGCACATTTTGAAAATTTTGCGTAAAGTTTCTCCTTGCGGAGAATTTCGAGTACTTCACGCAAGTGCCTTGCATGTTCAGCTTTGCTTCGCGAATAGACTAAGATATCATCTATGAACACGATTACCGATTTGTCTAACATGGGTCGGCACACCCGGTTTATAAGATCCATAAACGCAGCCGGCGCGTTCGTCAATCCAAAAGACATGACTAAAAATTCATAGTGCCCGTAACGGGTTCTAAACGCAGTCTTTGGAATATCCTCTTCCCTTACTCTGACTTGATGGTACCCCGAACGCAAGTCTATCTTGGAGAACCAACTCGCCCCTTGTAATTGATCAAAAAGGTCGTCAATTCTAGGTAGAGGGTAGCGGTTCTTTATGGTCAGCTTGTTTAATTCCCTATAGTCGATGCACATACGCATCGACCCGTCCTTCTTTTTAACAAATAGAACGGGTGCTCCCCAAGGCGACACACTTGGGCGTATGAAGCCCTTATCTAGAAGATCTTTTAATTGTGTCATTAACTCCCGCATCTCGGTGGGAGCAAGTCTATAGGGAGCCTTCGCAACTGGCTTTGCACCCGGGTTTAATTCGATGCGAAATTCTATTTCTCTTTCGGGAGGAGTCCCGGCAATTCTTCCCGAAACACATCCGGAAATTCATTCACTACCTCAACGTCTTCAAGCTTCGGGAGAATTTGCTGAGCGTCTACCACATAAGCCAGGTATGCTCTATCTCCATTACGTATGTATTTAAAGGCTTGGATAAGGTTACACAATTTGGTTTCTACGTTTCTTTCCCCTTGAATACTCAATTGCCTTCCACTTGGGGCTTGAATAGACATTATTTTATTTTCACAATCTATTTCTACCCGGTGACGTGCCAACCAATCCATTCCCACTATCATTTTAAATTCCCCTAGAACCATAGGTATGAGATCAATTTCGAATTCCTCATCTTCCATTATGAATTTACATTTCCTACATATCTCATGTAGCATATAGATCTTACTATCAGCTATTTCTACTTCTAGAGGCATTGACATTCGTTCGATCTTAAAGGACGGATGTTGTATAATTTCATTCGAAATAAATGACATGGTAGCTCCAGTATCGAATAGAACATAGACCGGTATGGAGTTTAGTAAAAAGATACCTAAAATGACATTCGGGTGAGACTTGGCTTCTTCGGATGTAATTTGGAACACCCTCCCTTTCGCTCTAGAACCCTCTTGCTTCTTATCTTCTTTCTTTGACTCTTGCTGAAGTTTTGGGCATTCCGATTTAACATGCCCTTTTTCAAAACAATGAAAGCAAGTCTTCGGGTTGTTTGGACACTGATAAGACGAGTGCCCTTCCTTACCACATTTGTAACACCCTTTCTTGCCTAACAAGCATTCCCCCGTATGAAGCTTTCCACAAGTCTTGCACGGCGTGATACCACTCTTCGACTTATCTTTTCTTCCTTGCTCTTGATACTTCCCCTTTTTGGCCGGGGTCGAACTTCCACCTTTTTCATTTGGCCTCTTTTCTCCACGTTCTTCTTGCCTCTTGATTTCGATTTCTCTATCCCGCGCTAGATTGATTAGCTCATCAAGAGTCTCACACTTTGAGGGAGTGATGAACTCCCTAAATTCTGACTTTAACACCCCATAAAAGCGATTAATCTTCATCCTTTCAGTTTGCACAAACTCTCCACAAAACTTCATCTTATCCAAGAAAATGTTCGATATCTCGTTTATCGTTTCGTTTTTCTGTCGGAGGCGTAAGAAATCCTCTTGAATCTTATCAATGGCTGACTGAGGGCAGTGATATTTCATAAAAGGATCCTTAAACTCTTGCCAGGTCATTGTTTGGAGCCTTTCTTCGCCTATCTCTTTACTGTGTGCATCCCACCAATCTTTTGCCTGAAAAGTGAGTTGGCCGGTAGCGAACATCACCTTATCTTCGTTATCACAACGACTTCGAATAAACACCGCTTCTATATTTGAAATCCATCTTTGGCATGCAATCGGATCAATTTTACCATCATACGTTGCGGGTTGGCATGCCATGAAGTCTTTATACGTGCACCTTCGTTCCTTGCCTTTGTTTCTAGATCCCTCTAATAGTTCCTTCAGTTCTTCAATCTTGCTAGTCATCATAGCATCTACGACTCCCAAAACCCGGCTTTCCACCTCTTGAGCTAATCGCGGAAGATGGGCTTGCATAACCCCTTCCGCCACCTCCGTAGCCCTACCGTTAAATGCTTCTTGCCGAGTTGCGTCATCATCCTCATTGACATTTCTTGCATCAGCCATCTACACAACATCATGCTTCTTGTTTAATACAAATTAAAAACTTTCCGCATATCATTATTCATTAATCATCATTCACTTAATCCAATTCATGTCATTTGCTTCGTTTCTTTTGATTCTTACGAATCCATTCTCGTTATAATTGCTAATTGTGATTTCATACACTTGTTAAGCCTTATATGGACACTACGTAGCCATGAAATAAGCTTTCGGACAAACCGGTAGCACAAAGCATGAGAAACAAAACATTTTCAGCGTTTTGGCATTACGCAAGCCGTCGGCGACGGCTATGTGCCCGTCGGCGACGGGCTCGTATGAAGGCCGTCGGACGGTTATTCCCATCGGCAGTTACTTTAGGCGTCGGGCAATAGGATGCCGTCGGCGACGGGGGTTAACCCGTCGGCGACGGGCTTCTGTTTTTGCAGAAACGCTGCAGTTCCATTTTTGAGCTTTCTCATTCGATTCCTTCCATTCCGTTCAGGTTCTACAGCTCCCGAACTTATTATTTGACCTTCTCATAATCTTTTTAATTATTTCCATCAAACTCATAAAAAGAACACACTTGCAACTTATTTATAACTTTAAAGTTACCTCTTGGGCGATCTTGGAGCGAGCACTCTTTCGAACGAGCCATCGGTTTGAGTTCAAGCACCGCGTTTAACGCTCGAATCCCTCAAACCTTGGCTCTGATACCAACTTGTTAGACCCGTAAATTTAATTCTTATAAAACCATTTTCGATGAAAATTAAAGACTTGAAATAACAAGTTAAATTCATATTTTTGACAAAAATCGGGCATGACCCATTCGTACGATGAGCATGCCCCTGTTTCATACAACTTTCATACAAATATTCCATGACCTTTACGACTAGACACAACGAAAATCCAAGAAAAACATAAACTTTTGACCAATACATCTACTAACTAGTTTTGACAAACTTTCACAATTATTGACCCAAAACATTAAAGCATCTAGCGGAAGCGCTTGATATGTTAAGTAGTGATCACATGCTCGCTTCAATTCGCCATATCGTCTACGAAGAGGATTTACCTACATTAACAAGAAATTTCAAAGGTTAGTTATCACGCTCGCTAAATCATAATTCTTTCATTTTAATTCCGTCCGTATATGAACTTTTAAACATTTCACGCATTCGACTACCCAAATACTTGGGTATAGCATCAACACTCTCAATGAGAGTTAAGCATACGCGTTCGACCCGTTTGATTGGGTTATTTGCTTTCAACATAAATTCTTCTTTCCATCCGTAAAACGGATTAAGCATCTAGCATTCGTTATAGCATTCAAAACCACCCGTTCAAAACGAATGGTTTCATATCATTACTCGACCTAGTTACTCGAACCGGTCAATTTGCTTATCATAGCTTAACCTTCGTTAGCATAGCTAAATCCGCAAGGGATTTACTATTTATTTACTAATCAACGTATTCATTATAGCAAGAAATAACCATTATAACACAATTTGCTTGACACAATTACAAATCAAAAATTAAGTAAAGTTTTGTACGTCACGAAACATACCTTGATCTTGCGCTCCTTCCTTTTTATTGGTGCTTGTACCTTCTTCCTTTACGCCTACATTCGAACATTTATTCTTTCATTTAGTCTTTCAATTTATTTTACCACTTTCATATACATTTTATCTTTTAGGCATTTCATCGAACACTTGATAGGCATCACAATTAAGATACAAGGTACAAGTCTATTAAGCATATACTTACTAGTTCATCATAACACAAAAATCACCTTCCTTTGAATTAACATAGATTTTTCATCCTAAATCAACTTATCTAGCATTCAAACATCACAACAATTTCATATATCAACTAACACATGATCATAATCATTATGAGCTTCCTACTAGTAACATAATCTTTACAAAGTGGGTTTTCACTACACTTTTCATGCAACCTAAAATCAAGCATAATTCTTGCTCTAGAAGGTAATTTACAACTCAGATTTCCTATTATGATTCAAGAAATCGAATTTGGGATTAATCCCTTCATCCTACAATTCAAGATTTTCAGAAATTGAACTTACCACTTGAGAGATTAGGGTTAGCTAATCAAAATTTAGGGATCATGCACCAATTTGACTTATGAATTTGGATTGAATCACTTGATTTCTTGAACTAGGGTTTCCCCCTTTCTTTGCCTTGTTCGATCGCAGACTCCCACACACGTACTGTGTGTGGGTTTTTTCCCAATTGTTATTTTTATTAATCAATTTTTAGATAGTTACAATCTTGGTCCCTCTATTTTCATCATTATTAAATTTAGGCATCATTTCTTTACTATTATATTTAACTTATGTTTATTCAATATTTTTGGGGTGTTACATGTAAGCCACATATTAAAGAGTTTTGCTTGAGGACAAGCAAAGATTCAAGTGTGGGGGTATTTGATGTGTGTAAAATGCAACATATAAATTACATCAAATGTGGCATAAAACTAACCCTTTTTCAGTACTAATGTTGGAAAAAGTGTGCTTTTGTCTTCCTTTTGTATTTTCAGGGTTAAAAGAGCTTAAACGAACAAAAGAAGGAAAAATGCCGCCAAATCCAACATAAATACAAAGAAAAGGAAGAAACGTGGCATGCCCGACTCCTCGACAGCATCTCCCAAAGGAAAAAGAAGAAGAAAGCTGAGCATGGGGCTGTGCCCAGCTCAACACGGGGCGTGTCCAGCTCAACGCGGGGCGTGTCCAGCTCAACGCGGGGCGTGTCTAGCTCAACACGGGGCGTGCCCAGCGAACACGGGGTCATGGTCAGCCTTGGCACAAAAGACAAACCTGTAGAAGCTTCCATCGCCCACCACGGGGTCGTGCTCAGCGGACACGGGGCCGTGGTCATCTTTTTGCAGGCGCATTTATTGTAGTTGCGAATTACAATTAATGAGGAGAGAGAGTCAGATGGACACGGGACCGTGCCCAGCGGACACGGGGCCGTGCCCGAGCTTCTGTCCAGCCTATAAATAGGAGTGTTTGGAGCTCTTGCAACTCATCCCTTGGCACACCACCTCTCTCATACTTCACCCACCACCCACCATAATCCATTGTCCATCATAGAGTGTGTGAGTCGTCTCGGGATCCAAGATTGATCGTAAGAGTTCTTGACAATCAAAGGCCGTGTTTGCCTAAGTCTCTTACATCACTTGGTGAAGACAAGTGTTTAGTATAATACTTTTTATTTTTAATCTTTTGCACTTCTTAATTGGTTTTGTATTAATGACTTTAATAACTAGTTTCTTATGTTGAAGGTGATTCTTCCTTATCGTTTGTCCATGGTGTCTTGGCATTATTTTACTGTCTATATAAAATAAAAGATTTTCACCATTCATATCTCCACGGTCTATATGGAGGTATGTTGGCTACCTGGTCGGGGGTTAAGGGAACGGTTTGGTAAGGGTCTTGCCCTTGTTCAGCGTTTAGAGGTCCTGCAAGGGACCTGGGTCAAATTTAGTAGGACCTCCTTCAATACCCAAAGGTATTGGATGGCGGGGGTACAAACTCTTTGATCCCCTCATAAGTTAACTACTATTAATACTATAACCCGACTATTTAGGACTCTATCCCTGCTGACTCAGACTACTTAGTCAAGGGTAACGTCACCTCCAAAAGAGGGGCCTCCATAATTTACGTTAATTACTTTAGTTAATTATCTTTCAATAGTCCGACCCTTTAGGATTGTATCCTTACTGACTCAAACTACTGGGTTGAGGGTAACGTCGCCTTCAAAAGAGGGGCCTACTAGAATAACTAAGATAATCTCTTAAACAAGTGCAAAAGTGTGAAAATAATCAAAGGTTATACTAACACACGAGTCGGATCCAAGTGATTCATCTTGTCTATCTGTTTTTATTTTTATTTTTCAGCATTTAGTTAGTTTTATTTTCTTAGTTTAAAAATCTTTTTCTAACATTTTGATTTGATTGGACGTTGAGGATAAACCGGTACTAAAAGCTCTTGTGTCCTTGGACGACCTCGGTATCTTACCAACACTATACTACGTCCATGATGGGTGCACTTGCCCATATGTGTGTTTAGTGTTAGTAAATAACGAGTAAATTTATAACTTGGCTAAAAAGTGTAAAAAGGTAAAACATATATACACTAACACGCATCAAGTTTTTGGCGCCGTTGTCGGGGACACAAGGATTTTAAGAAAGCTTAAAATCGACGGCCTAATCAGTTTTTCAAAATCTTTTTAAAACGCGCGCACATTTTTCTGCATTTTAGTTTAGTTTGCATTTACAGTAGCCCGAACACGGGGCCGTGCTCACTGAACACGCCCCCGTGCTGCACATTTTTAGTTAGATATCCAGATACAGAGTCTGAACACGGGGCCGTGCTCACTGAACACGCCCCCGTGCTCAACGAGACCAGTAACTTTAATCAAAACGCCCAGATACAGACCCTGAACACGGGGCCGTGTCCAGCTTCTGTTTCTGTCTTTGTTTTTGTTTTCTGGTCCCGAGACTCAATTGTGGTCTGCTGAGTGATCCTTATGGATCAATACTCAGGAGGTTACAACTACACCTATGAGGAGGATGATTATATGAGAGACTATTGCACTAATTGTGGTAACCCGCACTCGGTACAACATTGTAACTTATTTCAACCATCCCCTTCATACAACTATTATGAGGAGCCCAGGTACGAGCCATCGACTTCATACACATCCTATGAAGACCAAAGGTATGAACCTTCTCCCTCATACTCATATTTTGATGAACCAAGGTATGAACCCTCATACTCATACTTTGAGAACTCAAGATATGAGCCACCACCTTCATACACTTATTATGAGGAACCATGGCATGAATAACCCACCTCATATGAGTGCTATGAAGAACAAAATTTCGACCCTTATCCATCATATACTTACCATGAAGAACAATGGTGTGAACCATCTACTTCATATGGGTACTATGAGGAACCAAGGATCGAACAACCGGATTCAAGCTTTGAGGTTCCCGGTCCTTACTCTATCACCGACATAGCCGATAGGATAATAGAAAACCTTAAATTTATCGAAAGATGCATAAAAGAATCTCGCGCAAGGGAAGAGGAGTCCCGCGCGAGAGAAGAATTAAAAAAGGAAGAAACGATAATTGAGGAATTAAAAATGGAAGAACAAATAAGTGAAAAACCGACACATGAGCTAAACAACGAAAGGGGTGAGGCCGATAACGTTAAAATTCAAGAAGAGTCTAATTTTGAAGAAATTAATCTCTTGTTACCTTCTTTTGAAACTCATTGTTTAGTAACCACTCATGCTAAGTTTTTAAAAGAGTTAAACACTAACACTAAAATTGAAGAAATGGTAAGTGTTAAGTTAACTAATGATCAAACTTCACTAATAAAAGAAGATCCTTTTGAAATTAACATTACACCGGTTCCATGTTTCTTTCAAAATTCATTTATTAGTAACGTCACCATTGATAAAGATCTTTGTGTTAACATAATGTCTAACTACATTTTTGAAAAATTAAGTATTAGTGATTTTTCTCCACTTCAAATACCCATTTTTCTATCCAATCGAAAAACAATAAAATCAATCGGTGTAGTTGAGGATGTCTTGGTTCAAACAAATCAAATGGTAATCCCAACCGACTTTGTCATCCTAGATGACGCTCCTCTAGTGTTGGGACGACCTTTTGTAAAAACCCACAAAGCTTTGAAAAACCAGAAGTACAATAATCTATCCATTCAATTAGGGGTACTTAAAAAAAGTGTCGATCTTGAGCGATCAATGAAATATCCAATCGGCAATGACGACCCCCTAATTGAAGATGAGTCAGAACCACCCGATAAGGAGGGTCTAGCCAAGGACCCTTATAAACGTGGCGCACCACGGAGGCATTCCGCGGAACTATCCTTAGTTTAAGTTTAGATTAACTTTTATGTTTTCTAGTTTAGTTTAACTTTTCAGAAATAAAACACACTCGGATGGTGAAGGATACTAAGGGAAGCTTGAACCAACACCCCATGCACAAAAACAGAGCCTCTCGACAATTTTTCTTCATTACAGCAAGTTCAGCATGGGGCCGTGCTCACCCAACACACCCGTGCCCAAGGTTCTACAGAAAATGCCCAGTTCAGGTAACTTGACACGGGGCCGTGCTCACTGAACACGCCCTCGTGCCCAGCCTTCTGTTTACTTTTGGTACTGGCAGTCTGGACACGGGGCCGTGCTCAGCCAACACCACCCCACGTTCAGCTACCCAGTAACATAAAATCTTGTTTTTAGCCCACTTTTACACATTTTAATCAACCGAAAAACTTATTTTTGGGACACATTGAGGACAATGTGTAATTTAAGTGTGGGGGGATGCTAAAACTTTGAATCTTGCAAGTCCTAATTAACAAGCCTTACACAAAACTCTATTGGAACCGCTAATCACCCCAAATTTTTTCAAAAATTTTCATTTTTTTACTTGTCTAAGTTTAAGTTGGGAATTTCAAGTTCTAAAAAAAAGGTTATATTTTTATAAATTTATAGCCGATAGCGTCGTGATAAAAAGAACCAACATAAGAAAATTATGAAACGGCATGACAAGCTTAGTTAAAATTTGATTATAAATACTTGATCACATTAAAAACCCGTTCCCACAAAAGTGAGTTTTGAGCCTTTATTGAGCATACAAATACATATCTTTAAACTAAATGCTCATTTTTTCGTTTCTTGTATGAATAGCCGCTTGGTTCTTACGACTCTAGAACTTGCCACGACGATACATTCCCGGTCCTTACCAACTTAAACCCGAGTAAGTAAATGAAGGAGGCATTAGGACTAACCCTTCCACGAGCACCATTGCCCCCATTATTGCCGCTCCTAGCATCACCAGCTCTAATTGTAAATACCCTTCCACGACATTGTCGTCGCTCCTAGCATCACCAGCTCTAATTGTAAATACCCTTCCACGAGCACCATTGCCCCCATTATTGCCGTTGGTGTTTCCTGCATTGATGTTGTTATTCTGACGGTTGTTGTTATCGTTAGCGTTCTGATTCAGCTGAGGGCAATCCCGTTTAATGTGACCCTCGTCCCCACACTGGAAACACCCCTTCCTATTCCCTTGGTTCTGATGGGGCTGCTGCCTCTACTGTTGCTGGTGCTGCTGTAGTTGCTGTTGATTCTGCGGCTGCTGTTGCTTTGGGTACAGAGCTCTATAGTCTTTTGCCATATGGCCCACCTTATCACACCTATGGCAAGCTCGGACACACGGTCCATGATGATGATAACCACACTTGTTGCACTTTGGCTTTCTACCAACGTAGGAGCCTTGGCTCTGATTGCTGCCCTGGCCTTGGTTAACTGAGGACGACTGGCTGAAACTATGATTATTGCTATTGTCAGGCCTTTTCTGCGATTGGCTTGCACTGGTTGCTTTGTCAGCATCATTCCATTTACGCTTGTTATCACTAGCAGGCGTGGTAGCTGCAGCAGTAGGGGTAGTAGCTGAAACACGTGGCGGTAGCGAACCACGCTCGACCTCTTGGTCGGTAATCTTGCGTGCTAGACGGATGATCTGAGGCAGGTTGTTAAGATTTGCAGCAGTGACCAAACTCTTCACTGATGGTGCTAGGCCCTTATGTACAGTTCAATTCTTCGAGGTGGAGGTCGAGATAAGTTAGGTCACATGTTTGCTAGCTCATGTGACCTCTTCGTGTACGCTTCAATTTCGGACCCTTCCATCTTCAAATTATAGTACTCATTCTTGAGCTTCTGAATCTCGTCACGAGGACAGTACTCCTCTCACATCAACTCCTTGAAATCATCCCAAGTAGTTGCATTAGCCATCTCAATGCCCAACATTTGCACCTGGGCATTCCACCAAGTTAAGGCACCATCCTCCAAGGTGCCTGTAGCATACTTCACCCGGTCCCCCACAGGACAATTACACATAGCAAATACTGATTCAGCTTTCTCAAACCAACGAAGTAACCCCACAGCTCCTTCAGTCCCACTGAATGTCTGTGGCTTACAATCCATGAACGTCTTAAACGTGCAAACAGGCGGATTGTTTTGATTCTGATTCGCTTGCTGACCAGCTTGGTAGGCTGCCAAGACCTCAGCCACACGTGTGTTGATCAAATTTGTCAACTCAGCCTGAGTCATCACAATGTGACCACGCCCGTGGCCTCGTCCGCTCATGATTCTATATAAGAAAGGGGGAAAGGTTAAGGGTTGAGATAAGGTAGGAGTCAAACCTCACAATGACTTCTACAGACTACTAAGTTTACATCAGACAACAGAGCGGAACCTCTTTCACACTCATTAGGCCTCACTGAGACTCACATGCACCCCACATTATTATTATGTGTGCACCCATATTAACAATGCAATTTGCATGTTTATCTCAGCTCCTCCCAACTCGTGCTAAATGGTTCCTCATATTCCAGTAGCAAGACAAAAGACATCACACAACATGAATCATGAAAGTCTAAAGAAATATCGCATCATGGCTCTATCATCCACTTAACATAGGCAAGTAACATAATGAATTCAGTATGTAGTGCTAAGTGTGCAATTACATGCAACATCATACACAAGTGTATGCTAGATATGCTATACAGTAAGTAAACAAGATACGAACCTTGCAATCTGGAGCTGAGTGTCATCGTCGATTTCAAAACTGTTCGGTCATAGTCTGGTTTTATAAAAGCGTTTTAAAACCTAGTTCACTATAAACAGTGGCTCTGATACCAAACTGTCACACCCCAAAATACCACATGCGGGAATCCCGCGGAAAGTGTGACGTACCAGGATCCAGCCACCAATCACATTGAACCATAACATAGTATTAAATAAACTTTCCATTTATTTCATAAAGTAATTCCAAGAACACAATCTAAAACAAATATGTTCAGCGGAAGCATAATGTAAATAGTTATCCAAGTGTTTCAAAACAATGTGCAAAACCAATAAGCATGTATCCAAGAGCTACGACCCATGACCACTCCAGCACTCCCAGATAGTAAGTTCCATCCATAAATCTAACGACCTGCAAGCATGCAGACAAGTGTGTCAGACGACGCTGGTGAGTTCAAAGTTTGCTACACGTTTTAGTTACCAGTTATGAATATAAAACATTTCAGAGATTAGATGTTGTTATTAACTCGATTACCGCAGACGGCTCCAAATTATGCCCTTTCCCAATGCTCTATCAAACATTAGTCAAGTGGTTAAGGAAATTAGTTCACGGCCGTCTTCCCTGGTACGGTGTGAGGGTGCCAAACCTATTAGCGCTATCAACTAATAACCCCGTTGCCTCCCATGCAACCAATCGGTATATGATGGGACTTAATGATAGAAATGAGTGTATTAACCAACATCCGAGGGTTAACATTCCAGTCAAACCCAATTACCTGACATTCCTCCCCGGAATGTTTACCAGATGTCCCTCCCCATGACGCATGCTTGGAAAAAGAGCATTGAACTCACCTTAGATTTGCTCGGTTTATTTAGTCACCCCTTTCCAGTTAGTTAACCAACCCTACCGTGGTCAATAATACTTATCAGTTTCATATACAACTACGCATTTTCACAGCTTGTATATATCATAAGAACACCGTATGATATGTAGAAAATACTCAGTTTTCATGCTAGTCCACATTCCACGTGCATACCACGCAATAGCATTCAACAATTAAAGTGATTATTCACATTAATACATACAAGTTTCCTCATTTCCAACTAGTGTTGTTATCAAGAACAAACGAAATCGTGTAACAAACATTCACATCAAACACATTATATACTATTCGAACTCTATGTTATGTGAACACATCCACTGTTCACACTGTTCTGTTTGTTTAATCCATGGCGAAGGACCCCTGTTGGCGAACTACCATTCTTCATCAACCATGAGTGTGACGAAGAAGCACAATGGCGAAGAACTGTTCTTCGTCAGAAAGGGGCTCGGCGAAGAACCCTAGTGTTTCGTCGAAGCCAGCCATCGAAGAATTACATTCTTCGTCGCTGCACATGCACAGACAGTGATGGTTCCCTACAAACCCTAATCATGGCAGTTTCACGTATCATCATACAATTGTCAAACAATTTCCTATTAACACTAGTTCATCGAACAGAATCAGCAAACTCATAATGAATGTAAACGCACACAGATCATCGAACCTCTATCATACATGTTCTAATTCCTCAGATTGAGTATCAAGACATCAGAGCCCTCTTTTTAACGACTAACCCTACTCATAGTCTCACTGTTCCAAATCTAATCCGTCTGTTATTGCAAGTCATTCATCAAAACCTTGTTGTCATACAACCCTAAAAATTAACATTATTCATATCGAATTACCAACTAAGCATTAGATCATGCATTGGTTCTCTTTTACCACAATAAACAAATCAAGCACACATGAACATGAATCACATGGAGGTTTATTCAAATCATGAAAGTGTTACTAACCACACGATGATTGTGCACAAGGAAGGATCGATTAAGGACTCCCAACCAAGGAGAATGGCTGTCCTCTAACAGAGAGAGAACTGTAGGGTTTTGTGTTCACGGTAGGGTGATAACGAAACGTGTGGGCCACAAGTGGACCTGGGCCGAGGGTCTTGAGGAAGGACCTTCTTCGCCGTTTAGGGTGATGACGAAAGTCCTAAGCTTCGTCGAGTATAGCAATGACGAAGAATCTATACTTCGTCGAGTTTGATGTTACGAAGAACTATCTTCGTCGAGGTGAGTTGGTGACGAAGAACCTTAGTTATGAAATGTGCACAATACAACCACACAATCAATACAATAAACATGTAACATTAATCACTTATCAAACGTGCAACATTAATCAGCTTATCAAAACAGAGTTGTGAAACAAATAATTGCGTAGAGGCAAGACCTTGAAAGCTCGGGTTGTCACATCATCCCCAACTTGAAAGAAATTTCGTCCCGAAATTTGATAAGTAAACCAAAAGTAACATAGTGTTAGGTCAGGATGACTGTGGATTATCCCTAGGTGCCACATCATCCCCAACTTGAAAGGGAATTTCGTCCCGAAATTCGTCAGTTGCATCCGAATTAGATTAGTCAGTTGGGAACAGGTGAGGATACTTGAGTTTCATCTGATCTTCGCGTTCCCACGTGAACTATGGTCCACGTCTTGAGTTCCAACGAACCCACACGATCGGGATTCGACTATGCTTACGTACCTTGACATCCCGATCCATAATTTCAATAGGTTCTTCGACAAACTGCAATTTATCGTCGATTTTCAACTCCTGAAACGGTACCACAAGTGTCTCATCAGACAAACACTTCTTTAGTTGCGACACGTGGAAGGCATCATGAACGTTACCCAACTCAGCAGGTAACTCTAGCTTGTAGGCCACTTTACCGATTCGCTCCAGAATTTTGAATGGCCCTACATAACGCGGATTAAGCTTGTCGCGTTTCCCAAACCGCACCACACCCTTCCAGGGTTAAACTTTCAACATGACGCGATCGCCTACAGAGAACTCCAAGGGTTTCCTACGCTTGTCAGCGTAGCTTTTCTGATGGTCGCGCGCTGCTGCCATACGATTCCTGATCTGAACAATCTTTTCTGAAGTTTCAAGCACAAGTTCTGGGCCTGTGATCTGGCTGTCACCCACCTCAGCCCAACAGAGAGGTGAACGACATTTCCGTCCGTACAATGCTTCTTGAGCTGCCTGGATACTGGTATGGTAACTATTATTATAAGAAAGCTCTATCAAAGGCAAGTGTTTCTCCCAACCCTTGTCAAAATCAATCACGCATGCTCGCAGCATGTCTTCAAGTGTCTGGATGGTTCGTTCACTTTGACCGTCCGTCTGTGGGTGATAAGCAATGCTCATGTCGAGACGCGAACCGAAGGATTTGTGCATCGACTGCCACAAATCAGAAATAAAACGCGGGTCATGATCAGAGATAATAGAGGTCGGCACCCCGTGCCTAGAAACCACTTCCTTCAGATAAACAGCTGCAAGTTGTGAGAACTTATCCGTTTCTTTGATTGCTAGAAAGTGCGCTGACTTCGTGAGACGATCAACGATTACCCAGATGGTATCGTTTTCGTTTTGAGTTCTTGGCAAACCTGTGACGAAATCCATTGCAATTTGCTCCCTTTTCCACATGGGTATTTCGGGTTGCTGAAGCAGGCCGGAGGGTTTCTGATATTCCACTTTAAATTAAGCACAAGTCAGACACTTACTCACATAAGTCGCAATGTGAGCCTTCATCTTTGGCCACCAGTACAAAACTTTGAGATCCTGATACATCTTATCTGAACCCGGATGAACAGAGTATCGAGACTTGTGTGCTTCGTCCATCACAAGTTCCCTATGATTTCCAAATAAAGGAATCCATATTCGTTCCATGAAATAGAGAATACCATCAGATCTCTCTACAAGTCGTTTTTCCATGCCCCTCAGGTACTCTGCTTCAATGTTTTCCTCTTTCAACGCTTCAGTTTGTGCAAAATGGATCTGGTCAAGTAGGTTAGAATGGACGGTGAGCTGCAAGGCGCGGACATGTTTGGGTTTCATTTCCTTTCGACTAAGGGCATCAGCTACTACGTTAACCATTCCTGGATGATACTTGATTGCACAGTCGTAATCGTTTAAGAGTTCTACCCAGCGACGTTGTCTCATATTTAATTCCTTCTGATCAAATATATGCTGAAGGGTTTTGTGTTTACGGTTATGATTATGAGAGGTTATATAATCTGAAAGGTAGGGGCCTCAAGTGGACCTGGGCCGAGGGTTTTGATGAAGGACCTTCTTCGTCGTGTAAGGTGATGACGAAAGTCCTAAGCTTCGTCGATGTAGGGTCGAGGAATCGATCTAAACGAGTCGATCAGAAGAGTTCTTGACCAAATCAGAGGTGGAATTCATTGATTTGATCTTCATTCAGCTTGATATGCACTTAGAAGTAGTTTAACTATCTCTTGTATTGATTTGATAGCTTTACACGGTCTGGAGACACTTCGGCAGAGCTTCGCTACCGGAATCACAAAGTTACAAATGACAAACCCAAGACCACTATTTATAGGGAACCCAGTCCGCGCGGAACAGACTTCACCAGGTCGTGCGACCTGGTCAGTCCGTACGAACTGGCTCAGCCAGTTCGTGCGACTGGCTGGTTTCAACCTATTTCTCGTTTTTTCTCGTACTACATGTCTTGGTTTATCTAATGTATTATACGACTCGATACAAGACGAAGTCAACAGACATATGCACCAACAAACTCCCCCTTGGATGATGATGAGTCTTCAATGTGTCGAGTCTTCAGTCTTGATCAGTCTTCTCGCTCTCTCCAAAGTATCTTTCTCTGTAAGCATCCTCAATCTCTCTCTTCTCTTCCAGAATCTCAATCTGGCTCTATCCTCTCTTAATTAGATCTCTTGATTCTTTAAGTTCTTGAGCATTAGCAGCTTCTATCTCGAGCTTTGTTCCAAGATCTGAATTTGGCTCTTACGTCTTCAGACTCCCCCTGAGCTAACAAACTCCCCCTTAAGTGCAACTGGGATCGCAATCTGGAATTCACTCTCTACAGGCTCTGGATCGAAAACCTGGCTTTTCAGATTTCACAGATTCAGGAACGTTTCCTGGCTTTCCGTAGTAACAGGATCAGAAATCTGGCTCTAATCTGCATACGAAAATCCTCAAGAATCGAAACCTAGCTCTTTCAAAGCTTCTAACCTGCATATACTCTACCCAAAAGTAAATTTCATAATTGTTAAGATTTAACAAATTTAGAATCCACTTGAAGATATCATTTAACATTTTTCAAATTATCACTTGTATTCAAAACACACAAATTTTGGTTTCAAATTAATGAACCATTTAATCATTTCAAAATCTTTTCTTCTTTTCAAACAAACTCTCCCAAACCTTTGTCCATCATGTTTAGCACTTGGAATTTTGAAAATCAGCTTTCCAACATCAGTTGTCGAAAATCACCTTTGTCCATTATGCTAAAACACATTCTTTTTGGGTTTTTGTTTTTAATGAAAATCAGTAAAGAAATATTTACAGACAATATTTTCGTGAGTTTGTGTAAGAGGATCATATCAGTTTTTGAGACAAATCACTAACACCGTTGACCTTTTTAGACTTTAAGTTCTAAACAAATTCACTTAGATTGTCAGTATTGTTGTCCACTTAAACTTCTACACAAGTTTCAATTGATTCGAGATACAAGTTAGTGTTTTAAAGAACTTAAATTTATTCGCGTGTCCACCTCAGAATATACTCCCGTATCAAAATTCCCTAGATTCAGTCTTACAGGTGAATATACCAATTTGATATCTGTATCTGGGTTAGTGCGAGAACTTGAGAGCTCAGGTATGAACTTCCGTTCAGTCAAAGAGATGAAGGCTCGACTTTAGGTGTGTTTCCTTTAGGAAATCTTTTCTTCAACTGCAATTGATTCATATCTTTTGATATTTTTCAATTTTTATGCAGAGGGTAAGCTTTTTAAAGCGCATAAAGTATTATACGAAGTCTAGGCCATTGCTTCTGCAATATCAGAAGACTAAGTATAATACCCCAGATATCAAACAGTATAAAGACCTAGTATCTCAGAATCATGCAATCTCTCAAACAAGATTTCGGGGGTTACCCATATATCCGAGAGATGTTCCCCATGAGATAAGTAAGTATTTGATATTTAGGTTTATATCTCAAATTCAATCTACTAGTCGTGCGAAGTCTACTGGTACATCATCAGTGAGACTCGTTTAAAAACATTTTTCTTTACATTTCTTTAGCATGTTGTGATAGTCCACTGATGTACTATCATTTCCTCTTTTTCTCAACAAAACTCTTTTTGAATTTTCGATGTTTTTGGATTTTTAGATTTTATCATGTTTTTGGATTTTTCAAATTTTCAAAATTTCTAAATTTTTTACTCCCCGTAAAATCAAAAATATGTTTCAATTTTTGATTCTCAAGAAAAATTTGAAAATAAACGCAATAAATTGTACAAATAATGTGACAAACTGATGTGAATTGCTTTAATTCGCCATCCACTTGGCATAAACAATCAGAACTCCCCCTGACAACAAACTATTTTCCCATTATGATTTCAAAACACTTAAGTTTGTTTTAATCAAAATGGTTTTTCTGGAAAATTAGTTTTGTTGATTTCACAAACATGGGGTTTCATCACATTGTTCTTTCAATCACTTGTAGGTTCATTTTTCCTTTTCTTTCACCACTTGAATGAAATTTAAATCAAGTTCAACTTAATGACCTTGATTAACCACTTGCAAAAATAATCACTTTGACATTTTTTAAAACATTTTTCAAGAAAAATATGACCCATGTAAGTTCTTATCAACAATACCACTTGTAAGTCTTTGACAATAATACCACTTGTAAGATGAAATATCACTGAACGACCACTACCAACCACGACAGTGATATTTCTCAAGAAAGATGCCGATTCCTACTCCCCAATTACCAACCTGGGAGTTCCGGCAAGTCAGGATTTTCAATTAAAGAGATTCACCCAAGCCTGACGGTCCTGGGGTGATTCTGAGTCATCATCGGATTCCGAGTCATCAACACTCGGTTTGTTTCCTTTCTTTTTCTTTTCATAAAATTCCTTTACCCATTGACCTTCTCGTCAAGCATTTTTTCAAAAGTATTTAGAACTTTGGGGTTAAAGGCTTTTTCAACATCAAATTCTTTCTTTTCAGAAAAGAATTGATTTGAAATCTCAACTTCGCCAATTTTTTGTTTTAAGTTTTCAGTCCGCAATGGTGGAAAGTTTGCATCATCCATTGATGGAACTGAATTTTCTCTTTTTAGCTCAACTTGAGGCTCTTCAGACTTTGACGAGTCAGATTCATCGCAAGAAAGTTGCTCCTTTGCTTCCGAAGAAACAAACTCATCGCCAGAATTAACCTCTGGTTTCTTAACAACCCACTTGTGGTTGTTAAGATTTGCTCTTCTTTTGTAAAAACCTTTTGAACTCTCACCAACCTCAACTTTTGAATTTTTAAAAACTTTAAATTGTTCGGTTGGTGGTTCATTATCAACCATCTTTTCTTTCAATTTTTCAGAGACTCCCTGTTTTGTTTGGGTTGCCTTTTGACAATTCCATGCAATGTGACCAACTTTTTTGCATTGGTAACAGGTTCTCATTTCTTTCTTCTGAGTAAACTCATTCTTCATTTCCTCTTGCTTCTTAGCAAGGGATTCTCTGTTCGTCTGCTTTCTGAACACATTCTCTTTTTCTTCTTCAGAAGATGTCCCTGAAACAAATTTAGTTTTTGGTTTATAAATTTCCTCATTTTTAAAATTTTCTGGTGGAATAAAACCTAATCCTTTCTTTTTGAAATTATTGTTATGGTTTGGTTTCTTTCGATCACCAGAACCAGAACTGTAACCCTTTTTCTTGTTTAATCTTTGTTGAACTCTTGAAGTGTACTTTTTAAGTTTTTCAGTAAGCTTTACATCTTTTATTTCAGAAATATTAATTTCTGTTAATTTGAAAACCTTGTTAATCATTTCAGTTTTGTTGGTGCATGTTTGTGACAACAGCTTAGATTTGGTCTTTGGATATCTTGTAATTAGTTAAATGATAAACAGTTAGCGGGTTTAGCTTTGTAATAGTTAGTTGTTATGTTTGGGCTAACTAAACCCAAGGAATTGGGTGATGGGGGCGAATTGGGCCTGTCCAATTCGCAGCCCAGGAGTCTTTAACCTAGCCCAGTTGTGAACCTTGTGTTATATAAACAAGGTTAGACATTAGGGTTTAGGTTAATCAGCCAAAACAGTTTGTGAGAGACATAATTTCGTGAGAGCATTAGCTTGGACGAATTTAGGATTTGTGGTTAGGGTTTGATTGATTGTAATCAGTCTTGATAGATAATCAATAAAACCCGGTTTGATTGGAATTGCTGTTTCTGTGTTCTACACGTTTTCTGCTACAATCTGATCTAGAGGATTCCGCACTCTAGGTTAGATAGACGATTCTGTGAAAGATCCATAACATCAAGGGGACCTACAATTGGTATCAGAGCGTTAGGCTCTTGAAGAAGGCTCGGTTCAGAATTTGTTGCTGCAGAAAAGGGAGGATTTTCGGTTTGTTTTGAAAATTTTCGAAAATTTTGAGTTTTGTTCTTGGGATTTTCGAATTTTTTGGCCTGTTTCATCTGTTTGCATATTTAATTTTGTTGTTTAAGTGTTTCTGATTGCAGGTTTGGTTGACTTTTGAAGGATTTTGGCAAGAAAGTCTTGAAGATTCGAAGATTGTTCTTCGTGTTCTTCGTGTTCTTCGTGTTTTCTTCAAAAAAAAATTGGCTGATTTGGTGTTTAATTTTGCAGGAAACTGTTAGAAGAATCTGGAAAATCTTTAGAAATTTCGAACAGATTGAGTTTCCAAAATTTTCTAGCAAATTTGCTGAATTCGGATAAATACTCTGACAGACCAGCAAATTTAACCTCGGTGACCGGTGAAATTAAATTTCCCAATCATCTGATCCAGCGAATTTAACTTCGGTGACCGGCGAAATTAAATCCAAAGGCGACTTTGGTAACCGTATAATTTTCCTCAGCGAAATTATTACGGTGATCGGTGAAATTAACCGTCGTGCTAGCGAAATTGACTTGCCAGCGAAGTTATCTAGAGAAATTAACCAGCAAAATTATTTTGATCAGCTAGCATATTTATTCCAGCGAATTTAAAAATCTAGCATATTTATAATTCCTCTACCAGCGAAATTAACTTGGTTTGCCAGCAAATTTAGCGTGACACGGTGAAATTAACTTGGTTTGCCAGCAAAATTAGCGTGACACGGTGAAATTAACTTGGTTTGCCAGCAAATTTAGCGTGACACGGTGAAATTAACTTGGTTTGCCAGCAAAATTAGCGTGACACGGTGAAATTAACTTGGTTTGCCAGCATAATTAGCGAGACACGGTGAAATTAAGTTGGTTTGCCAGCAAAATTAAAAGGTGGAGTGGAGTAACTAGATACGCATAGAGGAATTAACGTTTTCGTGAATAGAAAGTGATCCATAGCTCGTTTGACGAAACCGTCTACACCGTTGGACTCGGTTGATTTTTAGGACTCGTCTTTTCGAGACGATTCTAAAGGTGTAATTTGGTAACCACTGTTTTCGGAAATATTTTGTACGGTTTTCTCAGTCTGCAACGTTTAAAATGTCAAACATGACCAACTTGAATGCTCCAAAGATGATGAAGGTGGAGAATTATCTTACATGGAAGGACAACTTCAAATCCTTCATTAAATCTCAGGATGCACGAATGTGGATATGTATTGAAGATGGATACATAAACCCAGTACATGATTTTGAGGGCAGACGACGTCGAACAGACTACGTGAACATGAATGAGGCTGATAAGAAAGTGTATGAAGCTGAAAAGAGAGCTTTAGCTGCAATAAAGTCATCCTTACCTGATAGCATCAAGCATACCTTCACAAAGTACACAAATTCAAAGGATATGTGGGATGCATTACAAAAGCGATATCAGGGAAATGAATGCGCCACTCAGGCCTTCATGGCAGAGATAGTGCCAGTTGATGAGGCTGAAACTAGTGTGAGTGATGCTGAATCTCAAGTGGAGAATGCTGAAGCAAAAGTGGATGCTGAAGTAGAGAAAGAGAGTGAAGCTGAACAGGTTGTTGCTGATCAAACCACAGAAGTTCATGAGAAAGAGGTACAATCTAATTCTGTGTGTTTGAGGTGTCGTGAACTACAGGGTGAGGTTGACAGGTTGTCAACTCAAAATCAAAGTCTGGTGAGTGAGATGTCTAGTATAAAAGAGTCAAACTTTTTTGCTAAAAGAAATGAATCTCTATACTTGAAGAAGATAAAAGGTTATGAAAGTGAAATCGAAGCCTTAACATGCAAATTAAACGAAAAACTTCAAGTAATAGACTTAGCTCACGAAATGATGGCTGAAAAAACAAAAGAGATTTCTGAAAAATGCAAAGAGTTGTCAGATGCACAACTCAAAATCATTGAACTTGAACAGAAATTAAGTCAATTCAGAGATTCGTCTTTTGTTATGAAACACATGATGGGTGGGTTAAAGAAGAGTAATGACAAGACTAGTGTGGGATATAATGAAGTCCCACCTCCTCTTAGTCATGACTATTCTTTCCTCCCGGATGAAAATGAGCTAGCAGCCTGTATGTCAACTGCACCAAGTAGTTTCGCATCTACATCAAGTCAAGGTGAAGGGTCTGAGAATGGTGATGCTAAGAAGAACAATAACAGGGAATCTTTGAAAAAGAAAAATTCACCTCCAAAGGGCAAAAATCAAACTTTTGTTAAAAAGATTAATTTTGTTCAAGGTAGTGATATGAAAAATGAAACTGCTGTTATTGAAAAAGAATCAAATGTAGAGTTTGCAAAAAATAAGAACATAGAAAAATCTGAAATTAAGCAAACTGAACAAAATTCTTCCAAGGCATCATCACCATCTGATAAGGGATCTACCTCAGAGACTCCAACTAAGAAGTCTTTGAAAAGGAGATCGTGCTTCAGGTGTCACACCAAGGGACATGTAGCTAGCTGCTGTCCTAACAAAAATAGTGAAGCAAAAATGAGTGACAAACAGAGAGGGAAATTACCAGAGAAGAGTGGTGATAGTGAGAAGAAAGGTTCAAATTTTCCAAAGAAATCTGTTCCTAAGCAACCACAAAATGTTGCTATTGGTGTAGATAAGGCTGGAACAGGAACTCCACAAGTTTCACGTTTTCAAAGAAATCAACAAAGATTTCAGCCTAGATCTCCACCAGGCAGATATCAGAGACCTAGAAGCAGTTCACCTAGAATGAACAACTTTAATTCTAATAATTTCAGAAGTCAATGTCAATATCAAAATCGATACCAAAATAATGGTGGTCGAACTTTTTATAACAATGGCTTTAGAAATTATAACAATCAAGCTTCTTGGAATCAAAATTCAAGGTTTCAAAATCAAAATTTTCAAAGGTCAAATTGTCCAAATGTATATAGGAACCCTCAGGACCAAAGGCCTAGTGGAAATCAAAACCCATTTCCATCAACAGGTCTAAGATCCAAGACTCCAGTTAGGAGTAATGGATATTGGATGGATGTTCCAGTTGTTGGTGAATTTGCACGACCCAAGACCATTAAGGCTTGGGTCCCCCAATCTAACTAATTTCTTAGTTGGTGTGTGCAGGAGCTGCTAAGGAGGATTATCAACTTATGTTGATAGTGGCTGCTCTAGGCACAGGACGGGGGGATGTGAGATTGTTGATATATATATTTTTTAAATAATTTAATTTGAAGTTCAAAGTGCTGAGTCGACACAGAGGATAACCTGGCAGATCTTTATACTAAAGCATTTGACAGGGCTCGCTTTGAACACTTAGTCGAACTCAACGGGATGAGGAATCCTGAATAACTGGTTTTTCATAAGAATTTATGTAAATAGTTTACTGCTTTTCTTAAAAAATCAAAAACACAAAAAAATTGAAAAATCAAAAACATAAAAAAAATAGAAAATCAAAAATGAGATATCACTGTGTGAAAAAGGAGAAATGATAGTACATCAGCAAGTTAGACTGTCACACTGAAACTGAATCATAAATTGCTTAAGTGTGATAGCAGCTTCATCATATGATGTACCAGTAGGCAAAAGCATGAAATAATCAACTTACCAATGTGATATAAACTTAAATGAACTGAATATGAGTGGGGAACACATCAGTGGTGTATGGTTTAATGACATTAATTCTTGCGTTGATAGATTGCCAAAATCTGAAGTTTTGGGTCTTTATGCTGTTGTTTTATCTAGGGATATCTTGGCTGTCTGTCTGTTAGAACTAAAATTGTACATGACCCCAGGAAAGATAGTCACTTGGAATTAGCTCATTTCTATTTGAATGTCTGTATATTTCCCGATACACACAATTTTGATCTGATTCTGAAATCTTCTCTGACAAAAGTCGTGTACCTCCTCTGCTGCATCCAGATATATGCTGACCTGGAGGTGCTAGGCAATGACAGCTTCTGCTGCATCCAGATACATGCTGACCTAGCTGTACGTTGTCGCACTATAGATCTAATACACCCGAAAGAGGCCCTCAAGTGCCCAAAAGAAACCCAATAAACCTATATCAAACTGAGAAAATCTCATTTGATCTGTATATTATACCATCTCTACTAAAGATCTATTCTGTTCTCTTCTCAACCTATTCCCAGTTAAGATTTCAGAACTCTGGATTGGACTTGTGAAATATGTGGTAGGGAAGATACTTGCATGATAGAGTGTGCTGTTTTTATTTCCAGGATTTGATTAATATTTATTTGGGTGTTCATAGTTAAGCAATTAAAACATGATAAAACAGATTTTATGCAGATCTAGACACAGTCATGATATCTTGAAGGATGATATCAGTATACTCACCTACTACGATGAATCTTTGTGCATACCTTGATCGTGGGGGTATATCCTGTTGTGGGACACGCTCGTATTTCAGAAAATAAAATTACCTTAACGTATCATATGGTAATGGTACTTGAAATGTTCATGCATTTTGTTTAAGAGGACAAACATACTGGTAATCATCTTGAACTGCTTTTCACGAAAAATTAAATAAAGAATTATCTAATAGTGTGAAACAGTTTGATTGTGCTGATATGATCTTCTTACCAGTGATTCTCACAAAAATAGAGTGTTTCTTATTTTTGTTATTTACTTGCTTTCAGAAAATATAAAAAATCCAAAAATAGTGTCATTTTCTGTTTAAAATTCTTAACGTACGGAAAACTGTTATTCTTGGAGGAATTGTTACTGATAGGGGGAGACGGTGTTAGAAAGTGAGTTCAAAATCTTAAATCTTGCAGGTTCTTGTGTGTTGGAAAAAAGTTTTGCGTGTTGGTGATAAGTTGAAAAAGCTTAATCTGTGATACAGTTTAACTATCTCTTGAAAAATAATAATTTATTTAACCTTGTTGAAAAATTCTTATGGTTTCTCGAGATGTTTGTTTTATAGTATACAGATTGAAGCCGTTTGTTGCTGAGAAGTTGCTGTGAAGTGTGAAGATGAGAGTTTGATTGGATGCATGGTAGAACCTCCTTTCTATATTGCAGACAAGATTGAAGAGTTTGAAGATTGCTGTGCAAATGCTGAACTGGAGTTTACTCAAACGCTAACGTGTTGAAGAATTGGTGATTGGATGCATCAGCTTAGGGGGAGTCTGTTGCTGACAGAAGCTGTTGAAGCTGAAGCTATCCAAAGACCAAAGACAGTGCAACATTACATGAAGATTGCAAGAAGACCGAAGACAAAGTTTTGACTCAAGACAAAGTTTTTATGAAGCTATTGTCAAGGGGGAGTTTGTTGGTGCATGTTTGTGACAACAGCTTAGATTTGGTCTTTGGATATCTTGTAATTAGTTAAACGATAAACAGTTAGCGGGTTTAGCTTTGTAATAGTTAGTTGTTATGTTTGGGCTAACTAAACCCAAGGAATTGGGTGATGGGGGCGAATTGGGCCTGTCCAATTCGCAGCCCAGGAGTCTTTAACCTAGCCCAGTTGTGAACCTTGTGTTATATAAACAAGGTTAGACATTAGGGTTTAGGTTAATCAGCCAAAACAGTTTGTGAGAGACATAATTTCGTGAGAGCATTAGCTTGGACGAATTTAGGATTTGTGGTTAGGGTTTGATTGATTGTAATCAGTCTTGATAGATAATCAATAAAACCCGGTTTGATTGGAATTGCTGTTTCTGTGTTCTACACGTTTTCTGCTACAATCTGATCTAGAGGATTCCGCACTCTAGGTTAGATAGACGATTCTGTGAAAGATCCATAACATCAAGGGGACCTACAAGTTTTAACACCTCTTATTGGAAATTCTTCATTAGAATATAATTTGTCAGAGTTATTCAAAGTATATGCTACTTTGAATGTTTCGTCATTCAAATTATTTTTTGATATCAGAAAATCATTATTGTAAACCCTTTTGCCCTTATCAACTGATGGACTTGAACTCTCAGATTCAGACTTTGACTTTGACTCTGACTTTGACTCCTCATCCTTACCCAACACCTGATTGACTACTTTCTTTATTAACTCAGGCTCATGATCAGTGTCAGATGATGTGAATGTGACGTCAATGTTGTCTAGCAATCCATCTGAAGGTTCAGATTCCCACTTTAAATTGGTTGCCTTTTTTACTCTTTCTAAATTAGGATTTCGTGGAGAATATCCTTCTTCAAGCGGAGGTGGACACCTTGTATAATCAGTACTATGTTTCTTACCAGTATTTTTTACTTCAGATGTCTTCTCCTCTTCAAACGATTTCATTCCTTCTACTGTAGGGTAAATCCTGTTAATCACGTAAGAAGCACATGAATAACTTTTTAATAACCTGTTTACCCTCTCAGTTTCTATCCTCTGGGTTTCCAACTTTTGTTCAAGTTCAGCACATTTCTCAATGTACTGATTGATGATTTTCTGCTTCGTCATGAACGCTCCTTTGAGTGTCTTCATAGCTAACCCTTGTTCATTGCTTGACTTGTTATATTGATTCATAGCTTTGTTTAAAACATCATAAGATTCTTTCAATCTGTTCATGTTATGAATCAATTTGTTGTTGTGCCTTTTCACAGTATCACAATTTTCACATTTTTTAGGCATCTTTTCAGTATCTGCTTCCTTTTCAACCTTGATAGCTGGATTTTCTTTAACCTGCTTCTTTATCACTCGAACATTTTCATCATCACTGTCATCTTTTTCTTTAACAGTTGTTGCTTTATGATTCTTCTTTTTCGCAGCTTGTCATTCTTTGATCTCTTCCATCTTACCTGCAAAATACAAATTATATCTATCAGGTGAAAATTCTCTTTTATGATATTTGAGTTTTCGAAATTCTTCACTATCATCATCACTCTCTTCATCTGATGAGTGATAAAAAATTGGAGCTTTTTCTGAAGCCTCTTTTGTTGAAACTGGTTCTTCTTCTTTCTTTTGCGGACTGAATTGCTGAGATTCGTAATAAACATACGCCATTTCTTCTTCAGCAATTGAATCTTCAAAATTTGAGCAACAAATGCTTTAGAATTTGAAGGTCTGTTAGGATCATAATCATCCCAATTAAAACCTTCTGGAATTCTTTCATCTTCTTGATCTATCAGACCATAACAAGCTCTCTTTGATGGTTCTTCAATCTTCCTAGCATGTGAAGTTTGTGACGATTGTTGTTGATGCGGAGCAACTTGATGATAAATCGCTTTTCGATGATAATCATTGTTGCCGAATGGATTTTGAGCTCCACTTGCTTCGCGATTTGTGCATTCTCGCTTAAAGTGCCCCTTTTCCCTGCAACGAAAACAAGTAACTTTAGATTTATCAAATCCTAAAGGTGAAGTTCCAGCATCACGGAAATCATCTCTTCCAGTGATCTGTTTAATTTCTCAGCTCTTCTCTACACACTAGCCATACACCACTTTATATCCATTAATTCCATTTCTTTTGCATCAATCTGATCGTAATCCTCTTTGGTTAACATAGGATTTCCGATTCTTCCCGCAACTAAACTCTCATAAAACTCTAAAACGGTCATCAATAAAGACATATGACCTCTGGCAACCTCTTCCGAGAAATTCTGACCATTCTGAAGATTTAATGCAATGTTGCATCGCAGTACTTGGCCATTGTTGGTTGCTGAAAAATTTGGATCAAATGATGGATATGTAGAGAATCCAGTTTTGTTGTTTGATCCTTGAGATGACCCTCCAGAAGAATTGTTTGCGTTAAATGCAGTTTCAATCTTTGGTGCAATGTTGGTCTTATCACTCATACCTCCTTTGTAATACAGACCAATGTCTTGTTCACCATTAAAGTCCTTCATTTTCGCCATCTTCCGTTGTTCCATCTCTTGAACTTCGAGTTTTTCAATAAACTTACTCAACGATAGATTTGCAAAATCATCATTATTCTTCAACAACATAAGATATGTGCCCCAAACATCTTGTGGCAATGCATCGGCCAATTTTTCAACCCATTCTTCTCTATCTTTCATGATATCCAATCGCTTCATGTTAACCACCAAATTGCAACTTTCTATAATCTGCTTGGTGTTTTCAGTTTTTAATCCACAAAATAGATCAAATTCTTTCTTCAAAAGCGATTTTTGTTCTTGATCATGTCTTGGCTTCCAACAAACTTCGTTTTTAGTGCTTTCCACATTGAGTGTGCACTTCCGTTGTGTTGCAATAAAATCAAGATGTCTTCCTTAATAGCTTGTTGCAAAATACTGATCATCATCTTTTCACTTTTGTATTTCTTTTTCTCAGCATCATCTAAACCTTTAATGGCAACAACCTCTCCGTATTCATCAATTGGTCTAACATATCGTTGTTCAGCACATTCCCACGCATCCAAATCATTCGCTTGAACCCAGTTTTCGAAACGTTCCTCCCATCCATTATACTCCTCGATATTCATGAGCTTAGGCGGTTTTTGCATGGTGCCCATTTCATTTTCTAAGTTCACGTTCTGAGCCATAGTGATCGGGGTAGCAAATGCATTGTAGAATTCATTTTCCATGTTTTGGTTTCGAATGTTCACAAAAACAGACTTTTCAAACGAACTGAGATATCACACGACTTGAGTCACTTCGTGCGAGCTGAGTTTCACATGATCTGAACCTATTCCAAACGAACTGGACCAATATTCAAATGGTGCGATCTAATCTGATGTCAAACCTTGCGAACTGATGTAATTTTAAACGAACTGATTCAATTCGTGCGAACTGGATGCACTTCGCATGACCTGAGATGTAAACTCACACGACCTGATACACTTACACACGACCTGGATCAATTTGAAACGACCTGGATCAAGTTTCACGCGACCTGACCTACTTCGTGCGACCTGGAGTCCAATTTCACATGATCTGAACTGATTTCGAACGATCTGACATGTTTTTCATGCGGTTTGGTCAGTTTTATCAAGTTTTGGGTTGATTTTAGGCCTGATTTTTTCAAGGATTGATTAAAACTTAGTTTTACGTGTTATATGACAAAATCAGATCATTTTGACCGTAAATTCGTTGAAATTTTGAAGAAAAAGTGTAGAAAATGAGTAGAAGTGAGTAGAAATCAGAAGTTTTTGAAGAAAACATGCTGAAATGGTATGAACTCTTCCTCTTGAGCTCTGTTACCACTTATAGGATCGGGGAATCAAGCTAAACGATTCGATCAGAAGAGTTCTTGACTAAATCAGAGGCGGAATTCATTGATTTGATCTTCATTCAGCTTGATATGCACTTAGAAGTAGTTTAATTGTCTCTTGTATTGATTTGATAGCTTTACACAGTTTGGAGACACTTCGGCAGAGCTTCGCTACCGGAATCACAAAGTTACAAATGACAAACCCAAGACCACTATTTATAGGGAACCCAGTCCGCATGAAACAGACTTCACCAGGTCGTGCGACCTAGTCAGTCCGTACGAACTGGCTGGTTTCAACCTATTCTCGTTTTTCTCGTACTAGATGTCTTGGTTTATCTAATCTATTACACGAATCGATACAAGACGAAGTCAACAGACATATGCACCAACGCTCGAGTATAGCAATGACGAAGAATCTATACTTCGTCGAGTTTGATGTTGACGAAGAACTATCTTCGTCGAGGTGAGTTTGTGACGAAGAACCTTAGTTATGAAACGTGCACAATACAACCACACAATCAATACAATAAACATGTAACATTAATCACTTATCAAACATGCAACATTAATCAGTTTATCAAAACAGAGTTGTGAAAAAAATAATTGCGTAGAGGCAAGACCTTGAAAGCTCGGGTTGTCACAAAAACAATCTACGGACTAGATTGGCGCGGTGGCGTTTTCGTAAATAACATCAATTTTATTACGTGGATGCGCTTTATTAAGGGTAAAAAAGTCTTTTGAATTCTCCACACAAAACGCCAACTCATGAAACAAAACGCCAAACAAATAGCACTCACCATTGTAACTAAAATCGCCATTAGATATAAAACGCCAAACTTAATTATAATAAAATCCCGCCTAACCTACGCCGCCAAAAGAAATCCTATAAAATAATACCTCTCAGCAACATCCATTTAATCAAACCAAAAAACAAACGCCAATTATACTAAATACCACTCACTGTAAAACGCCAAAAAATTAAAAAAAAAATCAAAGATAGCTAATATGCTTTCTTGGATATTCAGTGTTGTTCTTCGGGAAGTTTCACTGAACAGATTGTTAGGTGAGGGGAGTAACTCAGTAAGATTTTGCTGCATGAGATGGACAAATCTTCAAGAAAAAGATACCCCTAAACAAGGGGCGTAAATTTTATATAAAATTTACGGTACCCGTAAACACAAACTTGTGGTGCTCAAAACTACACACACGACATTTTTTTTTTAATTTTTTTTACAAATGTGTTTATAATACACGCATCTACGTTTATGAAAAAAAAAATTTGGTCCAACTCGCCCCGTACGGTGTAGTTCTCATGGTTCTTACAACTGGAGGTGGTTTTCATTTTATCGGTCCCCCACATATGTGTGTGTATATATATATATATATATATATAGAGAGAGAGAGAGAGAGAGAGAGAGAGAGAAAGTGTAATGTGCAAAACCTCTTATCATACTTCATGTAGGTGACAAGGAGATTTAGACGCGTGACACTGATTAAGTTTTCTCATTAAGAGAAAATTAGACATTTATCATTTATGAGGCAGGGTAATTCAGACATTTACTAACATCAAGAGAATAACGCGAGTTCGTTATCTCCTGCATCTCGGTAATTACGATTCGAATCAGTTTCAAATATTTTCCATTTTTCAAAGTATCAAATTAGCGGTTATAGGTGTGCGATTAGGGTTACGATCACTTATTGTTTTAAATGGATCCACAGAGCAGTAATGCACGAAGCACAGATGATATTGAAATTGAAGATGCTGAAGTCCATGTCGTTCATGATGTTGCTGAGCATTTGAGGAATCCGACATCAGACAACAACGTTCTATTAGACGATCAGACCAGTAAGTTGTCAATTAAACGTTTTAGTTTGCTATAAATCAATGTAATTATCGTGTGTTTGATGTTTGTATTTTGATCGTTCATCATTATTTGATAATTAGTATTTTGAAATGATTGTGTTGTAAATCACGCATGTTTATAAGCTGTATAGTGTAAGAGGCTTGTGTAGTTCCACTAAACATGCATTATTATTCTAAAGTAAACAGTACTTGCTGGTTTCTTTTACCTGCGTTATTATTGACGACAACAACCGTGATTATTTTCTTTGCCATGTTTTTTTTTTTTGTTCCTAAATGATTGACTGTGTGTTTTGTTTTAGAGCTCATGTTTTTTTTTTTGTTATTTCAAAATGTGCAAAGGAAAGATTGTATATTCTTGAGGTAGCTTTATCATGTGTTCCCGTTATAGGAATGGAATTTAGTTCCATTGAGCAAGCATATGTTTTTTATCAGACATATGCCAAGAAGGCAGGGTTGTCTGCTCGAAAAGGAGTTGAACATCATAGTGGTGGTATTATCAAGACTAAATACTTTGTGTGTTCAAAGGAGAGGCATAAACCACAGGATTTTGATGATCCTTTTTCGAAGTTGGCTAAGCCGTATAAAAGTAGGAAAAGACCGACTATTTGAACCGGGTGTAAAGCACAAATTAAGCTTTGTTCGACGGATGGGGTGTTCTATAAGGTTGATAAGTTTGTTCAAGCGCATAATCATTCATTTGTGTGCCCCAAAGATATTCATTTATTACCGCAACCCCTACATTCATATTTCAAATAAAAAAATCCCGCAAGTTACTTTTTTACAAATCACAACAAGCGTGATTATTTTCATTGGTTGTGCTACCAAAAAATCTTATAAAAAACATTTAACCATGGCAGGTACAAGCAAAAATCATTCAACTCTACCAAAATCATGTTTAAAAAACGGATGAAGATGATGAACATAATGGTGATGAAAAGCCCCAAAATCAAATAACGCATGGATGGTTATGAGAATCATTTTACAAAAACGCAAGTTTTACAAACAGGGGATGAACATGATGATGATCAAAAGCCCCAATATCAAATAACGCAAGTTAATAACAATCAATCTAATACCACAAGTTAACAAACAGGGGGATGGACATGATGATCATCAAAATCTCTAAAATCAAATAACGCAAGTTAGAAAGCCGCTAACCGAAAGATCAGAAATCAAACCCTAAAATATGGGATTTTTTAGAAGAAACCTGGATTGATGTTGGTAGAGTGCACCGAATCGTTGCTTTTCTTGCTCCTCCTCTCTCTTTTAGCTACCATTTTGTTCACCATAAAACGAAACAACTGTTCAGTATATTCATGATTTCTAATCCTAAAACCGGTGATTAAAAAAGAAAACAAATGGATGAACAGATGATTCAAATGAATGCTTTACCTCCTAATGTGGTAATCATCATTCCCGTTGTCACTTCAAATCATTACTCGTTTTTATCAATTTTTCGGTCGAACCGCCATTTATACTTCAGCGAGATTCTTGGGTTCTAATTTTGTATTTTGATTTGAAAAGATTATGTAGCCGGGTAATTTGATAGGTTCAATTTACGATTTTAACCTTTTGGTAGCATAATTACGTTTTTGCCACTACTAATCATCATCAGTTTAATCACGCAGATCTGACGGTCAGTATAGTCACGTATATAATGTACGATTAGTGGTAATGTATGATAACCGCTCCCCCTCTCTCTCTCTCTCTCTCTATATATATATATATATATATATATGTATGTATGTATGTATGTATGTATGTATGTATGTATGTATGTATGTATGTATGTATGTATGTATGTATGTATGTATGTATGTATGTATGTATGTATGTATGGAGTCGCTAAAATAGAAACCATCCCCAGTTGTAAGAACCGCGAGAACCACTTTCAACCAATCAGAATAAGGGGTAATTTGGTCATTTCCTTCAAATGTCTAATATCTCTCTCTCTTCATTAAAGTCACTGACTTTATTAATATCCCTCTCCTCTCTCCTCTCTCATCTCTCATACTCTCTTCACGCTATATTATCTCATTTTCCTCTCTCTCTTCATTTCAACATTTGAAAAATGCTCAGAGCATTTCTCCTTTCTTTCATTTTCAACATCTAATGAAGATGAAGACCCCAATCTCTCATTTCAACATCTGATGAAGATCAAGACCCCCAAACTCCACCGTCTCCCACCTCCACCCAAACTTTAACATGTCTTCCACCTACACCCTCTCCTTCTCCGGTGACCCCTCCTTCCCCGGCGACCCCCTCCTTCTTCCTCAAGTAAACGATCGGCCACCACCATCTGGTGGTGACGTACGGCGGCGAAAACACAGTGTAGAGAGAGAGATAGAGAGAGCTGAGTTGGAGAGAGTGGCCGCAGCGGTGGTGCACGGCGACAACCATGGCAGCATGAGGGTGTTTGGCAGTCGCATCTGCGGTGTGAGGGTGTTTGGTAGTCGCATGCCATCGGTTGCTCCTTTGGCCGTGGGGGTGTGCTCCGTTGACCAAGTTCGCCGCCGGCAGTGTTGTAGCCGGTTGCTCCTCCCCCTTTCTGCCTCCGTCTCTGGTATTTTCTTTGTTTTTTAAAAAGCTCCATGTTTTCTTGATTTTTGGACATGGTGTCGGGTCAATCTGATTTTTGTGGTTGTGGTTGATTTTTGTGGTTGATTTTGACAAATTGTTGATTTTTTGTGGTTGAAAACTTGATTTTAGAGAAGGTCAATCTGAATGTTTGATCTTTGTGGTTGAAAACTTTGATTTAGAGAAACTATTGAACGACGCGTTGAAAACTTGATTTTAGAGAAACCGTTGATTTTGTGGTGCTGGTGGTGCCCCGTGGTGCCCGCGCGGTGCCGGTGGCGCCCTGTGGTACTGGTGGTCGATTGAAGTGTGGTTTTGGATTTGTGGCGGTGATGATGCAAAAAAAAAACACATATTTTGATGACGATGGCGCGACAAGGATGGTGGAGGATAGGTTTTTGAACGTGCAACCCCACTTTGCAGCCTCTGATTATCAGAAAATCTGAGCCAAACCCCGTTTTTTTTCAGGAATCCACTCATTGTTTTGATTTTTGTTTGTTGGTTTTTTATTTTTGTTGGTGCACTTGTGTCTGTACTTTGTCTGTATTTTGTAATGTTATAAAACGATGTCTTTTGTTAGTCTTGTTTACGTCATTTGTTAGTTTGTATAAGTGTTTGAATGTAAGTTTGACCAAGTCAACCATCCTCCTGGTTTGACTTGGTCAAACAGTCAACACTCAGTTTGTAAGTTTGTTTGCTTCGAAGGATGTCATCGAAGGATTGATTATATCCTTCGATGACCTCGAAAGATAACCTTCGATGGATTCAAATTGACCTCGAAGGATATACCATCCTTCGAGGTATATGTGGATCCTTCGGAAGGTTTCTGGTCGATAGATGATCTTTCGACAGACATTCTGATCCTTCGACACAATCAATCTATTATGGGTATATATACCCATGTATGGTTCATTTCACAGGAAGACATCCGAAAGTAGTTAGACAGTGTATGTGAGTGAACCAAGTCTTGTAGAGAGCATTTTCAGTTTGGTCAAGGGCTGTAACCGTGTCCACTGAAATACAAGGGAAAACTTTGATATCTTGTGTGTCTACTCTTTCTCTTTGTAGCTTTTGTTCTCATCTAAACTATCGGTTTGCATTCTAGCTTGATTCCGCACTTGCTAGAGTGTTAAACATAACAAGGATAAGGTTTAACCTCAACCTCCGGGGGACCTACAAGTGGTATCAGAGCCGTGGCTCTTTTCCTTGTTAAAAACCGAGTTTATACAAGATCTTGGTGTGTTTGGACAAAACCCACTTGGTTTAGCACCCGTTTTTTTTTTTTTTGTGTTTTTCTTGGATTTCTTGACGTAAAAACGTGTTCTAAACTAACCGGGTGTGTTAAAGGAAGGTTTGGGTAACTTAAAATCTTGTTTCTAAAAGGTTTGGTAATTTCCGGCCAAAATTCCGGCTAACTCCGGTGACCGGTTTCTGGATAAGAACCTTCTATTTTGGGCAATTTTTTATTAGTCAAATCTGAGTTGGTGAAAAGGTAAGGTCTGAACATACCTTCTGCCGAAAGTTGTCTACCAACCAATCACCTTTTTCACCAACCTGTCACCTTTTGTCAACTGTGTCAGATTTGTTCGAAAGATATCCTTCGAAGTCGAAAGACTATCTTTCGATCAAGGAGGTTCGACAGATATTCATCCTTCGAACATCCTTCGAAGTCTGTGAGTTATCTTTCGAGCCAAGGAATCTTTTCGAAGGGTATATTGTTCGAGCTACTGTTACTATTCGAAAGATAAGGATCCTTCGTCTTGGAGAATCTTTCGAAATTATTGTTCGAAATTCAACAGTGATCTTTCGAACACTGTTGATCCTTCGAACAAGTATTATCCTTCGATCCTTATCTGTTTAAGTTTAACAGTTGTGTTTTTCAGGTCTTTCGATCCAGGATCTTTCGGCTGTTTGTTTCTTTTCAACATATTAACATAGTTTGTGAACATTGAATTTTCAAAAGGAAAAATTAATTTTTCAAATTTTAAATCAATTTTCACTTAATATATTAATTTTCATAAAATGGGAACAAACGGTCAGTGGGATCCAACCGCGTAGACTACAACAACTTTGACTCCACAATCATCAGCTACGCAATCATCAGCCACGCAATCTGCGTCAGATTTCAACAAAACTGCATGGATGCAGGCTATTGCCCCACCTCAAGCTGCAATGATAACTGCAAATCAATGGGCATTGGTCACAAATCAAAGCAGCAACATTCAAGCAATGATGCAGAACGACAGTGAAACTGGTACAAGCACAAAACCGCCAAAACTAAATCACATCAATGATTGGGGATGATGGAAAGAAAGGCTGAGAACTTATGTTCAGGGGCAAGGTCAAGATCTATGGATGTGTTTCTTCACCCCATTTGAAAATGAGTTGGAAGTTGCAGGATCTAATCCAGAAACTTACAGCACTATGTCTGATGATGATAAGAAGAAATTTGAGTTAGAAAAGAAAGCATTCATGATTCTCACACAAGCTCTTCACAGAGACATTTACCACCAGTTTGTTTACTGCACGACTACTAAAAGCTTGTGGGATATGCTTACGTTACGATGTGAAGGAAATGCTCAATCTAGAAAGATCAAGCAAGAATTGCTGAAGAAAGAGTTTGAAGGTTTCACGTGTATGGAGAATGAGGGTTTGGCAGAGTTATCTACAAGGTTCCATCACTTGTTGAGTGAGATGTTTGCCTTCAGAGTCACTGCCACTCCACAAGAAATGGTGAAGAGATTCGCTGATAGCTTACCAGCAAAATGGAGCGGTTATCTTGAAATTCTCAAGGAAAATGGTGTTCTGGACACAATCACCGTTTATGAGTTAATTCAAAAATTGGAGAACAAAGATGTAGAAGAAAAGCTAAAGGCAAAAAGAACAATAACTCCTCAGAATCCAGAGATGTACTATGGGATTGCAGGTGGTATTAGTGGAGAAAAACCAGCCTCTCAACATGCGAAGCTTCAAACAGCTTTCATCTCAAACACCGGACCTTCCACAACAAATCAGTTTGATCCTTCAGCATACACGATGATGTATTCAAGACCAGATTCTTCTTCTCAACAACAACAGACAGCTCAGCAATTCACACCACCGCCTTTCTTAGACCCAAGCAGAGGTCAGCAGCAACAACCGCAACAACAAGGGTTTTATGGAAACTCTTCAAATTTTCAAGCCACTTCCAATCCGAACACAGTCAGATTAGACACTTCTAACTTTTCCAAAGTCACTATCGAAATAGCCAAAGAGCATATGGAGATGTTGAATACCTTGGTTAGTGCTTATTGTGGATTAGTTGCAGGTCAGATTGGGAATATCAATCTAACCAATGAAGATTATCAGCAAGTGGATAAAGAAGAGTTTGAGATGATGGATATCAAATGGGCTCTTGCTAGTGCAATTCGAAGAGCAAAGGAGTTTATGGAAAGGACGGGGAGAACCAACTTGGAAAGCAACAACAACACCAAGTATGGTTTTGATAAGAATGCTGTCACTTGCTTCAATTGTGGTGAAAAGGGTCATTTCAAGCGGGAGTGTCAGAAGCCATCTAAGCAAGGCAATCAGAATCCCTTCAGGAATCAAAGACAGCCACAACAGCAACAGAACAACAATTCTGACAGATCGATAGTTCCCGTTGGAGGAAATACATCTGGATCCACAAACACTAATCCCCACAGAGGATTGGTTGTTCAAGCTGATGAAATTTGTAACTGGAACCTTCAGCTTGGAGAAGGAGGAAATGGTGGAACAGCATGCTACACTAAAGTGATTGAGAAGGTAGTGGAACCCGTGTCTGCTGGTGAATCTTCAGAAGATGAAGATAGTTCGGGTTATAGTGGGAGCATGGATGGGGAATCACTTGATGCTGGTGATTTATCAAGTGATGCTTTAGATCTGGAGGTTGATGAGCTGTTGGTTGAAGCTGAAGCATTATGCAAAAGGAGATCTATTCTTTGCCAGAAATCTGCTGGAACTTCCGAGAAGCTTGCTCAGTTTTTCTCTGAAGATGGATCTTTTTCTTTTCATACAGCCTTTATGGCTCACGTAGAAGGTCAAACTTCTTAGGTATATGATACTAATTCTGACTCTATTTCTGCTCCTATTGAATGTGCAAAGTGTTTAGAATATGCAGAAAAGGAAATTCAGTTTGAAATCACACACAAACACAATCAAGAATTGATTGTAGATCTTTCTAAAGCAACCGAAGCTAACTTGTTTTTAACAAGAAATGAAAAGGAGTTTAAAGCAACAATTGCGTCATTAAAACATGATGTTTCTGAATTACAAAAGGCTCTTTTGAGAAAACAACATGCTAACAATAATCTAATTGACACAATTGAAAAGCAAATGGTAGAGTTAGCAACAGCTCGATGTGAATGTGAGACAATTAAGCAGAAATTGGAAAGCTATTCCAATTCCCGCTATGTTTTGGATCACATTATTGATGTTCAAAAGAAAAAGGGGGATGCAAAATGTATTGGTTACAAATCATGTCCTCCCCCAATGAATCACAATTACTCCAAATTGCCTGATGACGAGGATATGCCCCGTTTTGAACCTACTGTGCCACTCGGTCTAGATGACTTTGCAGCAGGCCTCGGGTTCACAATTGGTACATCATCCTCGGGTCAATCAGAATCTGAGAATGTGACAGATTCATCGTGTGTTAAGGAACAGAGTCCTCCCATTATTGAGGATGGTGATTCTTCAGACGATGAATCTGAAGAAATTGTGAAACAACAGTCTAACTCGGTTACAACAGATATTCCTATCGAGAATCACATTCTGTGTGATCCACCAGTGAAACCGAGTAAGACTGAAATGTCAAAAGCAATGGAATCCCTTGTAGTTAGCTCTGAAGGGAATAACTTGTTGTATACGCTCAAAGGAGATAACAAAATCTACTCTAACAAAGATTTTCCAATTAAAAATGTAAATCAAGATTTTATTGAGCAAATTTTTGAAGGATGCACTGATAAGTTTTTGGGGAACAAAGGTGGCAAAGTTACAGTCACTCAATGTGATCCAATTCCGTGTGAACAAATTAGAAAACAATACGGAAGCCAAAAACTACCAATTGAGCGAAAACAACAAGTCAACTCCGGAAAGGGTAAGGTACAGGGAAAGAAGGCTCAGAACAAGAATGTTCAAGCACCTAAAGTTCAGCAGCCTAAGACTGAACAACCAAAGGTTCAACAACCTAAAGCTGAACAGTCTAAGGCTACTCAACCTAAGGCTGCACAACCTAAAATTCAACAATCAAGGGTTGAGCAACCTAAGGTTCAACAACAAAAGGTGCAAAACAAAAGAGCTCCTCTTAAGAAACAAGAACCAAAAATGAACTTTGTTGGATCCACTGGTTCAGACAAACTTGAAACATTTCAGGATAAATCTAACGTTGATTTTGTAAAACAAGTTAGAATTTTAAAACGAAATGATCAAAATAATTACACCCAACACACCAACGGATGTGATTTAGGTCCTAGTACGTCTAGATCACAAAGTTCATTGTCTGGTTCTTCGTCTGGTCATCAACATGTTTCTCCGAGGTTTGTAGAGCGGAGAACATGCTTTGAATGTGGCACAATTGGGCATATTGTAAGATATTGCCCATACCTGCAAAAGTTGAAGGCAAAAACGAGTGCTCCCCAAGAAATCAATTACCAAAAACGACCAGTTTCCCCGAAACAGGACCCACGTGTCTTGAAAGAAAGGGAAAAGAAGCTAAAGCAAAAGAATCAAAAGGTAATTGAAAAGGCCTTAAAATCAGAGGTCAAAGAAGAAAAACCTGTACAAGCAAAACCTGAAACTGTAAAACCAGTAAATGCTAAAACAATAAATTCAAATACTGGTAAACGACAAACAACTTGGAAGCAAAAGCAGGTAATTCAATCAGGGGGAGCACCACAAGTTCTTTTTCCTAATCATCAAGTGATTGAGATCACCTTCCTTGATGATCAAGGACGACCCAAGTCCACAAAGGCTTGGGTCCCCCTCTCAAACTGATAAGTTAGTTGCATGTGCAGGCAGCTCCAGGAGGAACTATTAATAGTCATTGGATTGTTGATAGTGGGGCTTCCAGGCACATGACGGGCGACTATCGTCTTCTTTTCGATGTGCGAAGTATAAGAGGAGGATATGTTGCGTTTGCTGGAGACAAAGGATGGTATATCACCGGCGAGGGAATGATCTCAAATGGAATTGTGAGTTTCGACAAAATCAATTATGTGCAACAGTTGGATCACAATCTCCTGAGTGTTTCTTAGATCTGCGACAAGAAGTTCACCGTGCATTTTGATGATGCCGGTTGTTATGTGCTGAAGCCAGGATTCAAGATTCCCGCAGAATGGATTCTCTTATCAGCACCAAGAGTTAATGATTTGTATGTCCTTGATATGAGCCAAGCAATAACTCAGTCCAAACAAGTTACTTGCTTTATTTCAAAAGCCACTGAAAAGGAGACGATCTCTTGGCACAGACGGATGGGTCATATTCACCTCAGAAAAATGAATCACCTTGTCAAAAACAATTTGGTGAGAGGTGTCAATGTGAAGAATTTTCAACTTCAAGATGTCTGTGTGCCGTGTCAGAAAGGGAAGCAAATCAAGAAATCACATCCATTGAAAAAGGTTAACACTGTAAACATGACACTCGAACGTCTGCATATGGACCTTTTCGGCCCAGTCAAACACAAGAGTGTGCACGGGGAGGTTTTCTGCTTGGTAGTTACTGATGACTATTCAAGATTTTCATGGGTTGACTTCATGGTTCACAAGAGTGAGACTCCAGAAATTCTAAAGAATTTGATCACCTTGTTTGAAAATCTTTATAATCTAAAGGTGAGGCGAATTCGAAGCGACAACGGAACCGAGTTCAAAAACAGGGTTATGGATGAATTTTGCACTGCAAAAGGAATCCTTCATGAATACAGCTCTCGGTACACACCACAACAAAATGGAGTCGCTGAAAGAAAGAACAGAACCTTAATTGAGACTGCAAGAACCATGTTGGTTGAGTCTCAGCTTCCAGTTCGATTCTGGACTGAAGCTGTTGCCTCGGCTTGCTACACGTTAAACAGGGTTCTCACAGTGAAAAGACATGGCAAAACGTGCTTCGAACTCCTACACAAGAAGACTCCTGACTTGGAATATCTAGAACCTTTTGGTGCACCATGTACCATGATTGAGCCTGACGGGAAGTTTGGTGCCAAAGCTATCGAAGGTTACTTCCTTGGGTATGCTACTCCTAATCTGCGAGTATGGAACCTGACTACCAAAAGGATTGAAGAATGGGGTGAAGTAAGAGTTCAAAGATATTCTAATCCACCGAAGCCTTCTGGAGATCCATGGATGTTCGATTATGATGGTCTTTACGACTCATTCAATCTGCCGACATTTGATGATGACAATGCAATTGCTCAAATGTTGTCTGAAAGCGAGAATGCGACTGGCTCTCAGTTAGCTCGCCCAATCATTGTTGACTCACAAGCATCTTCTTCTGTCAACAATCTCGTTTCAAATGAGGTGTTTAATGATGCTGTCGATTACAATTTGTCATCGGAAGATGAGGAGTATGTTGATGCAAATGATGGTGAAGCACTGCGTTCGGTTCAAGGTACTTCAGAAGCAACGGATCCAGTGTCTGCGCAAATTATCCAAGAAGAAAATGCATCATCTTCTACAACTCAACAGCTTCAGAATGATATCGGGAATTTGAATATCAATAACTTGAGGTCAAATGTTGAAATTCCTCCAGTTTCTGAAACCCGAATTCATAACATTCATCCTCAGCAGAATATTATAGGTGATGTTCTCAATGGTGTAAGGACAAGGAATCAAACCAGAAATAACGAAAATGCTGGCTTGTATGCTGAGATACGAGAATCGGGACAACAAAATGATTGGTCTTTCGCCTGCTATGTTAGCCAAGAAGAGCCTAGATCTTGGAAGGAGGCATTGAAAGATGATTCCTGGGTGGAAGCCATGCAAGAAGAACTTCAGCAGTTCGAGAAGTTGGGCGTATAGAAATTGGTTGATAGGCCCGACAACTACAAGAAGATCGGAACTCGTTGGGTGTTTAAGTGCAAGAAGGACGACCGTGGGGTTGTTGTCCGAAACAAAGCAAGGTTAGTTGTTCAAGGCTTCAGTCAAATCGAAGGTATTGACTACAATGAAGTGTATGCACCTGTTGCACGTCTGGAGGCTATTAGAATCTTTCTAGCCTACGCATCCTTCAAGAAATTCAAGGTGTACCAGATGGATGTTAAAGTGCTTTTCTTCACGGAGTAGTCGAAGAGGAAGTATATGTCGAGCAACCACCGGGGTTTGAAGATCCATTACATCCTGACAGAGTTTTACTGCTTAACAAGGCGTTATATGGTCTTCATCAAGCGCCTCGAGCCTGGTATGAGACACTGTCTACCTACCTGCTGAACAACGGGTTTAGACGGGGTTTGATCGATTGTACCCTCTTCATCAAAGAAAAAGGTGAAGATCTTCTGTTGGTACAAGTGTATGTCGATGACATTATCTTTGGTTCTACCGATGATAAGTTATGCAAGGAATTTGAAAAGGTGATGCAAGATCGATTCGAGATGAGTGCGATGGGTGAAATGACGTTCTTCTTGGGTTTGCAAGTTAATCAGTCCGAATCTGGAATTTTTATCCATCAAACCAAGTACGTCGGAGACATCTTGAGCCGGTTCCAGATGTCCGATTCGAAGCCAATTTCTACTCCTCTTCCGCAGAATCACGGGATTACTCCGGATGAAAAAGGGGATGCTGTAGACTCTTCACTTTATCGTGCTATGATTGGATCTTTAATGTATCTCACCGCATCAAGACCCGACATTATGTATCCAACGTGCCTTCTCGCCAGATACCAAGCAAATCCGAAGGTCTCTCACTATGCTGCTGTCAAAAGGATTTTTCGTTATCTGAAGGGTTGCCCTGACACCGGGTTATGGTACCCTAAGGATGATAACTTCGATCTCAAGGCTTACAGTGATTCTGATTTCGGCGGCTGCAAGAAAGATGGCAAATCAACTACAGCAGGATGTCAGTTCTTAGGCAATCGCCTAGTCACTTGGCAGTGCAAGAAGCAGACATGTGTGGCTACATCTACATGTGAAGCGGAATACATTGCTGCGTCTAGTTGCTGCTCCCAGGTTCTATGGATCCAACAACAGATGCGGGACTACGGTTTTGAATTCCTAACCACTCCTATTTATGTTGATAATGAAGCTGCTTCACAGATCACTAGAAATCCTGTACAGCACTAAAAAACGAAGCACATCGATATTAAATATCACTTCATACGTGATTGCTTTGAAAAGAGACTTATCGATGTGGTTCACATTCATACCGATCACCAACGTGCCGACCTTTTTACCAAAGCATTTGATAAATCAAGATTCGATTATTTACTTTTGGTAAACGGCATAAAGGTGAAGCAAGAGTAACCGACATCAGGAAATCGTTTTTGTAAATATTTTTCTAAAACCAAAAATCCAAAAATATGTTTTTACTTTATTTTATTTTTGAATTTTAGGGGGAGAAAGTTTCAAGAAAAATACAAAAACTTTGAAAAACCACAAAAATACAAAAATATGTCTTTAATTTATTTACTTTCTGCATTTAAGGGGGAGAAAATTCAGAAAAACACAAAAACAATAGAAAAACAAAAATGAGTTTCTTAGTAATATAAGGGAAAATGATATTACATCAGAGGTCGGTCGAAACATGTTTCTAGAAATCAAAAGAAAAAGAAAATGATAAGTAGCTCTACTAATGATGTACCGGTAGACTCACGATCACTTTAAAGTATGCAGGAGATATAAACATAACGAACTAAAAACCGCGTGGGAACCGCTCATTGGCATATGGTCTTGGTACCGAAATTTCGTTTGATAGATTGCCGAGGTTCTGAGATATTCGGGGTTTATGCTGTTTATCATCTGGGTATCATGGTTGTTTCTATAAAAGACAAAGTCTAAGTTCTTCCATGATACCATACATACGTGTACATATTCATACTGCATTCGACCTCAATAAGTGATAAACAATCACATGTCCATACAAAATAAGTGATAAAATATCACATTTATCCGGGAGTCAAGTTCGTCTCTCTGCTGTACGGAAGTACTGACCTGTTCACGGACTTGCTCCTGTGCCCTCATGCATCGAAAATCAAGTTCCTCATCAATAAGTGATTCTATCACATAGGGCTTGTTTTCAAATCAAATAAGTGACTTGTTCACATTTTATATACGTTAAAAACGGATGATAAATGGTATACTCCCCGGTAAGATGAACTCTCGTGCATACCTTGATACGGGAATGTGTCGTGAGTGGATGAACACCGGTCGGTAAGTATAAATCATACCTTAAATGTATCTCATTGTATTATGATTACACTTGATCGCTGAGTTTAAGTGGATAACAATATCGGTAATTGTGGTAGAATACTTATCCGCGTCTGTTAAAGAATTTTAAAAGGAAATGTGTTTTGACAAAAGACCGCAAGCTGATATGATTCTCTTCGCCAGAAACTCGCAAAAATATTGTTGTGTTTGTACATATTTATTTGCTGCTCAGTTTTATTGTCTTATTTTAAACAGTTTTGTCGTTTGGTACATATCAGCACGACATTAGCGGTGATGTCGTTTGATAACATTCAAAGGATATTAAAATTGTTGTCTTTTATTTTATTAAAATCCAAAAAGATTTTCAATTTAATATTATTTTTGATTAACTGATGTTGGTGCTCGATCCGATACCTGGCAAGCCGAGATACTTCATAAAACTAACCTTTGCAGAACTTCATAACAGACAATTTTTCAAAATGGTCAATTCTGAAAACCTCTAAATTTTTGAAGGGTTTGAATTGAAAATTCCCAAAAATCCAAAGTGTTGGTGGAAATCTGATCCTTCGAGGAAGCAATGGCCCTTGAAAGATCAGAAGGTCAATGAAAGTCAATGAAAGTCAATCATCTCAGTCGAAAGATGAATTGGTCAACGAAGGATTTGACCAATTTGATCTTTCGAGGTAATCAGATCTTTTGAAAGATGGATAAGGTCGAAAGATATCCTTCGAGGATCCTCACAAATATCTGGTATCCTTCGATCCAGATCCTTCAAATATCTGGTATCTTTCGAGCCACATATGGATTCTTCGACCCAAGGCTGATCTTTCGAGACACCTTTTCATCTTTTGAAAGGTCATTGATCCTTCGAGACGGTTCGACTTTCGAGGTTAGAGTATAAAAGGTGTCATCTTCTTCATTTCACATAACAGTTTCAAATTTCATCACTCAAAACCCTCTGTTTACCCCGAAACTCTGCCAAAATCAAAACTAGTTAAGATATCAGGATTTCTTTAACAAACACGGTAGGATGATCCTATTTTTCTTAACAAACATCAACACAAACAACATTTTGTATTAGGATAATCCTCTTTGATCATGTCATTTTAATTTTTCTTTGTTTTTGTACTTCAGAAAATGATGAATGATAGTTGATCAATGTAATGTGCTAATGTTGTAAATGTTGTAAACATGTTAATGATAAGTTTTTGATGTTTAAAATGTTCATAGCAGAGTTTTGGATTGAATCTTGATGTCAAGGATTGTGGTTGGGTTAAACAGACCTTATTGGGTTTATGGTTTAAATCAGTGGCTGTGTATGGTTTAGTGTCCGGGTAGGCCTTAGATGTTGATGTTTAAATGATTTTTGATGTTGTTTTTATCAGGTATAAATCAGTTTTGAAAACACACTTAAAACAATCTCAAAATGTACACCGGAAAATCGCCGATGAACAGTAACCGGAATTCAACACGAAGGATGTTGACTCTTAACCTCGAAAGATGTGTTGCAAGATATCTTTCGAATTGAGACTCGAAAGATGTTAAGTTTCTCGAAGGATTCATCCTTCGATTGATCAGACCTTTCGAATGATCAAGATATCTTTCAAATTTATGATCCTTCGAAAGATGATCCTTCGATAAGGAATTTCATCCTTCGAGGAAAGTAACATCTTTCGAACAGTCTGTCATCCTTCGAGCCATGTTTCAATCCTTCGATGGATAAATGGCATCCTTCAAGGATTCAACACTTACAAATTTTTGAAGAAATTGAAATTTTTCTAAGTGTGAAATCCTTGTTGACTGTTTGACTGGTTTCTCATTACGTGTCATTGTTTTGATGTACAGAAATGGCACCGAAAGTGAGAAAGGAACGGGCAAAGCCAACGAAGAAGGAAAAATCTGAGGTTGAATCTATGTCTGAACCTAGACATAACATGGCTGCTTATCTACAACCGGAAGGCAAAATCAGTCCGGAATTCACGGGAATAATGGAGTATCTTCATCGCGCTCGTATCAACTATGCAATCACTACATAGGACACTGCTTATCAGTCTCATATCAAGGAGTTCTGGAATTCGGCTGTGGTTGAAACAGTGGAGAACAAGGAAGTGATTAGTGGATCAGTTGCTGAAAAACCCGTGGTGATCACAGAGAACACCATCAGAGCACGTTTGCAGCTTGGAGATCAACCAGAAGATTCTACTTCTATTGATTTACAATGTCAGCAGGGCTTACTGATGAGGCTACGGTACAGCGATAACGTTCTTGCAAATCAGATCAACAAAAAGTTTATGCCGCTTCGATACAAGTTCTTATTGCATATCCTTATTCACTGCCTAAGCAACAAACGATCTGGATATGATCTGTCGCCGATTGATTTAACGGGATTGTTTACGGCTTTGATTCTGAACAAGCCTTTCAACATATCACGTTATATTTTCGACAATCTGAAAGAAAATGCTCGAAGGCCACTCCCGTCAGCAACCCAACGAACATCTACCAAGTTTTGGCTATATCCTAGATTTATGCAGATGATGATTGATGATCAGATTCCTGATCTTCCTAAAGCTGAAGCAGATGTTCTACCTGTCAATCCGATGAATGAGCGTACACTGCTGATCTTCAAGTCCATGTCCAACTATAAGGAATCGGATCCAATTAGAAAGCTTATTGGTCATCTCGATGTTCCGACCTACGAGGCACCGCAGAACAACAAATGGCGTCATGTTGCGAGTGATTCTGATGATGAAGAGCCAAGGTTAATCGCTTTGGCTAACACGCAGCTCGGGGCTAAGCACGGAATCAAAGCATCAAGCAAGAGATCTGCTGGTAGTTCTAGTGCTGCAGCACATGTTGAAGTTGACGTGAATGTTGCTGCAGAAGAAGTTCAGGGAGTGTTTGTCGATCCTGATGCTCGTGTTAGTGCAGGTGGTGATGGTGGTACTGTAGTTGGTGAGACAGGCGGTAGTGCAGGTGGAGCTGGTGGTCCTGCTAGTCAGTCAGGTAATGTTGCGACTGACAAAGGCAAAGGAAAGGTAGATGAGCCGAGGAAACTAGCGGATGAAAGTAGTTCGTCTTCTGAAGATGAAGGAGGTTCTGGTGACGATGGTTCGTCTTCTGAGGATGATAATCCTCCTCCTCCAGGGATTCAAAAGGTCTATGATAATCGCGGGAATCTCCGTTTTGAACGAATAGAGAAGACGGCTAGAACTGGAGAATCTGACAAAGATGAGGATTATATCCCTGCTGCTCCGGGTTTTATTAGAAAGAGGAAAGCAAAAAGACAGGGTATTCGTGCGTCAAAGAAAACTGCTGGTGATTCCTCTATTCCTGTTTCTATTCAGCAGTCAACGGCTCCAGAGCAACAGCTACCTCCTGTTAGTGATCAATTGACTGCATCAGAGACGCTGGAGCTGATGTCTTCTCCTCAGAGGTCTTCTGGGACGCGCACGGTGACTGTTGATCAACAGCCGCCTGCAACTCCCGTCTCAGGTACACATGTCCGACCTCCTCTTGTTATTACTGGTCCAACAGGTGCTTCTGGTCAGGCTGGTCAGTCTGGCTCCTCAGGACCTGAGCCTTCGCGACCGACTCTGGCAGAGACTTTGTCTGTTTTATCTGAAGCTAAAAAGATTCAATTCCTGATCGAACAAGTCAGTGAATTGGGTTCCATAGTCGGTCGGCATACAAGAACGATTGAAGAGTATCGTGTGCAGCGAACACGGGATGTGGAGGCACACAACAAGTTAGTCTCAATTGTTGATGCCCAGAATCTTAAGATAAATGCACAGGCTATAGAGATTGAAAGGTTGAAAGAAGCCAACAGGGCTCGTGATAGGGAGGTCGAGATAATGAAAAGGCATAGTACTGTGTTGGAGAATGAGGCAAAAGCACTAAGGCAGAAACATGAAGAGCTGTCAGAGCGCTATAAAAATCGCGATGATCGATTAATAGAAGGCTTCAAGTCTGTTCAAGCAAATTTCAAGAAGTTGGAACACAAAGTAGGTACGCTGTGGAATGAAAGATGCAATGCATTAGGCATCGTTCCCTCGAAGCGTGGGGATGACAAGGATGATGATGCAGCAAATCCGGATCAACCAGCTGCCTCAGGTTCCGGTGCAACTGCATCCGGTGCTGCAGGTGGGTCTGATACATCTCAAGCTGCTCCTACTGCTCCTCCAACAGCTACTACTGGTCCATCTGAGCAGACCGAAACGCTAGAAACTTCGACAGGGCTTGAACATGTTAGCCTGGAACCAGAAGCGTTTGCAGATCTCCCTGAATCCTCAGCGGTTAATCAGTATCATCCAGTCACGGGTGAACTGTTAGAAGAGGGAGAACATGTTACCGAAATGTCTGATGAACAGGTACTGGCTCTGACGGAATTGGATGAAGTTGATGTGAACATGATTGATGCTACTCCGTTGGTTCAGGACCAAACCGATTTCTCTACAATTGATGAAATCTTCATCGGTTCGGATCCGGAACGTCCTGTCTATGTTGGGCAAGATAATAAGGAGTTTAATGCTCTTGATGATGAATATGTGGCAGAAAAGACAGCAGAATTTGCCAATCTTTCTTCAGATTCTCCTACAGCTCAAGAAAACCGTGAGAAGACTGTGAACGAATGGTGAGCGGATTTCCTAGCTAGGAATCCTCCTCCGCTCGCTCCGTTGGATCAGGTTAATTACATGAGTCTGGAAAAGAATCAGGCTCGGGGTCGTATCATTAGTTGGATGTTCCTTAAGGAACTTCACTGCATGGTAGTGAAACGAGAATGCGGTCTTCAGTACTTCAGATCTCTTCTCAGCATTCTTTCACTTCCTTACTATGACGTTGCAGTATTGGCTCAACTTGAGGTTATTAACCGAGTCGAAGACAAGATGGTGGATCTGTTTGCAAAGAAGATCAGGTTGGAAAGAAGAAGGGGTTGGAAGGATCCGCTATACAAGCCGCAGTTTCCTCGATACGAGAAGATCAGGTTTACACTTGATCCAGAAACCAACACTGCTCGCTATCGTTTGGTTTATGATCCTCCAAAAGTGATGAAGAAGATACCTTTGCTGAAAATGAAGACTGACTTTCTGGGAAACTTTTGTTGCTGGGTCTATGATGCGGATACTGGAGAAGCCGTGATCTTATTCCGAGATAGTCAAGAGAACTTTCGAATAATAGATCCGATGTGGATTACTAACATGTCCAGGTCGGATATTATTGTTCTTAAGGATCACGAGATCAACTACTTGGTTCGGGATCGGGAACAAGCAATGAAGTTTCAGAAGATGGCCTTGTACTGCTTCAATCTACTGGTTAATGCGGGAAGTGCATGGTCATCGCATCATTTGACAGTTGAAAGGACGTCCGAGACTTAAAGACACGAAGATCGAGACAAAGCTACAGCCAAGGGGGAGTTTGTTGGTGCACTTGTGTCTGTACTTTGTCTGTATTTTGTAATGTTATAAAACGATGTCTTTTGTTAGTCTTGTTTACGTCATTTGTTAGTTTGTATAAGTGTTTGAATGTAAGTTTGACCAAGTCAACCATCCTCCTGGTTTGACTTGGTCAAACAGTCAACACTCAGTTTGTAAGTTTGTTTGCTTCGAAGGATGTCATCGAAGGATTGATTATATCCTTCGATGACCTCGAAAGATAACCTTCGATGGATTCAAATTGACCTCGAAGGATATACCATCCTTCGAGGTATATGTGGATCCTTCGGAAGGTTTCTGGTCGATAGATGATCTTTCGACAGACATTCTGATCCTTCGACACAATCAATCTGTTATGGGTATATATACCCATGTATGGTTCATTTCACAGGAAGACATCCGAAAGTAGTTAGACAGTGTATGTGAGTGAACCAAGTCTTGTAGAGAGCATTTTCAGTTTGGTCAAGGGCTGTAACCGTGTCCACTGAAATACAAGGGAAAACTTTGATATCTTGTGTGTCTACTCTTTCTCTTTGTAGCTTTTGTCCTCATCTAAACTATCGGTTTGCATTCTAGCTTGGATTCCGCACTTGCTAGAGTGTTAAACATAACAAGGATAAGGTTTAACCTCAACCTCCGGGGGACCTACAATTTTTTCCCCCAGTCGATGATGATAACAATCTATCTGAGACACCTACCGAGTTGCGATTTCTGGGTGCATTCGTTTTGGGTAAAAAAGGTTTTGTAAAAAAAAGTTAAAACCGTAAACCTTTTAACGTAAACCGTAAACTTTTTAACGTAAAAGGTAAAACGTAATGTTTTTAACGTAAAACCTAAATTTTTCAACGTAAAACGTAAAAAGTTTAGCGTAAAACTTAAATAGTTTAACATAAAACGTAAAACGTAAAAACGTAAAACTTAAAAAGTTTAACGTAAAAATTAAAACGGAGTTAATTACATAGTTAGTCCCTGTGGTTTACACAAAGTAACAATCTAAGGTACTAATAGTTTAAAATCACATTTTAGGGTACTAACTTTTCATTTTTTAGCATCTGAGGGTATTAACGTTTAATGGCTGGTTAACTTTAACGCTGACACCCTCACGTGCAAAAAACGTGAGGGTATTTTCGTCATTATAAACCCATTCATTTATATTAATATATTGGATAATATCAAACCAGTCTTCATCAACCTTCTTCAAAATCCCTAATTTTAAACCCTAACCATGTGCTGCCGATCACTCTTCTCTCTCTCTAGAACTCGCCGGCAATCTCTCCACTTTTCATGAAAAACAATCGTAGGTTAATCAAGGTTCCGTCAATCACTGATTTAAGTACAATCGCAGGTTAATCATGGTTCTGTCGATCACTAATTAAGTGGGGTGCAATGGTGGTTTGGTTCCGTCAACACCGATTACGTGTGCTAATTGTTATGGTTTTAAAGAGCATTTGAGGATTACGGGTGTTCAAGGTCCATTGCAAACCTCAAGATGTCATTCATGGTGGCAAAAAAAGACACCCAGAAAAGCCAGTTAACTGCAGTCCTAGATCTATTGGTAGTAGTGAGTTTTTGAACCCAATTACTCATGAAGTTATTCTTAGTGATAGAAGGTGTGAGCTTAAAATCACTGGCTTTAATGGTGGTTTAAATGGTGGTCTTGAGGGTGGTACATTGATGCCTGGAACACCTGGGCCTGGAACAATGAATAATGTTAAGAGTTAGCAGCATACAACTGCAAGAAGAACAGTTTCAAACTCATTGTTGTTGTCATCAGATGGAAAGAATGCTGGTAATTTTGAAGCCCATCAGCAGCATACATCTTGAAGCCCATCATCTGTGGAAGCATGCTGGTAGTTTTTTCTGTTTGAATAATCATTGTTTAATCTATCAAGATTTGATCTATATGTGTGTTTGGTATTGTATTCTGTGTGTATGTGGAAAGATCAAGGGAATGTGGTTTGTTTACCTTCTGATTGGGGATTCTTAGTGAAGGGATGAATGCATCCAAAGACTGGATCTTAGATGAAACTCCATTAATAGGGTGTAAAAATTACAGATCTGAGAGGTGGAAGATGAAACAATATACAGATTAGCAGAGATAAGGAAAGATTAGCAATGACCATTATACCCTCACGTTTTTTGCACGTGAGGGTGTCAGAGTTAAAGTTAACCAACCATTAAACGTTAATACCCTTAGATGTTAAAAAATGGAAAGTTAGTACCCTATAATGTGATTTTAAACTATTAGTACCTTAGATTGTTACTTTGTATAAACCACAGGGACTAACTATGTAATTAACTCAATTAAAACGTAAAACGTAAAAAGTTTAACGTAAAACGTAAACTTTTTAACGTAAAACATAAATTTTTATGTAAAAACTTTTTAACGTAAAATATAAAACTTTTTCTACGTAAATTGTAAACCATGTAGAAACCGTGTGATAAAACGGCGCCTAAACAAGGGGCGTGAATACGGGGCATAAAAACACCGCGAAAAAAACGGGACGTAAAAAACGGCGCGTTAAAAAAAACGACGCTTGAAAAATCCAAGCGTAAAAAACGGCGTGCAAAAACTACGCGTTAGAAAACGATGCGTGAAAAAGTTCGGCGTAAAAACGGCGTGCAAAAACCGGCGCGCAAAAAAAATTGTTTTGTTAAAAAAATTTGAATTTAAAAATTCTTTTAAAAAAAATTCTTTTTAAAAAATAAAAAGTAATATAATAAAACAAAAAAGTAATAAAAAATAATAAAGATAAAAAGACAAAAAAGTAATTTACTAAACTACCCTTTTGGATTAAAATATTAAAGACATAATAAGACAAAATGTATTAAATATTAATTTTAGTTACTTTTAATCTCATTCATTCATCTTGTTAATCTAGTGGCTAGAAAGTGGTTCTCTCTGTTCTTACAACTGTAGATGGTTGTGAGAACTTTGAGAACCAATGTGAACACAACCTAAAATAGCTAAAAAAACCTAACCCCCACCCCCCCCTCTCAAAAAAAAAAAAACCTAACCCCCCCCTAAGCTTAACCCCCCCCCCCCTAATGCTAAATGCTAAAAACTAAAACCCCCAAAAAAACCTAAAAAAAACCTAAAAAAAAACCTAAACCCCCCCCCAAAAAAAAAAAAAAATCTAAACCCCCCTCCCCCACCCCCCCAAAAACCTAACCCCCCCCCCCCCTAAGCTAAAATGCTAAAAACTAAACCCCCAAAAAACCTAAAAAAATCTAAAAAAAAAAATCTAAATAAAAAAATCTAAATTTTTTTTTATTTTTTATGCTTAAATCGCTACTTTTAGTGGCCAAAAAAAATTTAAAAAAAAAAATTTTTTTGGCTTCGAAAAGTTGCGATTTATATATAAAAAATATTAAAAAAAAAATTTTGTGTGATTTTTAGCTATTTTTAGGCATTTTTGGTGTGTTCACATTGGTTCTTGTTGGATCTGAGTTTGATTTTGATTGTATTTTGTGTTTGAAATTAAGATGAAAGTGGATGAGTGTGCAACGGAATTAAGATGAAAACAAACTTTGCATACAATCAAACGAGAGTAATACTTTGATCAAACATCTTTACACAATGAACCGAAAGATTGAATTTATTTCAACAACGATTACAGTGATTGATGAATGAATGCAAACTCCCCCTCAGCCAGAGCTCGGCTGTTTGTTCGTGCAAAGAAGACGAATGATGCAAAAGAGCTAATAGAACACTACAAAGTACTGAACTATTTATAGGCACTTGCAAACTACTGAGCATCTTAGCTGACGTCACCATGAAAGTGACATCTAACCTCCTAACAAACTCTAACCTCTGATCTATACAGACACTGCTTGTGTTAACTACTGGTAATACATTCTATTACAAAACAGACTTTAGAACAGCTACTGCAACCTTCTACTGCTGTGAACCCAGCAGCACTTGTCCGGATTAGCAGTGCTTGACTCAAAGCAGTAGATTGAATCAGCAGGACTTTAGTCTTCCATCAGATCTTTTACTTGAGCAGCAGTTGTAGGTCAGCACTTTGCAAGATCAGCAGATAAGAGGTCATCAGTTGTTGTAATCACTTTCAAGGGCAGAGACTTGTATGTAAACATCTGCTTATTCTGGATCCACTGCTCTGATCCAGTTTTGGCTTTAATTATCTGTCCCTCTGATAGGGTTCAATCCCAACAATCTCCCCCTGGAACAGATAATGCCAAAACTCTTCATTATTGTGGACATTTTATTGCCTCATTAACAGCTCCCTTATCCGATCTTTAAATTGTAATTCAAAGTCAAGGGCATCTGTGTCTTCATCATCCCTTCTGAGTGGAAGATCAAGGAGATCCTGCAAATCTTCAAGACTCAGGCCAAGAGCTTGTTCCCTTGATATTTTCTTCACTTCTCCACCAGACTAAGCAAAGTCAATACGCAGGTCTGTTTGTCAGTTTCCCACTTTTGTATTTTTGAGCCTGGTGGGTTTCTTGGGAGATGTTTATTAGCAGAAGTATTTGGTGAGGCTGGCCTATTCATCACTGGCTGGGCAGTGTTAGCAGAGTTTTCCAGTTCAAATTCTTCTTTTAACTTTCTCAACAAGCCTTCTTTCATAACGACATTTCCAGTAAGAATTTCTTGAACTGTTTCAGCACCTAACTGGCTTTGTCTCCTTCTTTTGTAAAAGGCAGTACCAGTAGGAGCGGTGGCTCTCCTGATTTGCAGCTTTGATGGTCTTTTTGAAACTGCTGCTTCAGGATAGTCAGGTTTTTGAGGAACTTTTGGATCTTTCTTTCTTAATTCCTCCAACCTTTTGTAGGTTGTCCTGACCACATCTTCTTTCCATCTTGCAATTTGTCTTTTGTTACCATATTCAGCAGCAACCAGTTCTTCTCTCATTCTTTTCAGTTCTACCTGTTTGTCAGGTACATTCTTTCTAAACTTTGCCCAGTCAGGAGGAGTGTGAGTGACTTTCCTTTTTATCATGTCTTGAATTCTTGCTGCTTCATCTTCAAGCTCAAGAACAGTCCACTCTTTGTACATGTATCTCTCTCCTTTGTACTTCTTGTGAGCCATGATGCTTTCAATGTAGTCTTTCTTCAAAGTTTCAGCTGCTCTTTCTGAAATTTGTTGACTGACATTTTTTGCAAATCGTTCAAGGGAGCTGACTTGTGTGAGCAGATATTGATAGTTTCTAGAAATTTCTTTGTCAGACTTCCCTTGAGTGTTTTTCTTTGAGATATCCTCTGCTTGCTTGGCCTTGATTTTCAAGTACTCATCAACATTTTTAGGCCAGGGATATCCTTTTATTGATGGCAAACTTCTTTTGGCAGGGTCATCCTCATAATAAAAAGATTTGATTTCTTCTTTAACAGCTTCTAGTTCAAGAGGAAATTAAACACCTGCAGGAGGTAAGGGCTTGTGTATTGGAACTGAAGAAAGAGGAACTGGTTTTGGTATTGTGACAAGAGCTAAAGATTTTGAAGAAGTTTGGGATGGTGAAGTGACATCATCTTTAAGAATTAGCCTTCTCCTCTTTATTTGAGGAGGGACTGATGATGTTTTGGATGGAATGGTGGTTGTAGTGGCAGTGGTTTGTGATAGACTAACAATTGTTGAAACAACTGGTGTTCCAACCACTGTTGTCTTTACAGCAGATGTTATAACAACTGCTGTCTTCTGCCTTTTGGCAGGAGGTGATTTTGTTTTTGGTGGTGATGGAGATAAGGCAGTGGATGTAGTGTGTGTTGAAGTGGTGTGTGTTGAAGTGGGAGCAGATGTTGAAACCACCGAAGTACCAACAGTAGTGGATACAGCAGAAGTTACAACAGCTATTTTAGGTGGTGGTTTTGGAGCAGACTTTGAACGTCTGGTTGGAATGGATTTGGGTAGCCTGATTCTTCTTGTAGGCTTCTTCTTTTCATCAATAAGATTTTCATCATCTCTTGATCCTGAAGTACCCTGATCCGGATAATCAACCCTGGCTTTCTTTTTGGCCTCTCTATCCCTTTTTACACATGCAACTGCTTCTGCAAGTGCATTTGTGGTCACATCAATTTTCTTGCTTCCATCTGGCAAAGGGATCTTTTTGGTCATGTTTGAATTTTCTGGTGCAAGGTAAAGACCATCCTCTATTCCCTTCCTTCTCCACTCCTGAATTTTCTCCCCCTTTTTGGCATTATCTTCGTGAAGTTGATCAATGAAAAGAACTGGTGGAGGAGCAGTGCCAGTGGTGTGCAGGATCTGAGATTTGAGAGCCTTTAGATCTGCCTGGGTGTTTTTGAACCTTGACTCCATTGCATTTATCAGCTGTTGAACATGTTTTTCATGTTGCTGTCACACCCCGATTTCCACGTGTCTCATCGGTGGGCCCGGTGGGGGATTACCGTGACGTAGTTGGCAACAATATAGTCAAACCACACAATTATATGAATGCACAGCGGAAGCATAAAGATAAATATAATTCAACCATTGATTGTAATATCGAATGTATCACAAATAGTCGAATGGTATCCACAAGGGGATCAAAATAATAAAAAGTGTTGTTCAACAGACAAGGCATCAAAGCTTGCGAGACTTCTTAAGATGCTAAGGAGCTATAGCCAGCCGATTACGTTTAGTACCTGCAGTTAATCTTTTTGGGAAAATACGTCAGTTTACACTGGTAAATACATTCAACCGACACTTTTGTAAAATGTTTATTAAAAATTGATTTGAATGCACAAGGCACAAACTCTTTTATAACTTGGGAGAATTATTTAATATTATAATCTTGTGAACGAATTACATGTTCCTTTTGCGTTCAGTAGCCCGGATCTAGTCCGGGTTAAAGATCAATAGACACACCACATTGCGTAAAACCGAGGTGGGTAAACCAACGGTTACGTCTTTTATTAATATAGACATAATGCCGGGTGTACGCCTACACCCGGATGTCGAGGTCGTTGCCATTTCGTAAAATGATGCCTAGGATATCCGGGACATGGTCATTAACCCCCCAAAGGCTTTTAAGTAACAAGACTGTTTAAACGAGCCGAACAAATTATTCAATTAACCACCAAACGATGGAAGATTTGATGCCCAATCAAGCGGTATTTTATATATACCGTAACCCAAGCCCGTAATACGGAAAATAAGTTAAAAGTATTTACCTTTGCAAGTACAGTCCTTAATTGATTAAATCACAGATATCTTTTACTGGGCTCCTATTCTGGAATGAAGGTTTTAAAATAACCTATTAGAATCCTAACGGGTCTTTTATATCAGTCGTAGCCTAGACCGGTCAGTTTCGAAGGATAGATACGGTTTAATCGCGTGAAAGGCGAAAACCGGGAATGGAATGTGATTCTGACCCATCAAGTTTGAAGGCTTGTTTTATATGGGTTTAATATTCACACTCTGGATTTTGGGGTCAAAATAATATGGTTTGACCTGTATCGGCTAATTCATGTAAACTAGTTACATAAGCCGAACCGTGCGCGCGAAAGGCGCAACGGGTAACCTTAAGAGTCCTACACTTGTTTTCCTAAGTCAATATACTTTAAAGAGGTTGTGGTATCAGTAGGATACCTTCCATAATGCCCGTAACGAGTTTTAGTTCATTATACGCCCCGTAGGGGTTTTCCGGTCATTTTAAAGACTTTTAAAGGGCTTTCTGAGTTCTACAGGAAATCTGAGTTTCCCGTTCAGTTTATAAAGTCCAAAATACTTTATTTATTATTTAAAATCAGTAGCAATTGGAATGGGTCAAAAGACTTTGTAGAACTCAAGTTTTGGCCGAAAAGGGCATATTCGGTATTTACCGAACCGTAGCCATAACCGCAGGTTATGAACAGGTTAAAATTAATTAAAAATCTTTAAAAATCCCGAATATTATTTTACAACAGTGAGTAAAAGGTTTGGTGTCGAAATCTTGGTTTAGGTAGGCGTTATGCTAATCGCGCCGTTTATTACAAAAGTTTCCTTTAGTTGCGCTATTTAGCATAACTCCTATTCTAGACCTCGGATTGGCGTGAAACTTTAGGGACATGCTTAGAATTTAGTAAGCAAGGTTATGGTCCCTTCACGTGTCCGAAATACTCGTTTTATTTTGAAAAGGGCGTTACGGTCAACTTTTAAGCAATTAATGGAAAGGCGTAAAAGACTCGGACAAACAACGAACCGGTCACAGAGGGTGATGCCATCACGTGACCTGGTCCTAAGAGAGTCCTAAAGCATATCTACATTGCACTAAAACTGTCACACCCCGATTTCCACGTGTCTCACCGGTGGGCCCGGTGGGGGATTACCGTGACGATGTTGGCAACAATATAGTCAAACCACACAATTATATAATGCACAGCGGAAGCATAATTTAAATATATAATTTCAACCTCTGATTGTAATATCAAAATGTATTACAGAAGTTGAATATCCACAGTGGATCGTAAATACAGATAAAGTATTGTTCCATTAGATACTGCAATCAAGCTTGCGAGGCTTATCCCGACGCTAGGGAGCTAATACCAGCCAATTACGTTTAGGTACCTGCACTTAATCTTTTTGGGGAAAATACGTCAGTTTACACTGGTAAATACATTCAACTGACACATTTGAAAATGTTTATTAAAATTGATTTGAATGCACAAGGCACAAACTCTTTTATAACTTGGGAGAATTCATAATGATCTTGTGAACGTTTTACATGTTCTTTTATGCGTTCAGTAGCCCGGGTCGTGCCGGGTTAAAGATTTATAGACACACCACGTTTGCGTAAAACCGTAGTATAAAAACCAACGGCTACGTCTTTTAGTTTTAATGTCGACACTTTATACCGGGTGTACGCCTACACCGGGATGTCGATGGTCGTGGCCATTTCGTAAAATGATGCCGAGGATATCCGGGACAACGGTCATTAAACCCCCCAAAGGCTTATAAGCAACAAAACTGTTTAAATGAGCCAATCATATTTAATCAATTAACCACCTAAGCGATGGAAGTATATAATGCTCAATCAAGCGGTATTAATATACCGTAACCCAAGCCCATATAGGGGAAATAAGTCAAAAGTATTTACCTTTGCAAGTGTAAATCCTTAATTAAGATCAAGTCACCGATAGCTTTTACTGGGGCTCCTAATCTGGAACGAAGGTTTTAATTAACCTCTTAGAATCCTAACGGTCCTTGTATTAGCCGTAGCTTAAACCGGTTGATTCCGATATATAGATATGGTTAATTCGCACGAAAAGGCGAAAACCGAGAATGGAGTATGATTTGGACCCGACAAGTTCAGAGACTTGTTTTATATGGGTTTATAGTTCATACTCTGGATTTTGGGGTTCAAATAGTATACTTTGACCCATATCGGCTATTGCACGAAAACTAGTTCCGTGGGCCGTACCGTGTGCGCAAATAGGCGAAACGGTTAACCATAAGAGTCGTACGCTTATTTCCTAAGTCAATATGCCTTAAAAGTATTTTGGTATCAGTAGGATACCTTCCGTAATGCCCGTAACGAGTTTAAGTTTATATTATGCCCCGTAGGGGCTTTTCGGTCATTTTAAAGACTTTAAAAGGGATTTTCGAGTTCTACAGGAAATCTGAGTTTCCCGAACAGCTTATAAAGCTTAAAATACTTTATTTATTATTTAAAACCAGTGGCAACTGGAATCGGGTCAAAAGACCTTGTAGAACTCCCGTTTTGGCCAAAAAGGGCATATTCGGTATTTACCGAACCGTAGCCATAACCGCAGGTTATGAGCAAGGTAAAAATTATTAAAAATCTTTAAAATTCTCAAAATATTATTTTACCATAGTGGGTAAAAGTTTTGGTGACGAAAACTTGGGTTAGATGGGCGTTATGCTAATTGCGCCGTTAATTACAAAACTTTCTTAAAAGTGCGCCTTTTAGCATAACTCTCATTCTAGACCTCGGATTGACGTGAAACTTCAGGGACATGCTTATAATTTAATAAGCAAGGTTTTGGTCCGTTCACGTGTCCGAAATACTCGTTTTAATTTTTAAAAGGCCGTTACGGTCAACTTTTAGGCGAATGACGGAAATGTGCTAAGGACTCGGATAACTCATGAACCGACCACAGGGGCGTATACCAACATGTGACCTGGTCCTAAGAGAGTCCTAAGGTATATTTATACCTCACTAAAACGGGTCAGAACTGAAGTCAAAGCAAAAGTCAAACTTTTGCGACTTTCGGCTCCGAACCGGTTCTATATAGTAAATGATCGATTCAAACGAGCGCAAACATGTTTATATACTTATTATCATGTTTTATGATTATCAAAACAGGTTTCATAACATATATATTACAGGTTATGCATAAATCGCCAAAATAGCTTTCTGTTGACTTTTTAACCGCACGTTTGACTCGACATTTAACATAGTTAGAGTGGTGATCAGGGGGAACCATTTTAGAGGTTTAATACCCACATAAATACCAACTCATAACCATTTTTGATTCGTCATAAGACTGAATCACTTGCAAGATATTGCAATGACAACCGTTAGTTACGACGGTTGCGTTTATAGGCTATAACTATGGAAATGTGAAACCAAAATGGTTATGAACGACTTACAGAAGTTAACTCTTGATGAGAGAACAGAAGGGAAAGCTAGAGAGCTCTTGAATGATCAGATATAAGTGTTTTTGAGTTGTGTGAATTGTTATGCTTAAGGCATGCTATTTATAGCCAATGCCAAGCTTTGTTGATCATTGCAAGCACTACCATCTGACCAGAGGTAATGGTAGGTGTCCTCTAAGTGATATGGGTTGAGCATAGGGTGCCCATGCCCCATAATTATGTGCATGATCGTTCACAAGCTCCAAAAGCCAAGTAGTTACCATATTTCTGCATCTGGGCACTTTACGCGGCCCGCATGGGAGTTCCCATGTGTTTTAATGCGGGTCGCCTAAAGATCAAACATCAGACGCGAAATAGAGGGGGCTCGCGGCCCGCCTCAACTTATGTTGAAACTTCACGCGGGTCGCCTAAGGTTATATTTTCTGAATTTTTCAAATCTTTTATAATGATTACAGAATCGGGCCATTAATAACGAAATCTTTCGTAATGATTTGCCTGACCTTTCGGATTTGAAGGGGTAACTTTGCGGTTTGGCCCTCGGTTATTTACCGATAGGGGCCTCGTGTTAATTACCCGCATTATTTAGTCCCCGGTTTATTTATTAATTATATTGGAAAGCCTTAAGTTTCACTGTTGACGCTTTTAACCCTTCTTCTATGAATTCGATCGTAACTTTCTCGTTTCATATCGAAACTTCGCGAAATTCATATATATTATTTTAGTGAGGGTATAATACCGTTACAAAGTCTTGGGAACGTTAAAGGGTCACTCAGAGGTATTATTAAACATGTTGACACAGTTAACCCCTGTAGTTTGTAATCTCTCACTTTCTTCCGCATTTTAGTTTTGTACGATCTATAATTTATTTGTTTGAAGGTTTAAGCATTATTTAGGGATACTATACAGTATATTCACCCTTGTTGACATTTATAACCCTCGAATTTATATACTTTCAAGGTTTGTCAAAATTAGTCCTTTATTTATTTTAGATGCCACGTGTAAACAAATGACACGTGTTAACACATCATTGGACACAAAATTTCGAGGTGTTACATCCTCACCCCCTTAAAATAAATCTCGACCCGAGATTTACTCAAATAAATAGGGGTATTTTTCTTTCATTGTAGCTTCGACTTCCCACGTATATTCAGGACCTCTACGAGCATCCCATTTGACTTTTACAATCGGTACGTGCTTTCTGCGAAGCTTCTTCACCTGTCGATCTTCAATCGACAAAGGTTTTTCTATGAACTTTAAGCTCTCATCTATATGCACATCTGTGTGTGGAATCACCAACGATTCGTCGGCGAAGCACTTTTTGAGATTGCAGATGTGGAACACATTGTGAATTCCATTGAGCTCTTCAGGCAAGTTTAGTTTATAGGCAACTGATCCGACTCGTTCAATGACCTCAAAAGGCCCTATGTATCTCGGACTCAGCTTGCCCTTCTTGCCGAAACGCATCACCCCCTTCCAGGGCGATACCTTAAGTAATACCTTTTCACCCACTTCGAAGTGAAAATCCTTACGCTTTGGATCAGCGTAGCTCTTCTGCCTATCGCGGGCAGCTTTGAGACGTTCCCGGATCTGGACAATCTTGTCCGTAGTTTGGAAAACAATCTCTGGTCCCGATAATTGGACCTCTCCTACTTCCGCCCAACAAACAGGCGATCTGCATTTCCTACCATATAATGCCTCGAAAGGCGCAGCCTTTATGCTGGTGTGGTAGCTATTATTGTAGGAGAATTCGATCAGGGGTAGGTTTTTATCCCAGTTACCACCTAAATCGATCGCACATGCACGAAGCATGTCTTCTAGCGTTTGTATAGTACGCTCACTTTGACCGTCCGTCTGTGGATGGTAAGCCGTACTAAAATTTAAACGCGTGCCCAAAGATTGCTGGAAACTCTTCCAGAAGTGAGATGTGTATCTAGTATCCCTGTCGGAGATAATAGACACAGGTATGCCGTGTAAGGCTACAATCTTATCAACATAAAGTTGGGCTAACATATCGGAGCTATACGTCTCCTTGATGGGTAGAAAATGAGCTGATTTAGTCAGCCTATCGACTATGACCCATATTGTATCGTTTCCTTTCCTGGTCTTGGGTAACTTGGTTATGAAGTCCATAGTTACGCATTCCCACTTCCACTCGGGAAGTTCTGGCTGTTGTAGCAAGCCAGACGGCTTTTGGTGCTCGGCTTTGACTTGAGCACAAGTCAAGCACTTTGCTACATGGGCGGCTACAGACTTTTTCAAGCCTATCCACCAATAATTTGCCTTTAAGTCTTGGTACATCTTATCAGCACCAGGATGGACTGAGTATTTGGAACTATGGGCTTCCTGGAGAACAACATCTCGTAGTCCTCCATATATCGGAACCCATATACGTCCGTTCAGTCTAAGAATTCCATCCTTGCTAAGAGTCAACTGCTCTTCAGTTACTCCCAGCTTTTCATTAGGATAATTAGCTTCCAACACAGCCTCACGCTGCGCAGCTAATATCCTTTCCATCAAATTATTTTTAACCTCAATGCTCTTGGCATTGATTCGAATGGGTTTTACCCTTTCTTTCCTGCTCAAGGCATCGGCGACTACATTCGCCTTGCCGGGATGGTACCTGATTTCGCAGTCATAATCATTCAGGGTTTCCATCCAACGGCGCTGTCTCATGTTCAACTCCTTCTGGTTGAACAGGTGCTGGAGGCTTTTGTGATCAGAATAAATCACAAATTTAATACCATAAAGGTAGTGCCTCCATAACTTCAGTGCAAATACAACGGCACCCAACTCCAAATCATGGGTGGTGTAATTCTTTTCATGCACCTTTAATTGCCTTGAAGCATAGGCAATCACCTTGCCCTTCTGCATAAGCACACACCCCATGCCTGTATGTGATGCATCGCAGTAAACCACGAATTCATCTGTACCCTCAGGTAATGTCAACACAGGTGCGTTGCTTAGCTTTTGCTTTAGTATTTCGAAGGACTCTTGCTGCTTCGGGCCCCAAATGTACTTTTCTTTCTTCTTGGTCAAGGAAGTCAAGGGTGCAGCAATCCTTGAAAAATTTTCAATAAATCTTCGGTAGTATCCTGCTAATCCCAGGAAACTACGGATTTCGGTAGGCGTCTTTGGCTCTTGCCAGTTCATGACTGCCTCTACCTTAGCGGGATCCACTTGGATACCACGCTCACTCACAACGTGTCCTAAAAACTGAACCTCTCGTAGCCAGAATTCACATTTCGAGAATTTGGCGTAGAGTTTCTCACGTTGTAGTAATTCGAGAATGCAACGGAGATGCTTCTCGTGGTCAGCTTGATTTTTAGAATAGATATGGATATCGTCGATGAAGACTATGACGAATTTGTCCAAGTACGGCTTGCAAACGCGGTTCATGAGATCCATGAACGCAGCCGGTGCATTTGTGAGCCCAAAAGGCATCACTAAGAACTCGTAATGACCATAGCGAGTCCTAAATGCAGTCTTGTGTACATCTTCATCTCTGACCCTTAGTTGATGATAACCCGACCTTAAGTCGATCTTGGAGAAGTAGCTTGCTCCTTGCAGTTGGTCGAACAGATCATCGATCCTTGGTAAAGGATATCTATTCTTTATGGTAACTTTATTCAGTTCTCTATAGTCGATGCACAACCGCATCGATCCGTCCTTCTTCTTTACAAATAGGACAGGAGCTCCCCAGGGAGATGAACTAGGTTTGATAAAACCTTTCGCCAGCAGTTCATCCAACTGGGTCCTCAGTTCTTTCATTTCCGTCGGAGCTAATCTGTAAGGTGCTCTTGCTATCGGAGCTGCTCCAGGAATGATGTCAATTCTGAACTCCACTTGTCTATCTGGTGGCAAACCAGGTAGTTCTTCAGGAAAAACTTCGGGGTATTCAGAAATGACAGGAAGATCCTCGATCTTCGGCTTTGGTTCTTCTATTATCACCTGAGCCATGTAAATTACACAGCCTCTGTTCAAACACCTTGAAGCTTTCAGCATAGATACGTCTTCGGGCAATCCGTAATGCGTATCCCCTCGAATGGTAAGAGATTCACCACTCGGAGTCTTTAAAACTATTTGCCGCTTGCCGCAAATGATTTGGGCCTGGTTATGGGATAACCAGTCCATGCCTAGCACGATGTCAAAACCCGCAAGTCTGAAAGGAAGTAGAGATAAAGGAAAAGAATGGTTCCTAATGGATATTTCACATCCTTCTAGAATAGTAGAGACGGTTTCTATCGTGCCGTCTGCCAACTCTACTTCGTATTTTACGTTTAGGGTTTTGATTGGCATATTTAGTAGTTGGCAAAATTTCTGGTCTACAAAGGACTTATCAGCGCCAGAATCGAACAGTACTCTTGCAAATATATCATTTACGAGAAAAGTACCTGTAAGCACAGTGTCGTCCTTGACCGCTTCCTTTGCATCCAAGCGAAAAATTCTCGCATTTGATTTCTTCGTTTCTTCCGCCTTCTTGGCATACTTCGGGCAATTACTCTTTATGTGCCCCTTTTCATTACAATTAAAGCAGGTTGCGTCCTTTATCTTTTTGCACTCCACCGTCTTGTGATCCTTGGACTTGCATAGCCCACACGGTGGAGTCCTTTGTTGCGACTGAGAACCAGACGCAAACCTACACTTCCCGGAGTGAGGTTTCTTGCAGACCTTGCAGTAAGGTCTTCCATCAGCTTGCCCCTCCTTCTTTGCCTCCGACCCTCTTTTGCCCTCACCGTTTCCACGGTGCTTTTTACCGGACTTTCGTGAGGTATCATCCTCACGCTTTCGCTTTTCAGCCTCCTTGCTCCTTTGTGCCCTCAGTCGGACAGCATCAAGTGTAAGAGACAAGGAGAGGTCAGTAACTGACCTGAAGGTCGTCGGCCTAGAGGCCTTTACGCTGGCCTTGATCGCCGGCTCTAAGCCCCCAATGAATCGGGCAATCCTTCTTGATTCTGGTGTCACAAGATATAGCACCAGGCGTGACATAGTGTTAAAGCTTGTCAGATAAGCTTGACAATCCAGGTTTGTCATCACCAGTGAGACAAAATCAGCCTCAATCTTCTCAACCTCGTGCTGAGGGCAGTAGTTTTCTTTTATGAGGGTAATAAACTCCCCCCATGACATTTTGTACAAGGCAGACTTACCTGAAGCCTGTACCAGAGCTCTCCACCACGCCAGGGCCTCGCCCTTGAATGACTGGGACACAAACTTAACCACGTCCCTCTCAGCGCACCCGCTGATGTCCACAATCGTGTCCATCTCGTCCAGCCAGGTGATACAGTCAACCGCACCTTTCTCCCCTGTAAATTCACGGGGCTTACATGATACAAAGTATTTGTAGGTGCAACCCTTAGCACTGGACGCATCAGTATATTCTCTATCGCGGTGAACGCTGTGCTCAGTAGACGAATGCTTGTCGTCATCTTTCTTGGGTTCAGAGGGTGGTTTGGAGTGTGTCTTTGGTTTAGAGGGTGGTTTTGACACAGATCTGCCTTGAGACTCAGTATTTTGACGATCAATCGCTGCCTGGACAGCATTGTTGATCAGAGCCTTTAGCTGTGCGCCTGTCAAATGAACTGACGCATTGTCATAGTCATCTTCATTCGTGTGGCTGTTCTCACCATTGGGATCCGCCATTTGTAACTTGAATCTGTTACAGAAGATAACAAAATTTTAATTTAGGAGATTATTATGTGATTGTCTTTTATGACACTTTGTCAACCATGGTACAGAGACCATATTTGGTTAACTGTTTATTTCAATAAGTATTAGGATTCGAATATATCCTATTTCAACTATATAAATAGTATTGGCGGCATAAAGCCTAATCATGATGATGTTTTATAATATTAGCCGAGATTTCATAGAATCAAAGGCATAGAGAATTGAACCGTAGTTCTTTATCTCTTTCTGACAGGGAGTCATAGACCACCACTGTTCTTTGTCGTTATAAGACAATTATTATGGCCCATAGGCACTACACCTCTAATGGATGTTTCAATATGATTAGCCCGTAGGCACTACATCTCGAATGGATGTGTTAATATGGTTGGCCCGTAGGCACTACATCACTAATGGATGTTTTAATAATATTGGCCCGTAGGCACTACATCACTAATGGATGTTTTAATATTACTGGCCCGTAGGCACTACATCACTAATGGATGTTTTTATAATATTGGCCCGTAGGCACTGCATCGCTAAATGGATGTCTTTATAATACTGGCCCGTAGGCATTGCATCACTAAATGGATGTCTTTATAGTACTGGCCCGTAGGCATTGCATCACTAAATGGATGTCTTTATAGTACTGGCCCGTAGGCATTGCATCACTAAATGGATGTCTTTATAGTACTGGCCCGTAGGCATTGCATCACTAAATGGATGTCTTTATAGTACTGATCACCTTCATTGGTGATTTAACCCACGATTTATAAATCATTTAGTTGGGTTTTGAAATCCTTAAAGGATTATTGTATAAGAATGACGTGCGTGATTATAACGAATCACATCTGCCATGAATGTTAACATGCGTACAGAGGTTAACAGGAAATCAGAATCTTTTCAGCTAGGTCGTACCATCTTGACTGATCTTAAAAGACCCCAAGCTAGGTTTCACCCCCTTAAGATTCTTTACTAGGCAGATCAATATAAAAGGAATGGTTTTGATTTATTTTTATATATTAAAACAAAACTCAAAATCTCAAATACAATTACATATTGCCCTAAACGGGTCTTTCAAATAATACATACCTCCATAGAGGTTTTAAAATAAGTGACAAGTCCACGCAGGGACTAATATAAGATAGGTGTCCATGCAAGGACTAAAGATAAGTCCACGTAGGGACTGAAATATGATAAGTTGTCCACACAGGGACTTATTTCAAAATAGAAATTACATTCGTACTACTATTAAGGGCTAGTGGTCACGTTTCTTCTTTTTGCCCTTTAGTAGATTCGCCAAGCCCTTGAGAAATCCTCGGTGGCTTTTCTTTTCTTCCTCGAACTCTCTCTCCACATGATCTAGTTGATGGAGTATTTCTTCCTGTTCAGGAGGAGAAAAACGTGGTTGCGGCGCTTGTTGCGGAACTGGAGGTCTGGGAGGTATTGGATACCCATGAGCTGAGTAGTCCGGTGGTCCCATGTTTCCATGTGCTCCGTCAGGGTAGCGCGCATTATATCTAGCCGACACCACATATGGGTCGCGCTCATAGCCGTAGTTGTATTGTGCTTGTGACGGTTCAAACGGGTTGTAAGCCGTTGGACCTGTGTAAGCTGGTATGGGTTGGTCATACCCAAATGGTGGCGAATTTCGTGCAGTAGGTGCGGAGTTCGCTTCTTGTATAGGACTTGAAGGTCCTTCTTCATGTAGTGGCGGATAGTGGCTACTACTAGAATGTCGAGGAGTGCTGAAGTGGTTACCCCCTCCTCCTCGTGTAGACATACGAGCATTGCTCCTCCTACGCCTCGGCGGATCAGGTATTACTGGTTGTGCCGGTGGCGGAGGTGGTGGCGTAACTGCCTCAAAGCGTGAATCCTCAGAGGGATCCTGTGGATGTCTCGGTTGTTGTGTCTGATGAGATGGTGTGTTGTACCACTCATGTCGGTCAAACAAGGCCATAAAGCTATCTGGGCCTTGATACTGCGGACCATGATATGAAGATCCATCAGATACTTCTATCGGATGCGTGGGCGTACCACGAGCTGGTTCAGTTGGATCCTCATCTTCCTCCATGGGATCTTCAGAAAAATGGTCTTGTGGACCTAGCGGAACAAATCCTGAAGGTTCCTGTATGTAGTCAGCCGGATTGAACTGAGCTACGTAGTATGGACTAGGGTCGTCGTAGTTTCGGTGCGAAACCGAACGTTGTAGAGGTATGAAGGAAGGTTGTGGGTTGTTGGGATTATTTTCTGAATCTGGTCCAAAGGAGTGCCGGTAGGATGGCGTTGAGCTGTGCGAAGTGGAATGCCTCGCGGGTTCGTAAAGATCTCTTCGTCGTTGTGGCTCTTCGCTTCGTGTCATCGAAGGATGTCTTGTACCAGATGGTCCAGCTTCTTGATCGTGATGTGTCACGATTTCTCCTCGGCCTCTTCGTCCCCTTCCTCTTCCTCGGAATATAACAGGTGGCATTTTCCTGCTCCAAAACTTATTAAAAATCAAATCGAAACATAAAGACAAAAAGGAGTATAAATCCGAATTTGTCCTAAGTTCTTGTCTAGACTCAAGTATGTGCAATTGTGTCACTGAGATTAAACACATTAGGATAGTGTTTAATTCACTCAATGTTGGCTCTGATACCAACCTGTCACACCCCGATTTCCACGTGTCTCACCGGTGGGCCCGGTGGGGGATTACCGTGACGATGTTGGCAACAATATAGTCAAACCACACAATTATATAATGCACAGCGGAAGCATAATTTAAATATATAATTTCAACCTCTGATTATAATATCAAAATGTATTACAGAAGTTGAATATCCACAGTGGATCGTAAATACAGATAAAGTATTGTTCCATTAGATACTGCAATCAAGCTTGCGAGGCTTATCCCGACGCTAGGGAGCTAATACCAGCCAATTACGTTTAGGTACCTGCACTTAATCTTTTTGGGGAAAATACGTCAGTTTACACTGGTAAATACATTCAACTGACACATTTGAAAATGTTTATTAAAATTGATTTGAATGCACAAGGCACAAACTCTTTTATAACTTGGGAGAATTCATAATGATCTTGTGAACGTTTTACATGTTCTTTTATGCGTTCAGTAGCCCGGGTCGTGCCGGGTTAAAGATTTATAGACACACCACGTTTGCGTAAAACCGTAGTATAAAAACCAACGGCTACGTCTTTTAGTTTTAATGTCGACACTTTATACCGGGTGTACGCCTACACCGGGATGTCGATGGTCGTGGCCATTTCGTAAAATGATGCCGAGGATATCCGGGACAACGGTCATTAAACCCCCCAAAGGCTTATAAGCAACAAAACTGTTTAAATGAGCCAATCATATTTAATCAATTAACCACCTAAGCGATGGAAGTATATAATGCTCAATCAAGCGGTATTAATATACCGTAACCCAAGCCCATATAGGGGAAATAAGTCAAAAGTATTTACCTTTGCAAGTATAAATCCTTAATTAAGATCAAGTCACCGATAGCTTTTACTGGGGCTCCTAATCTGGAACGAAGGTTTTAATTAACCTCTTAGAATCCTAACGGTCCTTGTATTAGCCGTAGCTTAAACCGGTTGATTCCGATATATAGATATGGTTAATTCGCACGAAAAGGCGAAAACCGAGAATGGAGTATGATTTGGACCCGACAAGTTCAGAGACTTGTTTTATATGGGTTTATAGTTCATACTCTGGATTTTGGGGTTCAAATAGTATACTTTGACCCATATCGGCTATTGCACGAAAACTAGTTCCGTGGGCCGTACCGTGTGCGCAAATAGGCGAAACGGTTAACCATAAGAGTCGTACGCTTATTTCCTAAGTCAATATGCCTTAAAAGTATTTTGGTATCAGTAGGATACCTTCCGTAATGCCCGTAACGAGTTTAAGTTTATATTATGCCCCGTAGGGGCTTTTCGGTCATTTTAAAGACTTTAAAAGGGATTTTCGAGTTCTACAGGAAATCTGAGTTTCCCGAACAGCTTATAAAGCTTAAAATACTTTATTTATTATTTAAAACCAGTGGCAACTGGAATCGGGTCAAAAGACCTTGTAGAACTCCCGTTTTGGCCAAAAAGGGCATATTCGGTATTTAACGAACCGTAGCCATAACCGCAGGTTATGAGCAAGGTAAAAATTATTAAAAATCTTTAAAATTCTCAAAATATTATTTTACCATAGTGGGTAAAAGTTTTGGTGACGAAAACTTGGGTTAGATGGGCGTTATGCTAATTGCGCCGTTAATTACAAAACTTTCTTAAAAGTGCGCCTTTTAGCATAACTCTCATTCTAGACCTCGGATTGACGTGAAACTTCAGGGACATGCTTATAATTTAATAAGCAAGGTTTTGGTCCGTTCACGTGTCCGAAATACTCGTTTTAATTTTTAAAAGGCCGTTACGGTCAACTTTTAGGCGAATGACGGAAATGTGCTAAGGACTCGGATAACTCATGAACCGACCACAGGGGCGTATACCAACATGTGACCTGGTCCTAAGAGAGTCCTAAGGTATATTTATACCTCACTAAAACGGGTCAGAACTGAAGTCAAAGCAAAAGTCAAACTTTTGCGACTTTCGGCTCCGAACCGGTTCTATATAGTAAATGATCGATTCAAACGAGCGCAAACATGTTTATATACTTATTATCATGTTTTATGATTATCAAAACAGGTTTCATAACATATATATTACAGGTTATGCATAAATCGCCAAAATAGCTTTCTATTGACTTTTTAACCGCACGTTTGACTCGACATTTAACATAGTTAGAGTGGTGATCAGGGGGAACCATTTTAGAGGTTTAATACCCACATAAATACCAACTCATAACCATTTTTGATTCGTCATAAGACTGAATCACTTGCAAGATATTGCAATGACAACCGTTAGTTACGACGGTTGCGTTTATAGGCTATAACTATGGAAATGTGAAACCAAAATGGTTATGAACGACTTACAGAAGTTAACTCTTGATGAGAGAACAGAAGGGAAAGCTAGAGAGCTCTTGAATGATCAGATATAAGTGTTTTTGAGTTGTGTGAATTGTTATGCTTAAGGCATGCTATTTATAGCCAATGCCAAGCTTTGTTGATCATTGCAAGCACTACCATCTGACCAGAGGTAATGGTAGGTGTCCTCTAAGTGATATGGGTTGAGCATAGGGTGCCCATGCCCCATAATTATGTGCATGATCGTTCACAAGCTCCAAAAGCCAAGTAGTTACCATATTTCTGCATCTGGGCACTTTACGCGGCCCGCATGGGAGTTCCCATGTGTTTTAATGCGGGTCGCCTAAAGATCAAACATCAGACGCGAAATAGAGGGGGCTCGCGGCCCGCCTCAACTTATGTTGAAACTTCACGCGGGTCGCCTAAGGTTATATTTTCTGAATTTTTCAAATCTTTTATAATGATTACAGAATCGGGCCATTAATAACGAAATCTTTCATAATGATTTGCCTGACCTTTCGGATTTGAAGGGGTAACTTTGCGGTTTGGCCCTCGGTTATTTACCGATAGGGGCCTCGTGTTAATTACCCGCATTATTTAGTCCCCGGTTTATTTATTAATTATATTGGAAAGCCTTAACTTTCACTGTTGACGCTTTTAACCCTTCTTCTATGAATTCGATCGTAACTTTCTCGTTTCATATCGAAACTTCGCGAAATTCATATATATTATTTTAGTGAGGGTATAATACCGTTACAAAGTCTTGGGAACGTTAAAGGGTCACTCAGAGGTATTATTAAACATGTTGACACAGTTAACCCCTGTAGTTTGTAATCTCTCACTTTCTTCCGCGTTTTAGTTTTGTACGATCTATAATTTATTTGTTTGAAGGTTTAAGCATTATTTAGGGATACTATACAGTATATTCACCCTTGTTGACATTTATAACCCTCGAATTTATATACTTTCAAGGTTTGTCAAAATTAGTCCTTTATTTATTTTAGATGCCACGTGTAAACAAATGACACGTGTTAACACATCATTGGACACAAAATTTCGAGGTGTTACAAAAACGGGTCAGAACTGAAGTTAAAGCAAAAGTCAAACTTTTGCGACATTTGGCTCCGAACCGGGTCAATATAGCAAATGGCCGAATCAAACAAGCTTAGACAAGTTTATATACTTAATATCATGTTTTATGAGTGTTCAAACAGGTTACATATCACCTACATTACAGATTATGCAAGAATCGCAAAAACGGCTTTCTGTTGACTTTTTAAGTATACGTTTGACTCGACATTTGGCCTAGTTAGAGTGGTGATCAGGGGGAACCCTTTTAGGGGTTTATTACCCACATAAATACCAACCCATAACTACTTTTAATTCGACAATTCACTGGACCATTCGTGATTTATCGCAAAGTCAATCGTTAGTTACGACGGATTGACTTTTAGGCTAAACTAAGCAAAAACAAAGCCATAGAAGGTTTGGCATACTTACAGAGACTTAGTGCACGACTTAGGATTATAGAAGAACACTTGGGAGCTTCAGGAATGATCAGAAGATGTGTTTTGAGGTGTGGTGAACTTATGCACAATGTAGGCCTATTTATAGTGAAAGAATGGCCTCTAGATCAATACAACTCAGGCTACAAGTGAGTATGGATGTTCAGCAGGTGGCCCTTGATGCTAGGAGGCAAGTAGGGGGCGCCCATGCTTCACTTATTGCACTTTTGATCGTTCACAGCTTCAAACAACAAGTCTGTCCAAAGTTTCTGCATCTGGGTGGTTCACGCGGCCCGCATGGGAGATCAGGCAGCCTTGTACGCGGGCCACCTGGATCTTCATGACAGACGCGTATAATCAGGAGGCTCGCGGCCCGCATCAACTTACCCAAGACCTTTACGCGGCCCGCGTTAGGTCAAATTTTCTGGATTTTGAATCTTTTGAAATGATTGCCTAAATCTTTGTAATTAATAACGAAATCTTCGGTAATTAATAACCTGACCTTTCGGGTTTGAAGGGGTAACTTTGCGATTTGGCCCTCGATTATTTACAACTAAGGGCCTCGTGTTATTTACCCGCATTGTTAAGTCCCCGGTTAGTTTGTTAATTAATCGCAAAAGCTTTAACTTTCATTGATGACGCTTTTAACCCCTCTCGTACGAATTTGATCATAACTTTCTCGTTTTAAAACGGAACTTCGCGGAATTATATTGTACATTCTAGTGAGCGTATTTTACTGTTACAAAGCCTCGGGTACGTCAAAGAGTCACTCAGAGGTATAATTAAACATGTTGACACAGTTAACCCCTGTAGCTTGTAATCTCTCACTTTCTTCCGCGTTTCGCTTCTGCACGATCCATGATTTATTCGTTTGAAGGTACAAGCATCGTTTAGGGTTACTATACAGTATACTTACCCTTGTTTGTCATTTATAACCCTCGAATTTACATACTTTCAAGGTTTGTCAACTTTAGTCCTTTATTTAATATTAAATGCCACGTGTAAACTCAAGACACGTGTCAATACATTATTGGACACAAAATTTCGAGGTGTTACATCCTCACCCCCTTAAAATAAATCTCGACCCGAGATTTACTCAAACAAATAGGGATATTTCTCTTTCATCTTGGATTCAACTTCCCACGTGAATTCAGGACCTCTCCGGGCATCCCATTTAACCTTAACTATCGGTACATGTTTCCTCCGAAGCTTCTTTACTTGTCGGTCTTCAATCGACAAAGGCTTCTCTACAAACTTCAAGCTCTCACCTATATGCACATCTGTGTGTGGGACCACCAATGATTCATCAGCAAAGCACTTCTTTAGATTGCAGATGTGGAACACATTGTGAATTCCATTGAGCTCTTCTGGTAAGTTCAATTTATAGGCAATTGACCCGACACGTTCGATAACCTCAAAAGGTCCTATGTATCTCGGGCTCAGTTTGCCCTTCTTACCGAAACGCATCACCCCCTTCCAGGGTGATACTTTTAGTAACACTTTTTCACCTACTTCGAAGTGAAAATCCTTACGCTTTGGGTCAGCGTAACTTTTCTGCCTATCACGGGCAGCCTTGAGACGCTCTCGAATCTGGACAATCTTGTCCGTTGTTTCGAAGACTATCTCTGGTCCTGATAATTGGACCTCTCCCACTTCCGCCCAACAAACAGGCGATCTACATTTCCTACCGTATAATGCCTCGAACGGCGCAACCTTTATGCTGGTATGGTAGCTATTGTTGTAGGAGAACTCGATTAGTGGTAGGTTCTTATCCCAACTACCACCTAAATCGATAGCACATGCACGCAGTATGTCTTCTAACGTTTGAATAGTACGCTCACTCTGACCGTCTGTCTGAGGATGGTAAGCCGTACTAAAATTCAAGCGTGTGCCCAAAGATTGCTGGAAACTTTTCCAGAAATGAGACGTGAATCTAGTATCTCGATCAGAGATAATAGACACAGGTATGCCATGTAAGGCCACAATCTTATCAACATATAACTGGGCTAATGTGTCGGAGCTATAAGTCTCCTTGATGGGTAAGAAATGAGCTGAGTTAGTCAGTCTATCGACTATAACCCATATCGTGTCATTTCCTTTCCTTGTTTTGGGTAACTTGGTGATAAAATCCATAGTTACACACTCCCATTTCCATTCAGGAAGTTCAGGCTGTTGTAGCAAGCCAGATGGCTTTTGATGCTCAGCCTTGACTTGCGCACAAGTTAAGCATTTGGCTACATAAGCGGCTACAAACTTTTTCAAGCCTATCCACCAATAATTTGCCTTTAAATCCTGATACATTTTATCCGCTCCAGGATGGACAGAATATTTGGAACTATGGGCTTCCTGGAGGATAACATCTCGTAGTCCTCCATAAATTGGAACCCATATTCGCCCATTCAATCGCAAAATTCCATCCTTGCTAAGAGTTAACTGCTCCTCAGTTACTCCTAACTTTTCCTTAGGATAATTAGCTTCTAACACAGCCTCTCGCTGTGCAGCTAATATCCTTTCAATCAAGTTATTCTTGACTTCAATGCTCTTAGCATTGATTCGGATGGGTTTCATCCTTTCTTTCCGGCTCAGGGCATCAGCGACTACATTCGCCTTGCCGGGATGGTATCTGATCTCACAATCATAATCATTTAAGGTTTCCATCCAACGGCGTTGCCTCATGTTCAACTCCTTCTGATTAAACAGATGTTGAAGGCTCTTGTGATCTGAATAGATCACAAACTTGATTCCGTACAGATAATGCCTCCACAGTTTTAGCGCGAACATAACGGCACCCAACTCCAAGTCATGGGTGGTGTAATTCTTTTCGTGCACCTTCAACTGTCTCGAAGCATAGGCAATCACCTTGCCTTTCTGCATGAGCACACACCCCATGCCAGTGTGTGACGCGTCGCAGTAAACTACGAACTCTTCGGTACCTTCCGGTAGCGTCAACACAGGGGCGTTGCTTAGCTTTTGCTTTAAGATATCAAAGGATTCTTGCTGCTTAGGGCCCCAAACAAATTATATCTTCTTCTTGGTTAGAGAAGTTAAGGGCGCAGCAATCCTTGAAAAATTTTCAATGAATCTCCTGTAGTATCCTGCCAACCCCAGGAAACTTCGAATTTCGGTAGGCGTCTTTGGCTCTTGCCAATTCATGACCGCGTCTACCTTAGCGGGATCCACCTGGATACCACGCTCGCTTACGACATGTCCAAGAAATTGGACCTCTCGTAGCCAGAATTCGTATTTAGAGAATTTGGCATAGAGTTTCTCGCGATGCAGCAATTTGAGAATACATCGTAGGTGTTTCTGATGGTCAGCTTTGTTCTTTGAATAGATAAGAATGTCGTCGATGAACACGATGACAAATTTGTCTAAGTACGGCTTGCAGACGTGATTCATGAGATCCATGAATGCAGCCGGTGCATTTGTGAGCCCAAAAGGCATCACTAGGAACTCGTAGTGACCGTATCGAGTCCTAAATGCTGTTTTATGTACGTCTTCATCTCTGACCTTCAGCTGATGGTAGCCCGACCTCAAGTCGATCTTCGAGAAATAGCTAGCCCCTTGCAACTGATCAAACAAATCGTCGATCCTTGGCAATGGGTATCTATTCTTTATCGTGACCTTATTAAGTTCACGATAATCGATGCACAGACGCATCGATCCGTCCTTCTTCTTAACAAACAGGACAGGTGCTCCCCAAGGGGATGAACTCGGTTTAATGACACCTTTAGCCAGCAGTTCATCCAGCTGGGTCCTTAATTCCTTCATTTCAGTTGGTGCTAGCCTGTAGGGTGCTCTAGCAATGGGAGCTGCTCCAGGGATGATATCTATTCTGAATTCCACTTGCCTAAATGGTGGCAAACCAGGCAGATCTTCGGGGAAAACTTCTGGATACTCCGAAATGATTGGAATGTCTTCTATCTTTGTTTGGGCTCTTCAATTATCACCTGTGCCATGTAGATGACACAGCCTCTTTTTAAACATCTAGAAGCCTTGAGCATAGTTACGTTCTCGGGCAAGTCGTACTGCGTATCTCCTCGAATGGTAAGCGATTCACCAGTCGGAGTCTTTAGCACTATATGTTTTCTGTTGCAGAAGATCTGGGCCTGGTTGTGGGATAACCAGTCCATACCCAGAACGATGTCAAAACCAGCCAGTTTGAAGGGGAGTAGAGATAGTTGAAAAGAGTGGTTCTTAATGGATATCACACATCCATCTAGTATAGTGGAGACGGTTTCTATTGTGTCGTCTGCTAGCTCTACCTCGTATTTCACATTTAGGGTTTTGACAGGCATATTCAGCAATTTGCAAAATTTTTGGTCTACGAAGGATTTATCAGCGCCTGAATCGAAAAGTACTCTTGCAAAGATATTATTCACGAGAAAAGTACCTGTGATTACGTTGTCGTCTTGCAAAGCTTCCTTCACATCCATCTTGAAGACTCTAGCATTGTTCTTCTTGGTTTCTTCAGTCTTCTTGGCGAGCTTGGGGCAGTTGCTTTTAATGTGCCCCTTCTCACTGCAGTTATAGCAGGTTGCATCCTTTATTTTCTTGCAGTCCACAGTCTTGTGGTCCTTGGACTTGCACAGTCCACAAGTATGCGACCTCGACCTCGACTGGGACTGTGAGTTCGACCCAAGCCTACATTTCCCAAAGTGGAATTTCTGGCAGTTTTTGCACTTGGGCTTCTCTCCAGATTGTTGCCCATCTTTCCTCGACTCTGTCCCTCTCTTGCCATCACCGTTCCCACGGTGTTTCTTACCCGACCTTCGTGAGGTATCGTCCTCACGCTTTCTCTTCTCGGCCTCTTTATTCCTCAGCGATCTCAGTCGGAGCGCGTCCATTGTGAGGGAAAAAGAGAGGTCAGTTACAGACCTGAAGGTCGTTGGCCGAGAGGCCTTCACACTTGCCTTTATCGCGGGTTCTAACCCCCCGATAAAACGAGCGATTCTCCTTGGTTCTGGGGTCACCAGATATGGAACCAACCGAGACATCGTGTTGAAGCTCGTTAAGTAGGCTCGGCAGTCCAGGTTTGTCATCACCAAAGATTCAAAATCGGACTCTATCTTCTCCACCTCATGTTGAGGGCAGTAATTTTCTTTGATGAGAGAAACGAATTCCTCCCATGTCATGCTGTGTAGCACAGTCTTTCCCGAGGCTTGAACCAACGCCCTCCACCAAGCCAGGGCCTCGCCCTTAAATGATTGCGACACAAACTTCATTACGTCCCTTTCCGCACAGCCACTGATGTCCACCACATTGTCCATCTCATCCAGCCACGTCATACAATCGACGGCACCTTTCTCCCCCGTGAAGTCTCGGGGTTTACAAGACACAAAGTACTTGTAGGTGCAGCCCCTGGCCCGGGATGCATCAGTGTACTCCCTTTCACGACGAACACTGTTTTCATTTGACGAGTGATTGTCGTCGTCCTTTTTGGGTTTGGAGAGTGGTTTGGATAATGGTTTGCTGTGGGATTTTGAGTGTGTCTTCGGCTTTGATGGTGGTTTGGAAACGGTTCTGCTTCAAGATTCGGTATATTTTTGATCTAGAGATGCTTGAACAGCGTTGTCGACAAGAGCCTTTAGTTGAGCGCCCGTTAAATGTACTTGGGCATTATCATATTCATCTTCACTCGTATGACTATTTTCTCCATTAGGATTCGCCATAGTAGCTTGTATCTGCTGCAGAAGATAATGAAAATTCTATTTAGGAGTTTATTATTGAATTGTCTTTTATGGCAATTCATTAACCATGGTAACGAAGACCATATCCGGTTAATTTGTTACTCACTTTTTATTTAGGATTTGAACATACTTATCCTAATCACAATTAATATTGCTAGTGGCATAAAAGCCTAGTCACGAGGACGTTATTATTATATTAGCCGAGATTACAGAGAATCAAGGTATGAAGGTTTGAACCGTAGTTCTTTTACCCCCTTCTAACAGGGAGTCATAGACCACCACTGTCTTTTGTCTTATTATGACAACAATTATGGCCCGTAGGCACTACATCACTAATGGATGTTTGATAAGGTTGGCCCGTAGGCACTACATCGTTAATGGATGTTTAACAAGTGATCACCTTTATTGGTGATTTAACCCATGATTTATTATATCATTAATTTGGGCTTTGGAATCCTTTAAAGGATTCTTGTATAAGAATGACGTGTGCGATTTTAACGAATCACATCTGTCATGATTGTTAACATGCTTACAGAGGTTAACAGGGAATCTGAATCTTTTAATTAGGTCTTACCATCTTGGCCGGATCTTAAAAGACACCTGGCTAGGTTTCACTCTTAAGATTCTTTATTTAGGCAGATCAAATTAAAAGGAATGATTTTGATTTATTTCATATATAGTAATAACAAAAATGAAATTCATAACATAACATTCCATAACTTCGAATACGATTACAAGCTGCCCTAAACGGGACTTTTAAACAAGTACATACCTACATAGAGGTTAAAATAAGAGACAAGTCCACGCAGGGACTAATACAAGATAGATGTCCGCGCAGGGACTAAAAGATAAGTCCACGTAGGGACTGAAATACGATAAATGTCCACATAGGGACTTTATTTAAAATAGACATTACATTAGAACATATATAAGGACTAATGGTCACGTTTCTTCTTCTTGCCTTTCAACAGGTTCGCTAGACCCTTAAGAAATCCCCTGTTTTTCTTTCGTTCTTCCTCGAAATCCCGTTCCACACGAGTTAAGCGGTGGAGGATTTCTTCTTGTTCGGGCGGAGAAAAACGTGGTTGTGGCGCCGGTTGCGGAACTGGAGGTCTAGGAGGTGCTGGATACCCATGAGCTGAGTAGTCCGGTATTCCCATGTTTCCAAAAGCTCCGTCGGGATAGCGGGCATTATACCTAGCCGCTACCACATATGGGTCGCGCTCATAGTTGTAATTGTAATGTGCGTGCGATGATGGTTCGAATGGGTTGTATGCCGTTGGACCCGTGTACGCAGGTATTGGGTGGTCATACCCAAATGGTGGCGAAGATGGTGCAACTGGTGTGGAGTTCGCCTCCTGTACTGGACTTGAAGGTCCTTCTTCTTGTAGTGGCGGGTAGTGGTTACTACTAGAGTGTCGAGGGGTGCTGATGTGGAATTCCCCTCCTCGGGTGGACATACGAGCACCCGATCTTCTACGCCTCGGCAGATCAGGCATTACTGGTTGAACCGGTGGCGGTGGTGGTGGCGTAACTGCCACGAAACGTGGATCCTCGGAGGGATCTTGTTTTTGTTGCTGCTCGTGTTGCGATGTTTGATGGGAGGGTGTATAGTACCACTCATGTTGGTTGAACAACGCCTGAAAGCTATCTGGCCCTTGGTAAGGTGTGCCATGAAAAGAAGATCCATCTGAGATCTCGATAGGATGTGTGGACATACCACGAGCAGGTTCGATTGGATCAGTGTCCTCATCCATATGGTCTTCTGAGAAGTGATCCTGTGGTCCTAATGGGACAAAGCCTGCAGGTTCCTGAATGTAATATGCTGGGTTAAACTGGCCTCTGAAGTAGGGAGTGGGATCGTCCAAACGCTGTAGAGGCATGTAGGAGGGTTGAGGGTTATTGGGATCATTTTCGGAATCTGGCCCAAACGAGTGACGGTACGATGGCGTCGAGCTGTGCGAGGTGGAATGCCTCGCTGGTTCGAAAAGGTTTCTCCGTCTTTGCGGTTCTTCACTCCTTGTGGTCGAAGGAGCTCGCGTATTTGAAGGTCCAGCTTCGTGATCGTGGTGAGTAACGATCTCTCCTCTGCCTCTTCTTCCCCTTCCTCTTCCTCGGAAAATTACAGGTGCCATATTTCCTGCTTTTAAAACATTTAAATAACAATAATGAAAGAAAAAGACAAACTTGGAATAACAATTCGAATTTGTCCTATGTTCTTGTCTAGACTCAAATATGTGCAATTGTGTCACTGAGATTAAACACATTAGGATAGTGTTTAATTCACTCAATGTTGGCTCTGATACCAACCTGTCACACCCCGATTTCCACGTGTCTCACCGGTGGGGGATTACCGTGACGTAGTTGGCAACAATATAGTCAAACCACACAATTATATGAATGCACAGCGGAAGCGTAAAGATAAATATAATTCAACCATTGATTGTAATATCGAATGTATCACAAATAGTCGAATGGTATCCACAGGGGGATCAAAATAATAAAAAGTGTTGTTCAACAGACAAGGCATCAAAGCTTGCGAGACTTCTTAAGATGCTAAGGAGCTATAGCCAGCCGATTACGTTTAGTACCTGCAGTTAATCTTTTTGGGAAAATACGTCAGTTTACACTGGTAAATACATTCAACCGACACTTTTGTAAAATGTTTATTAAAAATTGATTTGAATGCACAAGGCACAAACTCTTTTATAACTTGGGAGAATTATTTAATATTATAATCTTGTGAACGAATTTCATGTTCCTTTTGCGTTCAGTAGCCCGGATCTAGTCCGGGTTAAAGATCAATAGACACACCACATTGCGTAAAACCGAGGTGGGTAAACCAACGGTTACGTCTTTTATTAATATAGACATAATGCCGGGTGTACGCCTACACCCGGATGTCGAGGTCGTGGCCATTTCGTAAAATGATGCCTAGGATATCGGGGACATGGTCATTAACCCCCCAAAGGCTTTTAAGTAACAAGATTGTTTAAACGAGCCGATCAAATTATTCAGTTAACCACCAAACGATGGAAGATTTGATGCTCGATCAAGCGGTATTTTATATATACCGTAACCTAAGCCCGTAATACGGAAAATAAGTTAAAAGTATTTACCTTTGCAAGTACAGTCCTTAATTGATTAAATCACAGATATCTTTTACTGGGCTCCTATTCTGGAACGAAGGTTTTAAAATAACCTATTAGAATCCTAACGGGTCTTTTATATCAGCCGTAGCCTAGACCGGTCAGTTTCGAAGGATAGATACGGTTTAATCGCGTGAAAGGCGAAAACCGGGAATGGAATGTGATTCTGACCCATCAAGTTTGAAGGCTTGTTTTATATGGGTTTAATATTCACACTCTGGATTTTGGGGTCAAAATAATATGGTTTGACCCGTATCGGCTAATTTATGTAAACTAGTTACATAAGCCGAACCGTGCGCGTGAAAGGCGCAACGGGTAACCGTAAGAGTCCTACACTTGTTTTCCTAAGTCAATATACTTTAAAGAGGTTGTGGTATCAGTAGGATACCTTCCATAATGCCCGTAACGAGTTTTAGTTCATTATACGCCCCGTAGGGGTTTTCCGGTCATTTTAAAGACTTTTAAAGGGCTTTCTGAGTTCTACAGGAAATCTGAGTTTCCCGTTCAGTTTATAAAGTCCAATATACTTTATTTATTATTTAAAATCAGTAGCAATTGGAATCGGGTCAAAAGACTTTGTAGAACTCAAGTTTTGGCCGAAAAGGGCATATTCGGTATTTACCGAACCGTAGCCATAACCGCAGGTTATGAGCAGGTTAAAATTAATTAAAAATCTTTAAAAATCCCGAAATATTATTTTACAACAGTGAGTAAAAGGTTTGGTGTCGAAATCTTGGTTTAGGTAGGCGTTATGCTAATCGCGCCGTTTATTACAAAAGTTTCCTTTAGTTGCGCTATTTAGCATAACTCCTATTCTAGACCTCGGATTGGCGTGAAACTTTAGGGACATGCTTAGAATTTAGTAAGAAAGGTTATGGTCCCTTCACGTGTCCGAAATACTCATTTTATTTTGAAAAGGGCGTTACGGTCAACTTTTAAGCAATTAACGGAAAGGCGTAAAAGACTCGGACAAACAACGAACCGGTCACAGAGGGTGATGCCATCACGTGACCTGGTCCTAAGAGAGTCTTAAAGCATATCTACATTGCACTAAAACAGGTCAGAACTGAAGTTAAAGCAAAAGTCAAACTTTTGCGACATTCGGCTCCGAACCGGGTCAATATAGCAAATGGCCGAATCAAACAAGCTTAGACAAGTTTATATACTTAATATCATGTTTTATGAGTGTTCAAACAGGTTACATATCACCTACATTACAGATTATGCAAGAATCGCAAAAACGGCTTTCTGTTGACTTTTTAAGTATACGTTTGACTCGACATTTGGCCTAGTTAGAATGGTGATCAGGGGGAACCCTTTTAGGGGTTTATTACCCACATAAATACCAACCCATAACTACTTTTGATTCGACAATTCACTGGACCATTCGTGATTTATCACAAAGTCAATCGTTAGTTACGACGGATTGACTTTTAGGCTAAACTAAGAAAAAACAAAGCCATAGAAGGTTTGACATACTTACAGAGACTTAGTGCACGACTTAGGATTATAGAAGAACACTTGGGAGCTTCAGGAATGATCAGAAGATGTGTTTTGAGGTGTGGTGAACTTATGCACAATGTAGGCCTATTTATAGTGAAAGAATGGCCTCTAGATCATTACAACTCAGGCTACAAGTGAGTATGGATGTTCAGCAGGTGGCCCTTGATGCTAGGAGGCAAGTAGGGGGCGCCCATGCTTTACTTATTGCACTTTTGATCGTTCACAACTTCAAACAACAAGTCTGTCCAAAGTTTCTGCATCTGGGTGGTTCACGCGGCCCGCGTGGGAGATCAGGTAGCCTTGTACGCGGGCCGCCTGGATCTTCATGACAGACGCGTATAATCAGGAGGCTCGCGGCCCGCATCAACTTACCCAAGACCTTTACGCGGCCCGCGTTAGGTCAAATTTTCTGGATTTTGAATCTTTTGAAATGATTGCCTAAATCTTTGTAATTAATAACGAAATCTTCAGTAATTAATAACCTGACCTTTCGGGTTTGAAGGGGTAACTTTGCGATTTGGCCCTCGATTATTTACAACTAAGGGCCTCGTGTTATTTACCCGCATTGTTAAGTCCCCGGTTAGTTTGTTAATTAATCGGAAAAGCTTTAACTTTCATTGTTGACGCTTTTAACCCCTCTCGTACGAATTTGATCATAACTTTCTCGTTTTAAAACGGAACTTCGCGGAATTTATATTGTACATTCTAGTGAGCGTATTTTACTGTTACAAAGCCTTGGGTACGTCAAAGGGTCACTCAGAGGTATAATTAAACATGTTGACACAGTTAACCCCTGTAGCTTGTAATCTCTCACTTTCTTCCGCGTTTCGCTTCCGCACATCCATGATTTATTCGTTTGAAGGTACAAGCATCGTTTAGGGTTACTATACAGTATACTTACCCTTGTTTGACATTTATAACCCTCGAATTTACATACTTTCAAGGTTTGTCAACTTTAGTCCTTTATTTAATATTAAATGCCACGTGTAAACTCAAGACACATGTCAATACATTATTGGACACAAAATTTCGAGGTGTTACAGTTGCTGATCTGCTATTTATGCTTGATGATGGAGAAAAGGTTGAAATAGATTCCAGAGCTCTTTGGTAGCAGATGCCTGTTGTGGAGCAGGTGCTAGAGATGGAACAGCAGTGGATTGTACCTTTTGTACTTGTAACAACTGTTGTAGCATATCTTTGAGTTCTGCAACAGAGTTATCAAGTTTTTTAACACGAGCCGTCAATTCCTGGTACTTTAAACCATCACCCAACTTAATGGGATCATCTGATTTCCCACTAACAGTGGTTTTATCAGTGGTTGAAGTAGGGATTTTACTCCAAACATTAACCACTGATGCCCCTTTTTCTTGGTACCGGGGTCTTCTTCCTTCAACACTTGACAACCTTTTGATGTTGCCAGTAGGATAAATAAATCCACTGGTGGTTGGCAGAGGTGCTATAAAAGGAATTGCCGCCAAGGAAGACTTATTGATGTAACCACTGTCCAACTGTAAACCAGTGGGTTCAACAGTTGTAGTGGCTGCTTCACTTGGATTACCACCAAGAGTTACTTGTAACTCAAGGGATTTAACCTCCTCAGGTTGTGTTGGTGGGTTAGCAAGGAATGATACATCAGGCTCAGTCAATTGTTGAGGCATATTCTCATTAACAGCTGATTAAGAAGGACTGGGTAATGCCTGGTTCAAATCGATTGCATCCAACAGTAGTTGTGTTTTTGGTGGAATTGTGGATGTGATGGTGGGTGTAGAAAAAGGATTTGCCCCGGGCATTGAGCTGTGGATGATGGAAACGAGTATATCCAGAGCATCATAATGTGGTGGCCCTTTGTGTACAACCTGTTCTTTTTGTGAGGAGGCAGGAGGAGTTATGGTTATGGGTTGAGATATTTGTACCAACTGCTGTGAGGAACGAGCAACAGTAGTTTCCTGTGACATTTGTGTTGTCACAGGCATTAACTCTGGTATCTCATCCTCCAGAGTTGCCGTTTTGATTGGTTTGGGGGGTTTTGGATTTTTCTTTTTGTTTTGCTTTTTGGGATTGGTAGGTGTGGGTTTCAAAACAGTTGGTCTGCTGCTTTGATCACCTAGAGCAGTAGGCTCAGCAGCAGATACCTGAGGAGCAGTGGTAGCTGCTAAATTCTGCTCAGGCACCCCTGCTTGTGTTTTGCAAGGTGCTAACATTCGTGAAAAAGTTTCAGATGTTAGGCAGTTTATTACAGTTATCTCACCTTGGTTTATTAAAGCTAAATCATCCTTACTGAATTTCTTTTCAAAATAGTAACTAAAAACCTTGGAAACAGTAAGAATGATTTGGTTTCAACATTATTAACCAAATCTTTAAAGATTTCCCGAGAATAGTTAAAATTTTCTTCTTGAAGAATTGCATATCCCAGATTTTGAATCTTTATAGGGATCTCATTAAAAGAAGTGGTTTTATTTGAAACACATAGTAGGAGGGTATGAAATAGGAATCTGGTTGCAGGAGGAAAATAACCTTTTTCTAAGGTAAGTTTCTTCATCATTGTGGCTTCATACCCTCGTTCAATGAAGTCAATGTGCAACTCGTTTTTAGTGAAGGAAGTTTTACCTGCCTGATCATCGAGTTGAAAGACTTCGGAGATGGATTGTGGTGTGATTTGGACAGCTTTACCCTTTATAGAAGAGTGAATGGTGGTTGCAATGTCTCCTTGTTTTTCAAGGGTTGCATTCTTCCAAAACTCCCATTTGGGTCGCCAAATAGATTGGTGCATCGGCGGTGAACAAAGTTTTGTACTTTGATTTTGCCATGATGGTTATACTGGAATTGAAAACATTGGTGGTTCCTGGTTTTGTTAGAAGACCCAGGAGATTGTGAGATGATTTGTATGGAATTTCAGTAGAAGTTTCCTTTTGAGAGGCTGTTTTCGATGATGATTTGGATGAGGGTTTTGCAGATGGCTTCGATTTTGTCATTTTTGAAACGAATGATCGAAGAAATTTGTGAGAAATGAGAAGAAAAACTGCTTTGAGAAAAGAATTTTTTAGAATTCAATTCGACAGTAAAACCCTGTTTTGATGGTGAGTGGGGGATTTTATGGGGAAGAAAGTGAATGCTGATGTGGCAGCCGTTACAAAAGGTCTGCCTGCTATGTACTGCCCACGTGACAACCCCTGGTGAAAATGAAGGACAGTACTTTGATGAAAGCAACTGATGAAGGCAGTGGTAAGTAAGCTGTGGATGATTTTCACTATCAGTGGATAGCATATCAGTGGATAAGATACTGCTTTTGTATAACAGAGGTTATCAAGAAATGAGAAAACAGAGGTTGCCTTTCAGCAGTGGGCAGGTGTTTTGAAGTAGAGCAGACTTTTGAACAATCAGTGGTTATGGCAGACTTTTAAGGATTTTAATGAAATTTTCATTTTTAGCTATTTTCAAGGACGGATTTTTGATTTTCTGAAAACATTTTGTTGCTTTTATTCATAGAAAAACAAGATGTTGCTTGTTATTCCATGTTTAGCATCCCAATCCTAGAGACCAGACTTTCAAAAGTGGCTGTATCAAGTGCTTTTGTGAGCACATCTGCCAGCTGGTCTTTAGTTGGGACATGATGCAGAGAAATCAAACCTTTTTCATAGCAATCCCTCTCAAAGTGTTGTCTGATGTCGATGTGCTTTGTGGTAGAGTGGGAAACTGGATTTTTGATGATATTTTCTACTGCCTGGCTGTCCAACATGAGTGGTGTCTTTAAGGCAGTGATACCAAAATCCAGTAACTGATTTTGAAGCCATAGGAGTTGGGTTGTACAGCTTGCAGCAGCAATGTATTCAGCCTCAGCAGTGGATGTTGAAACTGCTACTTGCTTTTTGCTTTGCCAAGAAACTAAGCAATCACCTAGAAACTGGCACCCTCCTGAAGTGGACTTCCTTGTGGTGTGACATCCAGCAAAGTCACTGTCTGAAAAACCTGAAAGCTTGATATTCCCATTAGGTGGATACCAGATACCAAGTGTGGGAGCACCTTTTATGTATCTGAGAATCCTTTTTACAGCAATGAGATTTGATTTTCTGGGAGCTGATTGACTTCTTGCACAGACACATGTTGCAAACATGATGTCTGGTCTAGATGCAGTTAGGTACAATAAAGACCCAATCATGCTTCTATAAAGTGTTTGGTCAATCAGCTCATCCTTTTCATCAGACATGACCAGCTTATTTGTTGCCATGGGTGTGCTGCATGGTTTACAATCATTCATATCAAACTTGGTTAAAAGTTCTTTAGCATATTTGCTTTGATGAATGAAAGTTCCATTTTGCAATTGCTGTACTTGGAGACCAAGAAAGCATTGCAGCTCACCCATTGCACTCATTTCAAACTCAGCTGTCATGAGCTCTCTAAACTCTTCACACATTTTGGTACCTGTGCTTCCAAAAATAATGTCATCCACATAAATTTGGACAATCATTAAATCTTTCCCTCTCCATTTAAGAAACAGTGTTTTATCAATGGTACCTCTTTTGAAACCATTTGAGAGTAGAAAGTTGGAAAGAGTTTCATACCAGGCCCTTGGTGCTTGTTTCAGGCCATACAAGGCTTTGTTTAGCCTGTAGACATGATCAGGATAAAATGGATCCTCAAAACCTGGAGGTTGACATACATATACCTCTTCATGCAATGTACCATAGAGGAAAGCACTTTTGATATCCATCTGAAACACCTTCATGTTGTGGTTGACAGCAAAGGCCAGGAACAGTCTAATAGCTTCCAATCTTGCAACAGGGGCGAATGTTTCATCATAATCAATCCCCTCTTCCTGTCTGTAACCTTGAACCACAAGCCTGGCTTTGTTCTTGACAACAATGCCCCTTTCATCTGTTTTGTTCTTGAAGACCCACTTTGTGCCAATGGGACTAACCTCTTCTGGCAGTGGTACAAGCTCCCAAACTTGTTGTCTTTTAAACTGTTGGAGCTCCTCTTGCATGGCTTCTACCCAGCTGTTGTCTTTTAGTGCCTCTTGGTACTTGACTGGCTGATGGAGTGATAAAAAACCAGCAAAAAGACAAATATTTTGGGTTTGGCTTCTTGTGAGCACCCCTTCATTGATGTTGCCAATGATTTGATCAGGTGGATGAGATCTCAAGAAGATTAAATCTCCTTGGTATGGGATGATGGCATTTGTTGGTGAAGGCTGCAAATGTGTATCATCTGAGCTAAACACTGCTGGTGACTTTGATGACCTAGCAGTGGCTTCAAAAGGTGGTGGAATAGGAGGTAATGAAGTGGACCACTGCTGACTTTTATCCACTGTTGAGGACTTTTGTCAGCAGTGTTTGAGGATGTGGAAGCAGTGGTGGATGGGCTACTTTGGTCAACAATTGTTGAGGTAGCAGTGGTTGAGCTTTGGCAGCTGTTTTGAACAACTGGTGCTTTTCCCTTTGTGGCAGACCTTTGAGGGATGATGGTTTCATACCCATAGTCTGTTGTAGTATCCTCTGTTGGACCTGCACTGTTAGTCTTGACAGCAGTATTTTCAAAAGTAAACTTTTCAAGATCAATCAAATCAGCAGGATTTGCTGGGATTTTCATTGAAGAAAGTTCATTAAACTTTACATTCAAAGTCTCTTCCACTGCCTTGGTCCGTGTATTGAACACTTTGTAGGCCTTGGCAGTGGCTGAGTATCCCAGATGATAACCACAATCAATTTTGGCTGCAAATTTTGAAATGGAATCTTTTAAGTTCAAAATAAAGCATGGACAGCCAAATACCTTGAAGTATGAGATCAGTGGTTTGATTTTATACAGAATTTCATAAGCAGTCTTTTTGTGCCTGGGGTTTATTAAAACTCTGTTCTGGACATAGCAAGCAGTGTTTACTGCCTCTGCCCAGAAAGTTAATGGCAAACATGAATCTGCAAGCATAGTTCTGGCAGCCTCAATCAGAGTTCTGTTTTTTCTTTCAACAACCCCATTTTGCTCTGGTATTCTAGGGATGCTGTACTGCCTTACAATCCCTTTCTTCACACAGAAGGCATCCAACTCCTTATTTTTAAATTCTGTGCCATTGTCACTCTGAAGCTTTTCACTGGAAGGTCAAATTGTTTTTCAACCTGTGTCACAAAGTCTTGCAAAATGCCTGCAGTCTCATCTTGAGAGTGTAAAAAGAAAGTCTATGTAAACCTAGAAAAGTCATCAACAATAACCAAACAATATCTTTTCCTTTTAAGGCTCATGACTTGAACTGGGCCAAACAAATCCATGTGCAGCATTTGCAAACACTGGGTTGTTTTGGACTCTTCAATGGACTTATAAAAACTTTTATGTTGTTTTCCTTTTAAACAGGAAATGCAATGTTCAGAACAAGAAAACAATTTTTGTGGTAGGCCTCTCACCAAACCATTTTGTGAAATTTCTGTGATTGTCTTAAGATTTGTGTGCCCCAGCCTTCTGTGCCAAAGTTATGTCTCTTTGTTAGAGGCAGCTGAGAACAGACAGGCATCAGCTCTGGGACACTCTTTTGACATATCAACAACATAAACATTGCCACTTCTTTGAGCAACATGTTTAGTTTGACCAGTTTTGATTATTGCTTCAATCTTTTTGACCATGTCTGGTCCAACAATCCTACAACAATCTTTTGTGAACAATGACCCAAACCCTTTGTCACTCATTTGAGATACACTCAGAAGGTTGAATTTCAGATTGTCTATTAGATTGACATTTTCAAATTTTACATTTCCAGATTGCACTGTACCAGACCCCAGAACTTTCCCTTTACTATTATTCCCAAAGGATATATCACCCACTCCATGGATTTTAAAGTCTTTGAGGAGGGCTTTACATCATGTCATGTGCCTGGAGCCTCCACTATCTACATACCAAAGACTATCAAAGCATGCAAAAGCTCCCTGCACATGAAGTAAAAGGATTAGTTCATTAAGGATTCCAAAGCCAACAAGGCTTTGGATGGAGTCTCAACAGTGTCTGGTATGGATTCAGTGTGATGGACAGTGGTTAAGACAGGGGTTTGGACAGTTTTAGTACTGTTTCTAGCTAACCACTGTTGGGGGTCTTGACCAATCACCTGCTGATAACCAAAAGGATGCCTGTTCACTCTGGGTTTAGAGGGCTTTTTGTAGACCTCATAAACGTGTGGAATCCTTTGGTACGACTGTTTTTCCTTGCCTTTTCTGAACTGATTGGCAGGAGGTGCATCAGTAATCTTAACATCTCTTTTGACAGATGTTTGGTTCAGCTGTTTTGTGACAGCTGTTTGAACTGACACAAACAGTGGTTGTTTCTTGGTGAATTTGACAGATGGTGATGATGCTGATGAACTCAAGGATGTTTTAGCAATGTACTCATTCTTCTTCACATCAAAGTTTTTGAGATACACACATGCTTGAGTTTTATGGTTTGTTTTACCACAAACACTGCAACTTTCAGCTGAAGTAATGACACTTGTTTTGTTTAAATCATAAGCTTTTAAGTAGAAGCAATCTTTTGTTAGATGATTCCTTTTCTCACAAAATTCACAAAACAAGTTATCAATTTTTTCTTTCTTCTTTCTCTTTTCAGACTCCTTTGCAGCAGAGGTTTTAACCACTGCTGGGATGTCCTTGAGAGGTATGACTTTAGCTTTTGGAGCTTTAACACCATCAGTTGATGTAAAGTCCATTGGCTTGAAATTTTCAAGAATATCACACTCATCAGACCATTTTGGTTTAAACTGATGATTTTCAATCTCCTCAAAAACAGAGGGGCCCATTGGTCTGTCAAGTGTAATTTTGTTACCAAGTTTGTCAGTGATCTTCACTTCTTGGCCATTCTTGTTTGTGGGAATGAACTCAGCAGTCCCATCAGTGGTTGAGACAGATTTTCCAAAAGCAATGTTTTCATCATCATGTTTTCTATAGCCAACCCCAAATTTCACATTGTTTTTTATCTGTTTCTCAAGCATAACCTCATACCCTTTGCATTATTCCACCCATCTCTCACATGTGATCTGGGTGGATTCTAACTCCTTTTTGCAACCTTGGTATTTTTCTACCAAGGTTTGGAGTTGGGTTTTGGTTATGCTTTACTCTTCTTTCATGCTGCTAATCTCTTTCTCTTTTTCAGCCAATTTGTTTTTAAGTTCTTTTAGGGATCTTTCAAATTTGACTTCATCAGATAAGATTTTATCACGAAGGTTTTCATTCACCTCTTTGATGTTAGCAAAAGCAATAATGCAATTGTCAGAACACAGTTTTTCAAGAACTTGAGGTGATACCTTGGCAGCAGCCATCATTGCACAATCACATTGAGGATTTTCCTCATCTTCGGCTCTCTCTTCTTTCTCACCTGCCTTTTCTTCTTCTGACCATGGATCTGTCAGTGGTTCAATCAGGGTGCCTGAACTTTCTTCCAACAGTACTTCATTAGCCACAGCAGTAACCACTGCTTCAATCACCTCATCCACTGTTTCAGAAACCAGCTGTTCCTCTTCAGATTCAACACCCTCCTGTATTGACTCTAATGCCATCAAACAAAATTCATCATGATAAGAAACATTGGAAGCATAGAGTGCAAAATTTTCATCACTAAGGTCTTCAGGCATACTGCTCCAGTCAACAAACCCTTGAGTGAAAAAGCTTTGTTGATCTGGTTGTACTGCTGCTGGAGCAGTGGTTTGAGGTGCAGGTTGCACTTGTGCCTGAGGGACAGGGGTTTGAACATATTGGATCTGTGGAGCAGCTGTTTGGACATAATGTACTAGCACAGGGGCAACAGCATAGTGAGCAGTGTTCACTTGAGCTGCTGGGGCATATTGGGCATAGTGCACAGTGTTTTGATTTTGAGGTCTAGGGTTTGAACTAGGATGAGTGATTATGGGGCCAGCAGTTTGACTCCTACATTCCCTAGCAAAGTGTCCTAACCTATTACACTTGTAGCACTTGATTTTCGATTTATCCAACCCAACCCTTAGATTCCCATGCAACCCTGGAAATTTTCGCCCTGTTCTTTTATAAAATTTGCTAGTTCTAACACTTAGCAAGGCCAGTTGATGCAGGATGTCCATTTCCTCTAAATCAGTGGGGTCAAAATGCTGTAGATCATTGAGTTCAAAGCTTAGATTGTTTGACATCTGGTTTTCGTTTGCAGTGAATGCATAACTTGTAGAGTGAGGATCAGGGTTGTTAAAATTTGCACCAGCAATTATGTCAATGAAGTGATCATAACCCTGATCCTTACCACTACTCCCAGATTCTTCTTGACCCAAAAGAGCAGTGTTACCGAATGTATAATCATCAACGGTTTTTCCTGACTCTTGTAACTTCCTTTTCTGGTTCAACTCCCTTTCGTAGGTCAGGAGTCGACCATGGAGTTGGGTCAAGGTCAGATCCTTGAACTCAGGTGAATTTCGGGTGACAAAAGCTATGGTGTCCCATTTTTCTGGCAGTGACCTGAGGAACCTGCTATTTTGAGTTGAGTTTGTAAAAGTGGTTTTAACAAGCCTCAGTTCACTGATGAGACAACTGAAACGCTCAAATTGTTGCGTCAGTGATTCACCTTTAACATGACAAAATGTTTCATACTGTTGGTTCAGGATTTCCCTATTGTTTTCTTTGACTTCTTCGGTACCCCCAAACTGTTCCTTAAGCGCGTCCCACAATTCTTTGGCACTGTTACAATGTAACAGTCCAGCATATATTTCATTGGGCAGCGCTGATGCTATGATGCTAAATGCTTTAGCATCTAGTTCAATCCTTTGAAAATCGGTTTCGGTATAATTTTCAATAGGTTTTGGAACAGATGCTTTAGCATCTTCAGCGCTTGGCACTGTAGGAACATGGGGACCAAAGACGACAGACCTCCAACAACCTGTGCTTTGTTGAGCGAGGATGTGACCCATCCTCCTCTGCCAGATGTTGTACTCATTTCTTTTTAGCATAGGTGGTTTAAAAAGCGAGCCGATGTTGTTTTTATCGTCCTGAGATTGTGACGTCATTCTTGTTGTTTTACAGATACTGAGAAATCAACTTTAATGGTGATTAATCCTTACTCTGTTTTTCAACGACGAACAAACGATCAGTATCAACTGTTTTGAGCTGAACTATTTACGTCAAAATGATTGTTAAATCAAATTTGACTGTTCTAGCTCTGATACCAATTGTTGGATCTGAGTTTGATTTTGATTGTATTTTGTGTTTGAAATTAAGATAAAAGTGGATGAGTGTGCAGCGGAATTAAGATGAAAACAAACTTTGCATACAATCAAACGAGAGTAATACTTTGATCAAACATCTTTACACAATGAATCGAAAGATTGAATTTATTTCAACAACGATTACAATGATTGATGAATGAATGCAAACTCCCCCTCAGCCAGAGCTCAGTTGTTTGTTCGTGCAAAGAAGACGAATGATGCAAAAGAGCTAATAGAACAGTACAAAGTACTGAACTATTTATAGGCACTTGCAAACTACTGAGCATCTTAGCTGACGTCACCATGAAAGTGACATCTAACCTCCTAACAAACTCTAACCTCTGATCTATACAGACACTACTTGTGTTAACTACTGCTAATACATTCTATTACAAAACAGACTTTAGAACAGCTGCTGCAACCTTCTACTGCTGTGAACCCATCAGCACTTGTCCGGATTAGCAGTGCTTAACTCAAAGCAGTAGATTGAATCAGCAGGACTTTTGTCTTCCATCAGATCTTTTACTTGAGCAGCAGTTGTAGGTCAGCACTTTGCAAGATCAGCAGATAAGAGGTCATCAGTTGTTGTAATCACCTTCAAGGGGAGAGACTTGTATGTAAACATCTGCTTATTCTGGATCCACTGCTCTGATCCAGTTTTGGCTTTAATTATCTGTTCCTCTGATAGGGTTCAATCCCAACAGTTCTCGCGGTTCTCACAATAAGAGGTGGTTCTCGCATGATCTTCTCCCTATATATATATATATATATATATATATATATATATATATATATATATAGGGAGCCGCTAGAATGAGAACCACCCCGAGTTGTAAGAACCGCGAGAACTACACCCCACGGAGCGCCGTTCGCCATGATTTTTTTTTACAAGTAGATGTGTGTATTATAAACACAGCCGTAAAAAATCATGGCGAACGGCGCTCCGTGGGGTGTAGTTTTTTACACCACAAGTTTGGTGAAAAAAAAGAAAAAAGAAAAAAAATTAAAAAACACCAAAAAAAAACTAACCCCCCTAAAGAAATAAACCTAACCCCCCCCAAGCTAAATGCTAAAAACATAACCCCCCCCCCCACCCCAAAAAAAAAACTAAAAAAAAAAAACTAACCCTCGCTCACCCCACCCCCCCCCCCCAAAACCTAAACACCCCCTCCCCCACCCCCCAAAAACCTAAACCCCCCCCCCCAAGCTAAAATGCTAAAAACTAAACCCTCAAAAAACCTAAAAAAATCAAAATAACACCAATTTTTTTTAATATTTTTTACATTAAAATCGCTACTTTTAGTAGCCAAAAAAAAAATTTTAAAAAAAAAACTTTAAAAAAAATTAATTTTGGCTACTAAAAGTAGCGATTTTTTTTATAAAAAATGTTAAAAAAAAATTGTGTGGTTTTTAGCTATTTTTAGGTATTTTTGGTTGTGTTCACATTGATTCTCGCGGTTATCGCAATAAAGGGTGGTTATATATACCCTCTATATATATATATATATATATATATATATATATATATAGAGGAAGGTTCAAATGAAAACCACTAGTTATTGTGAAAACTCGAAAACTAATTAAAAAAGCCAAAAAAAATACAAAATTTTTTTTTTATTTTTTTTTGCAAACCAAATTTCGCAGGTTTTTTTATATATAAAAAAATATTTCTTTAAAAAAAAATTGTGTGTAGTGCACATGTGTATTATTACACATGTGCACTATACAAAATTCTTTTTTTTTTTTTTTGAAAAAAAGTTTTTTTTTAATATATAAAAACCAGCGATTTTTATAAAAAAAAAATTGTGTGTTTTTTAGGCTTTTTTTAGTTAGTTTTCGAGTTTTCACAATAAAAGTGGTTTTCATTTGAACCATCCCCTATATATATATAGGACAAAGATCCGTTAGGAACCACCCTTTATTGCGAGAACCGCGAGAATCAGTGTGAACACAAACAGTAATACCTAAAAAAATCTAAAAAACACCCAAAAAAAATTTTTTTTATTTTTCTACTATTTTTTATATAAAAATCGCTACTTTTAGTATCCAAAAAAAAATGTTTTTTTTTTTAATTTTTTTTTTTTTGGCTACTAAAAGTAGCGATTTGAACATAAAAAATAGTAAAAAAATAAAAAAAAAATTTAGATTTTTTTTTGATTTTTTTAGATTTTTTAGGTTTTTTGGGGGGTTTAGTTTTTAGCATTTTAGCTTGGGGGGGGGGGGGGTGGGGGGTTTAGGTCTTTGGGGGGTGGGGGAGGGGGGTTTAGGTTTTTTTTGGGGGGGGGGGTGGGGGGGTTAGGTTTTTTTTAGGTTTTTTGAGGGTTTTAGTTTTTAACATTTAGCTTTGGGGGGGGGTTAGGTTTTTTTGGGGGAGGGGGGTGGGGGGGTTTAGGTTTTTGGGGGGTTGGGGGTGGGGGTTAGGTTTTTTTAGGGTTTTTTTAGGTTTTTTTAGCTATTTTAGCTTGTGTTCACATTGGTTCTCGCGGTTCTCGCAATAAAGGTGGTTCTCGCATGAACCTTACCCTATATATATATATATATATATATATAAAAGAGATGTAAGAGTAATATAGGATGATTGTTTTTAATTTAGTAGCACTTTACAGCTCAAAAGAATAAAAATGTGTTAAAAGTCTCAATATATATAAGGGCCAGTATACTGCATTCATCTCGATCAGTTCTCCATTCTTGTGTTTGTACTGCATCCACATGGCCAATTCATCAAACCCTCCTGATGCCTCAGCAAGAATGCAAGACGATATGTATCTATATACTAATGTGTCTAACTTTGTTTCTGTGAAGCTTTCTGGTGATCGCAATTACCATATTTGGAAGAAGCAAATGGATTGCCTCGTGAAGACTCATGATCTGTGTAGCCTTCTTGATGACCGTCCGATAATTGATCAGGAAACAACAAACAAAATCAACAAGTACGACTGCCTTCTCCATGGTTGGATTCTTGGATCACTTAGCGAAGAAATACTTGGAATTGTTGTCGATTGTGTTTCGGCCAAAGATACTTGGAAGACACTGAAAAGCTACTTTGATTTACAAGGTATCTGTTGACATGAACCCAAGTTAAATTTTAAACAATTGCACTTACATTTTAATAGTTTGCTTAATCAGATGCAAAGCGTCACTCCTACTTTAGTAAGGAATGTCAGTAAGTCCATTTTCGGACGAATGAGTAAATTACGTTTTTGGCCCCTGTGGTTATATCAGTTTTACTATATTAGCCCAAAATAAGATTTTTTAACATATGTGCCCCCATGGTCTCTATAACTAACTATTTTGGCCCCTGAGTCTAACTCAACCCCAAACTCTGGTTAATTATTAGACACATGATATGCACTTGATGGGTATAATGGTAATTTATCACTTCTCCTTCTTCCTGATTTCTTTTTAACAATACAACTGCCTACTATACCTGCAACTAACTATCCTTTTTTTATTAACGACACATTCAAAATGTCGTTTACACTTCTAGCCACATTAAAAGGCAACTTCAGATTTATGATCCTAAATCACAGCAACTTCCGTTTTATGATTTCGAATAACAACAACCAATCAACTCAGCTTTGAATATGATATGCAGAATTTTAACTCGACGAAACAAACAACAAACAACAATACTGATCTATACTGCTTTCAGTTTCGATTCAAATCTGGATTCCAAGACTCGTCGCAAATATACGCCTGTTATCTTCTTCGAAAACCTTCAACTAACAATCAACAATCAAGTACACAAAAATGTTTTTTAGATCTGAACAACAACCACGACTTAAAATAGATCTGGTATTTCGATTCAAATCTCAAACGGATCTGAATAAATCTCAAAGGGGAGGGGAAATTACCAATTTACCCACCATGTGCATGTCATGTGACTAATAATTAACCTAGGTTTGGGGTTGAGTTAGACTCAGGGGCCAAAATAGTTAGTTATAGAGACCATGGGGGCACATATGTTAAAAAATCCTATTTTGGGCTAAAATAGTAAAACTGATATAAGCACAGGGGCCAAAAACGTAATTTACTCCGGACGAATTTAAGACCAAACTTTTATGGTGGAGAAAACCTCATACGAAACAGTTTCTTACGCGTTTCCTGTACTACGTTATTTTAGCTATTATTAGAATTAACTTTATTATTATTATTATTATTATTATTATTATTATTATTATTATTATTATTATTATTATTATTAATTGGATATTGTCGAAGATTCATCTTTGTATTGTGACACATTTGCGAGCATTGGTTTTACTAGTCTTAGGACCCTACATTGTAGTGGGAGCAAAACCGAAAAAAAGTAATGTCAAAACATTGTTGCAAACCCGTGTGTTAAATGAGACGTTGATCTATATGAATTTACTTTAAATTTATGTCTATGCACGTCTATATTATAAACATTCATACACGTGTGAATTTAGTGTAACTCGTTTTAATTTAATTTTTAATTGTATTAAAAAATCAATGTATTCATATTGTTTTCACTCTCAGTATATGAGAACTATCTGGAGTTCTGAGAACTATGATAACTACGCTTTCCAAAAGATTTTTCCAATAAAAAAATTCTCAAAAATCTTTAAAAAATCACTTGTTCCAACGAAAAACGAAATATATAAAAAAATAACGCATGCAAAAATTTACATCCAGTTTAGAAAAATTTTATTGGTGATGTAAAAAAATTTAAATCGCCGTAAACAAATTTTACAACAGACGTACTTACCGACTCGACAAACTTTTTTATCTTTTTTACTAATGTGTTTATAACATTTTGATCTACGTTTGTTTAAAAAATGGCGGCCACAACTCGTGTTGGTTCTTAACTGAACCGAATCCAACATATATACACATATATATAGGGTTATGTTAACGTACAACGTTTCTTATCGTACAATATGTACGCGATCATCTCAGGCGTACGATCTAGTGCGAATTCACTCTTGAACATGCGATTTGTGCTGAAAAACCAACATACGAAATTGCTTTATACACCAACATGCGATTTCATCATATTTACCAACATGCGAAATTGCTAAAAAAACCAACATGCGATTTCATCATGAATACCAACATTCGATTTTCAACATGTTTTTTTATAATATGCGATTTTACGATATCATACGAGCGTACGATAAGCCCTAATTGTACCTTACACTTTTCCTATATATATATATATATATATATATATATATATATATATATATATATATTCGAATAGATGAATTATACATATAATGAATTAAACTAGTGAAGTCTTAAAATTTTAACGTGTAGGATAACTTTTGATGTGTGTAGCCAAAAAAAGTTAGTGTGGAGGATGATAGTTTTTATGACTAATTAGTTAGTCAAAAAATGATAACAAATGAGTTAAGTGAAAAATCTATTTAATGTTTACAAAATTACCCTTTGTTCTTTTTTTTCTCAATTAAATTTTCTTCTCAATGAACCTTCCCCAATATATATATATATATATATAGGGAGAAGATCATGCGAGAACCACCTCTTATTGTGAGAACCGCGAGAACCAATGTGAACACACCAAAAATGCCTAAAAATAGCTAAAAATCACATAAAAATTTTTTTTTTGATTTTTTTAATATTTTTTAGGTTAAAATCGCTACTTTTCGAAGCAAAAAAAAAAAAATTTTAATTTTTTTTTTTAAAAAAATTTTTTTTTTTTGCTTCGAAAAGTAGCGATTTTAACCTAAAAAATATTAAAAAAATCAAAAAAAAATTTTTAGATTTTTTTTTTGATTTTTTTAGATTTTTTTTAGATTTTTTTAGGTTTTTTGGGGGTTTAGTTTTTAGCATTTTAGCTTGGGTGGGGGGGTTAGGTTTTTGGGGGGGGGGAGGGGGTTTAGGTTTTTGGGGGGGGGGTGGGGGTTAGGTTTTTTTTAGCTTGGGGGGGGGGTTAGGTTTTTGGGGGGGGGGGGGTTAGGTTTTTTTTTGGGGGGGGGGGGGTTTAGGTTTTGGGGGGGTGGGGGTTAGGTTTTTTTAGGTTTTTTTAGGTTTTTTTAGGTTTTTTTAGGTTTTTTTAGCTTAGGGGGGGTTAGGTTTTTGGGGGGGGGGGGGGTTAGGTTTTTTTTGGGGGGGGGGGGGGTGGGGGTTTAGGTTTTTGGGGGAGGGGGGGGGGGGGGGGGTTGGGGGTTAGGTTTTTTTAGGTTTTTTTTAGATTTTTTTAGCTATTTTAGGTTATGTTCACATTGGTTCTCAAGGTTCTCACAATAAGGGTGGTTCTCGCATGAGCTCCTCCCTATATATATATATAGGGAGGAGCTCATGCGAGAACCACCCTTATTGTGAGAACCTTGAGAACCAATGTGAACATAACCTAAAATAGCTAAAAAAATCTAAAAAAAACCTAAAAAAACCTAACCCCCACCCCCCCCCCCAAAAAAAAAAACCTAAACCCCCCCCACCCCCCCCCCCCCCCCACCCCCTCAAGCTAAAATGCTAAAAACAAAACCCCCAAAAAATCTAAAAAAATCTAAAAAAATCTAAAAAAAATCTAAAAAAATCAAAAAAAAATTTAAATTTTTTTTTGAATTTTTAAATATTTTTTATGTTAAAATCGCTAATTTTAGAAGCAAAAAAAAATTTTAAAAAAAATTAATTTTTTTTTTCTTTTTTTGGCTTCGAAAAGTAGCGATTTTTTTATAAAAAATATTAAAAAATTAAAAAAAAAATTTTGTGTGATTTTTAGCTATTTTTAAGCATTTTTGGTGTATTCACATTGGTTCTCGCGGTTCTCACAATAAGAGGTGGTTCTCGCATGATCTTCTCCCTATATATATATATATATATATATATATATATATATATATATATATATATATATAAGGGAAGACTAGACAGAAAACCCTTAAATTTTTAGAAAACTCTGGAAACTCAAATCTCCCCCCATTTTTACCCAACCTCCCGATATTTTTTTTTTAAATAACACATGTAATATACATGTTTTAAAGTGTTTTGGGCCAAAAAAAAAAAAAAACAAAAAAGCGCCGAAGGGATGTTTTTAAAAAAAATAAACAAATTTCAGCAATGTCCGGTTGCCTAACATGTGTTAGGCACAAAAGACAGAAATTGCTGATTTTTTTTTTAAATCATTCCTTCGGCGCTTTTTTGATTTTTTTGGCCCAAAACTCTTAAAAACATGTATATTACGTGTGTTATTTTTTTCAGAAAAAAAAAATGTTGGTAGGTTAGGTTTTCTAGGGTTTTCTATATAGCCCTCCCATATATATATATATATATATATATATATATATATATATATATATATATATATATATATATATATATATATATATATATATATATATATATATATATATATAGGGTAATGCTAGACAAAAAACCCTAAATTCTTAGAAAACTCTGGAAACCCAAATCTCCCCGCTTTTTTACCCAACCTCCCGACATTTTTTTTTTTGAAAAAAATTACACATGTAATATACATGTTTTAGAGTGTTTTGGGCCCAAAAAAACAAAAAAGCGCCGAAGGGATTTTTTTAAAAAAAATAAACAAAATTCAGTGCCTAACATGTGTTAGACAAAAATGCTGAAAGTTGCTGAAAATTTTTTTATTTTTTTTTTTAAATTATCCCTTCGGCGCTTTTTTGATTTTTTTGGCTCAAAACTCTTAAAAACATGTATATTACATGTTTTTTTCAAAAAAAAAATGTCGGGAGGTTGGGTTTTCTAGGGTTTTTTATATAGATAGGGTTTTCTATCTAGCCCTACCCTATATATATATATATATATATATATATATATATATATAGGGAGGGAGTTGGCTACAAAGTCCATTTTTCCTACAAAGTGTACAAAGTAATAAAACACCACAATTTCAGCCATAAAACACATTCAAAACGCACAAATAACAAAGTGATGATTACTAAAACGCCATATTTGTGGGTTTTGTGTTGTGTTTTGGATGATAAGTCTTTTATTATTGAATGACTAACATTAGTGTGTTTTATGTAGATTATCATGTTGTGTTTTATATTCATAGTTCTACGATAGCGTGTTTGAAGTTTTTATGGAATGTTAGGGTTTGGATTTTGTGTTTTTGTGATCTTCACTCAGTTATTTGTGGGTTTCGAGTGTGTTTTATGGTTGAAATTGTGGTGTTTTATGACTTTGTACACTTTGTAGGAAAATTGACTTTGTATCTGAACCTCACCCTATATATATATATATATATATATATATATATATATATATATATTGGGAAAGGTTCATTGAGAAGAAAATTTAATTGAGAAGAAAAATAACAAATGGTAATTTTGTAAAACATTAAGTAGATTTTTCACTTAACTCATTTGTTATTATTTTTTGACTAATTAATTAGTCATAAAAACTATTATCCTCACACTAACTTTTTTTGGCTACACACATCAAAAGTTATCCTACACGTTAAAATTTTAAGACTTCACTAGTTTAATTAATTATATGTATAATAATTCATCTATTCGGACTGGAATTTCAGATCAATTTTAAGACGTCGATTACCACTTTATTTGCACTTTGAACAAGTGTTTTATGCAATACTTCTTAATTTTCCCTTACATATCATTGATATTTAATAAGCCTTCACTAGTTCAATTCAGTACATTATGCAGCAGCATAATTAGTAGAAGTCTTACTCTCTATCTCTCTCACACACACAGCTCCGTTGTCTTCCCGACAACCATAGTCGTCGTTGGTAATCACCGAACCACCACTGCCTTAGCTTACGCGTGCAAACAAAATCATCCACAAAAACCCTAACCTTCACTAAAAACCGCAATCACTTTTGGTTTCCACACCTGAAATGTCACAAATCAAAGCGGGTAAATTAACAAAATCAGGGGTTTGGTTTGACTTTTTAGTTAACCATCTTATTTTCCGGCCGGCCACCATTTCAGCTTACCAATTGACATGACAAGAACTACTGACTATATTGGTAACCGTCAACCACCACAACTTAATCTGAAGCCGCCGACCACGACGTCTCTCTTGAAAATGTCCCCCTGAGCGACTATCCCTTTTCATCGAGCAAGAGAGGGAGAATATGAAGAGAAAATTGTAGAATGACCATGGACGATGAATGACAGACGATGAACGATGGACTAGCCACTAACAAATCAATGAAGTTTCTAGGTAAGAGATGGATAAAGGATGGAGGGCTTGTGTATGTATTATGTGTGAGATAGAAAGTAGAGAAAGAAAGTTAGGGTGTTAGAGTGGTTAAAAACTTGAGAGTGGCAAACTAAAAAATCGACCAATAAGATTGTGCCACGTCAATCAGTGAAAAATGTTTAAACTTTCGTGAAAAGTGTTGGCAACGGTTTAGACATTTGGTGAAGTGGTAAACTTTTTAAATAAAAAAAAGGAAAAAGATGTGATTGGTTGAGATTTGATGAACCCCACCCCACACCCCCCCTCTTTCTCTCCTTCCTCCCTTCCCCGCGTCGGCATGCACCCACCGATTCTCCCCCCATTTCGTCAAACACCCACGCGGCAAAGGTGTTGGCATTCGTTTGCCACACTTTACCGAAGTGGCAAAGTGGGTTTGCCGACTCCCACACCTAACACCCTTAAAAAGAGAAACTGAGGAGTTGAGAGAAAGACGTGTGATGTATAATCTTTACTTTTGATTTTGAATTTCTTTGATCCACCTTGGCCGCCCAAAAGTTTGACTTTGCCGATACGCCACATGTTTTCCTATCCTTTGTGTCTTGCTATATCTCTCTCTCTATCCCCCTCTCTCTAAGGTGATCCGTAGTCATAAAGCTCCTTGTGGGGCGTTATGCGACACGTGTCGTGCCACGTCACACAGGGGCTTTATGGGGTGTTATATCACTAGGGCCCTTAGTCATAAAGCCCATACCCATCATTACCTAATTATTTATTTTCGTTTTTATTAATTAATTATAAAAACCCTTGATTTTTTGTGATTGGTCAAATACTTGAAAACAACCTCCATCACGCCGCTATATGCATGGCGCCTCCCCCCCAAAAATCTCCCATAGCGCCGCCCGTCGTGCTGTGCGGGGCGCTATAAATCAAAAAAATGGCCAAATAACACCCATTACAGGGGGTATAATGTATGTGTGGGTGAATGAGTACCCGGTGATGGTTTTGTAAAACCATAAATGGTTTGGTCAGTTCGCATAGTGGGATAAACATATGTTAATCTATATCTATCTAACCTTTATAATAAATGAAAGTCTTTGAGGACACGTGTCATTTTTTAGTATATTCTCACCCGTAATTTTCTGTCTCCCTCTCCTATTAAATATTAATTATAAATATTTATTTAATTCTATTTATATGTTTTTATTTGTTATCAACATCTCTCTCCTATTTAAATAATTAAATAATGATAACTTCTACATTTTTTTATAAAATGTTTTTTATTTATAAAAAATTGAAGTTTGTTCACAAAACATTTTTATAAACTAAACATTTTGTTCATTATTAAACCCGTATAATATGTATTGTATTGCTTTAATAAGAAGCAATTAGAATCATATCATTTTTTATTCTACAACCTGTGTAATACACTGGTCTCTAACCTAATTTAAAGTATACGTAAGAGATCAAATGCCTTTATATTTTATACTCACGGATATATTTTAAGAGTTCACTACATGGATAGTCTATGTGGTATGCACATATTGCATACATGCCCCCAATTAACACAGATGGTCCCAGTAATATACAATATTGCACTCAAGTTATCCTTACCCCTAATGGCTATTAAATTTCTTTGTTAAGTGGATGTGAAATATCTATTTTTCCTCGGTTTAGAAGCAAATCAATAAAGTATATGTTAGTGTGCGTGTGTGTGTTTGTTTTGCTTCCACATGAGCTTACTTTGGTATGATACCTAACAACTGGTATCGGAACTTCTACTTCAGTTAAACACGTGTCTCACAAGGTTATAGCAGGAGTGTGAGTGGGCTGAACGGGAGAGGTCCAGTTTGTTGTTGTTGCGTCGTCGTCGACTTGAGTACGACTCGTACCAGTTTCTCGGTATGGCCCTTACGGTTTAGGGTTTATGGTTGTTCTGGTGTTTTCGGTTCGTAGTTTGTTGGGTGTTTTACGATTAAGGTTTCGGTTCTTGAAGCCTGGTTTATCACTGGTATTACTCTTGGGAATTAGGATTTTGGTTTATTGAAGGTAGCGCGGCTTTCGGGTGCTTTGTTTCTATGGTTGTTTTTTGTTTATCGTTTGCAATGGCTGAAGACAACAAGTTTCGAATAGAGAAGTTCAACGGTACTGATTTTGCATGGTGGAAAATGCAATAGAGGTGTCTCTTGGTGAATGCAATTTGGATATGGTACTGGAAGAAACAAAAGGAAGGAGTAGACTAATTTGATACATACACTCCTGTAGCAAGAATATCCACAATTAGATTGTTGGTTGCCTTAGTTGCAATACACAATATTGCGATTCACCAAATGGATGTGAGAACTGCCTTCTTGAATGGTGATTTAGATGAGGAGGTATATATGAAACAACCAGAGGGTTTCCTTATGCCTGGTAATGAGCATAAAGTGTGCAAGCTTGTTAAGTCAGTGTATGGCATAAAGCAAGCACCTAAACAATGTTATCAAAAGTTTGATGATGTGGTTTTGTCTAATGGTTTTGTATTAAACCAAGCAGACAAGTATGTATATAGTAAATTTTATGCTTCTAGAAAAGGAGTCATAATTTGCCTATATCTAGATGACATTTTGTTCTTTGGTACTGACCAAGATCAAGTTGATAAAACAAAGAAATTTTTGTCATCTTGCTTTGACATGAAAGACATGGGGGAGGCGGAAGTGAACCTTGGTATATGGATCAAACGGGAGAGCAGTGGTATATCGATCTCTCAATCCTATTATATTGAGAAGATGTTGAAAACATTTAATTTTCATGATAGTTCTCCGATTAGCAATCTGATGGATCTTGCGTTTAAACTCTTACCTAATAAAGGTGTTGTTGTAAGTCAACTTGAATATTCAAGGGCTATTGGATCTCTCATGTATGCTATGATAAGCACTATATTGGATATAGCTTATGTAGTTGGAAAGCTTAGTAGGTATACCAGCAAGATAATTGTAATGCATTGGCAAGCTATGAATCGAGTATTCAGGTACTTGAAAGGAACCATGAAATATGGATTGTGTTACACTAGATTTCCTTCAGTTTTAGAAGGCTATTTGGATGCAAGTTGGATTAATAACAAGGAAGATCATTCTTCCACAAGTAGATGGACTTTTCTGCTTGGAGGAGCCATATCTTGGGCATCTAGGAAACAAACTTCCATAACTGACTCAACAATGGAATCTGAGTATGTAACATTAGCAGCAGCTGACAAAGAAGTTGAGTGACTAAGAACCTTGATTTATGAGATTCCATTGTTGCCTAAACCTATATCACCAATATCTATTAGATGTCATAGTGCTGCTACCCTGGCTAAGGTCTATAGCCAAGTGTATAGTGGGAAGTCTAGCCACTTAGGTGTTAGACACAGTATGATTCATGAGTTCATCATGCATGGGGTGATATCGGTGGAGTTTGTGAGAACTCAAGAAAATTTATCCGAGCATTTAACCAAAGAGTTACGTAGAGATCTTGTGCACAAGGCGGCTGCAGCGATGGGATTAAAGTCCATATGAAATTTCTCATGTTAAGATACCCAATCCCCACCTAATATGATGTTAGCTGCTGAATTCAATGTGGAAAGCTTAAAATCGGGAACATGGAACATATTAGTAGCAACATCCCATGTATGTGTTCAGACCTGCAAGTTAAAGGAGGTTGAAAGTTTTCTTCTTAATAGTTCTTTCAAAAATTGCATATGCAGGTGCAAGAATAAAGAGCTACCTATATGAGCATGAAGTTTATCCGCTTCAAGAAGCTTGGACTTAGCTTTAATATGTTCATTGAAGGATAGGACACAGACAAGTAAAAATAGTGTCAAAAAAGAACATAAGAGTATGTAAACTTTTGTGTATATTATCTTCATGTATTCACTGTGAATAGAAAGGGTTCAATCCTTAGCGACACCCCTATATTCGAATATTTGGAATGTGTAATATACTATTGTGAAATTCGATTGTCGCGATATTTCATTTATGCATAAGTTTGATTGTTGTGAATTTGCTTAAGTTAATCAAGGATTACGCTAAAATGGGGCAGGATTGTTAGATATTTTAGTGTAATCGGGATTAACTTGGTGACCAAAGGGAACTATAATATAGAGCGAACAAGTCAGGAGGTGTGCGAGTGCACGCTTGTTTCGAGTGGTTATAATTCCAAGTGTTCGAGCACAGTTCCGAATGGGGGTTCCAAGGGGACAACGCCCCCTTGGCGGGGTCCGGGGGCAGCACCTCTGGGAGCAGGGTCCAAGGGGCGGCAGCCCCTACCTGGGGTCGGGCTCAATAAAAAACAAGCCATTTTGGAGGCTTTTATTTAAAAATAAAAAGTTAACTGCGTGATGGCTGTTACTCATCCCTAACCCTGAATTTCTTAGACAATTTTGGTCACAGGTGTTCATTCACGAATTTGCAATACACGCATATTGTTGTTCGATTTCTCAATCAATGTTGTATCCGATTGAATTATTCAGGTGAACCACCGAAATAATTTCATCTAAGAGTAACTACGTGCCTCTCTGATTATTCGAGTGTACAAAATGCCCCAACACATAAGCCTTTAAAAGTTGACCAAAAGAACTAGTTGGTAGATCATTTGCCACTAAGGTGGCTACACAAAGCTGAATGGCTTTTAGAGAATCTTGTAATGGACCCCACTTAAATATTCCATATACAACAAATGGAGCATCCGTATCATGGCTATGCATTCCCATGACAAGTAGCATGGTATTCCAAGCAAAATTGTCATTAGGCGGTAGTAAATTGAATACTTTGTAAGTGTATGCATTGGCACCACATGTGACATGCGTATATAACAAAACAGGAGCAATAATTAGCTTTATGTGTGCTGCACATTGGGTTGCACCTTTAAGCATCATCTTCACCACAATAATTCCAACACTGTCACAATTCTTCAGTGATTCTCCCAAAATCTTCAAACCAGCATTCCGTGAAATTTTATATATCAATTTGGCAGCCTCCAAAACCATCAGTCCTTGACTGAAAAAGTCAACCAGACAGGCATAGTGCACTTATTTTGGTTTAATCTTTTGTACCACCAGAAAAATCAGGGTTTGCCTTGTCATGGAATAGAACCAATTTAGGGCATTGAGTCGGTGTCATGGAATTATGTAAACTAGAGCCTGAAGACTTGTGGGACCCCACTTGTGTAGCATGAGACTGTGATGAAGAGAACAAAGTTATTCTAAACTGAGATGGGGTTTCCTTATTCATGGAGAAACTATTAGACATCATATATGTAAGTGTGGTGCCCCTTTCCAACGAAGGCGTTTATCTCCGACTTGAAACAAATGAACCCCATAACCAACTTTAGCTTTAACAATGCCCTTAGCATCCCGTACAAACATGTGTGGCCTAAGAAATACATAAACTGCATCAAGGTGTGTAGCCCAAAGCATCCACAGAGGTTGGTTAAAATCAAGCACAATCTGAGTAATAACAACAGGTGTAGGAGCCAAAATCAAATGAGCAAACTCAAATACAACTTCTTGGACAGAGCCCTCAATGATTTCTTTCGTTAGGATCTGTGCAACATACTTTTGGATTGATCCATAGTTAATACAACTGAACTTCAACAACCAGATATCAGTCACCTTATGATCTTGTGGTGTGGCAACATACAGAAGGGCGCTTAGTATGTCTTGGCATATAATATTTCTAAAATGAAGACTGGACCCCAAAGCATCAAGAACTAAAGTGAGTTGGTGTGTTTGGAACTAGAACACATCATTAGGAGTACCAAAATGAATAGAGATCCAATCATTATCCAAAACAAACAGCTTAAGAGCAGGGAATGCAAAATTCAACATGATTGGAGCAATAAAAGTAGGCATAGGGTCCAAAAATGAAATACGAGATGCAAGCAAAGTTGTGGAAATCGGGTCAAACATGCTAGTATGGTGATTATCATAAGGCATGTTAACAAAAGGCGGACCAAGATAACAAAAGACAAAGTCAATCCATCGCAATATAGTGTTAAAATTCGCATCAGCACTGAAAGCAATATGATGAAACCCATACTAGAAGCATCAGACTTGTTAAGGGAAGCAGTCAAGATATTGGATTGAAACGACACCACAACAACCAGAACTGAATCAGTAACAATGCAATTATGTTGGATTAATCCCTTCCCAAGCCCTAATGTAGCTATGCCAACACCCGAAGTAGCAATGAAATAGGGGCGCACACATTAAACAAAAACGAAGCATTACTAGAGTAATGTGAATCAAAATTTGGAGAGGCAAAAAGTATGAAAATGCCCTGAGGTTCCGATAGGTCACCAAAACCAAAGTGATGAATCATTTATTGACGACTAAAAGGTGTTGCCCAGAATGATCTTTGATCTCTAGATCGCAAATGATAAACGTAACTTTATTGAATACTGAAATTTGAATACAATGGAATTTACATGAACTTGAACAAGATCTACAAATGAAAATCTAAAGGCCTATTTATACTAATCTAACATGTACGAGTGTAGAGACATGTCCCTTCGTGAATAGTCGCGTCTTCTTGAATGTGTGGTTGAGAATTAACGTGAAAGGTTGCATCTTTTCCTTCTTAATCACAGCCACTAATCGAATAGGTGTGTCTCTTGGTGGTGTCCCTTGAAGCCATCGATCATAGGGGTGTGTCCCAAGGGTGTCGCAACCCTTAGGGGTGTTGGTTGACATCTTTCAGTTGGACATGATCGGCCCCTATAGTTTGTAACCGCCATGTAACCGCCATACTTTATACTAATTACCACTAAACCCTTGTACTAGAAGGATGTGTAGAGATTGAGGATTTCATTCACCCCCCCCTAATCTTGAACATCCTTGAGTTGTTATAGATCTTGAACTCCGAGCAGTTCTCTCATCGTAGCAAACTTGACCCTTGCCAGTGCCTTTGTTAGTATGTCTGCCCGTTGTAGTTCTCCACTTATGTGTTCCACATTGATATCTTCGTTCTCCATGCATTCTCTTATGAAACGATAGCGTGTATCAATGTGCGTGCTTCTTCCATGAAAGACTGGATTTCTCATGAGTGCTATTGCAGAAACATTATCCACTCTGAGTATTATCTTTTCTTCCTTCCAGCCTGTAATTTCACTTAATAGTCTTTTAAGCCATAGTGCTTGGCATGCTGCTGCAGTGGCTGCCATGAATTCTGATTCACATGATGATAATGCCACTGTCTGTTGCTTTTGTGTACACCAGGTTATAGGTGATTCTCCAAAGTAGAATACCAGACCAGTTGTTCCTTTTCCTTTGTCTGTATTAACTCCAAAACTGCTATCACTATAACCTGTGATCTTACATCCTTCTTGCTTCTTGTAGATGATTCCATGCTCTTTAGTTCCTTTGATATAACGTAGTATTTGCTTCACTGCTTTCAAGTGTTGCTCCTTTGGTTCTTGCATGAATCTACTAAGCAAACTGACTGGGTAACATAGATCTGGCCTTGTATGCAATAAGTACCTGAGAGAACCTATCAGGCTTTTGTAATACGTTGCATCTACTAGATCTCCTTCTTCAGTCTTCGTTAATTGTGTTCCTGGATTCATGGGAATCTTTGCGTCGTTGCAGGATAACATATCAGCGTCTTTGAGTATCTTGTTGATATAGCCTGTCTGCTTGATGGCTATCTCACCCCCTGCTTGAATAACTTCTATTCCCAGATAATATGCTAACAATCCTAGATCGCTCATTTCAAACTTGTTCTTCATCTGAGATTTGAAAACATCTATCTCCTTCCTTGATGTTCCAGTGACTATCAAATCATTAACATAGACTCCAACTATCAACGTAGAAGTCATACTCGTCCTTGTAAAGATTGCATTCTCTAAAGTGCACTTCTTGAAGTTAAATGACTTTAGGGTTTAATCTAACTTCGTATTCCAAGCTCTTGGTGCTTGTCTTAATCCATACAATGCTTTTGATACTCTATAAACCTTTCCTTCATCTCCTGGCTTTACAAATCCTTCTAGTTGTGAGACAGAGACCTCCTCCTTGAGATCTCCGTGTAAGAATGCAGACTTTACGTCTAAATGATGTACCTCCCAACCTTGATATGCTGCTAAAGCCAACATTAGTCGAACTGTCTCTATTCGTGCTACTAGTGCAAAGACTTCATCAAAGTCTATTCCGTGTTGCTGAACATATCCTTTTGCAACCAGCCTTGCTTTGTGTCAGACCATATTTCCGTTTGCATCTTTCTTAGTCTTGAATACCCACTTTAAACCTATTGCCTTGTGATCTCTTGGCAACACTGTCAATCTCCATGTGTAATTCTTGTTTATCGAGTCTAACTCGGCCTTCATTGCTTCAATCCATTTTCTGTCACTAGATGCTTCCTTGTAATTTCTTGGTTCTTCTTCAGCAAGTAGTAATTCTTGTGGATCTACTTGAATTTCCTCCGTCTCTTCATACAGTTCTTCGAGACTTCTCAGTTTTACTGGAGTGTCACTAGTACTCTCTGTTGTACTTTCAGATGTAGATGGACCTCTACTTGATAATCTGCTTGAACTTCCTGCTGAGTTCTGATTGTACGAATGCGCTGGCGGGGTTTCATAGGAGTCTTGTTCTTCTATCTGATCTACTCCTGAATCTTCATGATGTGGCCCGCTACTACCAGGACTACTTGGTTCATTTTCTTCTAACTCTGGTGGGTTGTCATCTTCTTGAATGACAAAGTTTGTCCATTCGGGATTCCCTGAATCCACTGTTTCCATATAACTATTCCAGTTCCATGGTTGACCTTCTATGAACTTTACATCTCTACTGACACATATCTTGTTCTTCGCCGGATCATATAATCTGTATGCCTTTGATCCTTCTTCTATTCCAAGGTAAACCATAGGTGCACTTCTATCATCTAACTTCTTTTGTTGAAGTGGTAATACCTTAGCGTATGCTGTGCAGCCAAAAACCTTTAAGTGTTCCAGATTCGGCCTTCTTCCTTTCAATGCTTCATACGGGGTCTTGTTTACCAAAGCCTTCAGTGGAATCCGGTTTAATACATATAACGTATGTCTTATTGCTTCTCCCCAGAAATTTTGTGGCATGTTCATCGCCTTTAACATACTTCGAGTAGTTGACAACAACGTCCTGTTTCTTCTTTCCACTACCCCGTTTTGCTGTGGGGAATATGGCGCTGTAAGCTGTCTCGCTATGCCATTGTCCTTGCAATACTTGTTGAATTCAGCCGACGTGAATTCTCCTCCTCTGTCTGTCCTTAGCATTTTTAACTTGGTTCGAGTTTCTGTCTCCACCTTTTCTTTGAACTGCTTGAAAGTTTCGAATGTTTGATCCTTGGAAGTTAGTAGATATGCCCACATGTAGCGAGAACAGTCGTCTACAAGTAGAAATATATACTTCTTCCCAGCATGTGTTGGTGGGGATATAGGACCATACAAATCTCCATAGACTAAATCCAGAGGTCTCAAAGATCTGAATTTTGCCTGATTTGGAAATGGTGTCTTAGTATGTTTTCCTAATAAGCATGCGTCACATACTTGATTGGCATGACTTATTTGAGGAACTCCATGTACCAAGTTCTTTCGAGTCATTTCCTTAATAGCATCGAAGTGTAAATGGCCTAACCTTGCGTGCCATAACCATGCTAAATCTTCTATGTTTGAGAGTAGGCAGATTGACCTTCCAATCTTCAACTTTACTTTATACAACCTGTTCCTCATTCTCCCGACTCGCATTAGTAACTTTCTGTTCCTGTCGCGGACTGTTAGTATGTTTCCATCCATTACTACTTTGCAACTGATTTTTGTGAGTTGTCCGAGGCTCAATATGTTGCTTTTCAGACTTGGAATGTAGTATACTTGAGAAACAATCTTTTGTTCTTGGTTCAGACATTCCAGCAGTATTGAATCTATGCCTTTAATTTCTACGTGCGACCCGTCACCGAACCGAACTTGCCCTGTCACCTTTTCATTTAATTCTCTGAAGTGACTTCGCACTCCTGTCATGTGGTTGCTGGCCCCTTTGTCTAAATACCATAGACTTTCATCTTCTGAGGCGTAACTTGCTGGTTTTATGCGTTCTTCGTTTAGTAGAACCCTTTCTTGACCAACGTTTTCTTCTTGTATTGCCATTAGCAATACGGGTGCTTCGTCTTCCTCGATGAGATTTGAATGTTCTTGTACAACATCTTTCTCAGGACAGTCTTTCTTGAAGTGTCCATACTTCTGACACTTGTAGCACTGGATCTTACTTATGTCTGTTTGGTTTCTTCCAAAATTCCTCCAATTCTTAGACCTTTCACCTCTGGGTCTATACGAAGATCCATCGTTCTTAGTGCTTTGCCTGTCTTTATTGTATCGCCAGTTTCCGCGCGATTGGTTGAACCTGCCATGCTCACGGTTTCCAAACTGTCTTCCTCTGCCAGAGTTTTTGTCGTGATGTGTAAACATCAACTTGTCTTGACTTTCTCCTGGGCTTCCTTTCTTTTGCTTAAGTCTTTCTTCGAATGTTTTTAACCTTCCGACCGCTTCTTCTGGCGTATTGTTTCTAGATCGGAGTATTATTCCATCGAGGCGACAATCTGAGTAAACTTAACTGGCACTGCATTTAGGAGTTTACATACCAGGGTCGGTTGACTCAGTGTTGTCCCTAAATCGCTTGCCCGGGTAACTACACTGTTTATCTTTGCGGTGAAGGAGTCTATAGTGTCATCTTCCCTCCTTTGCATTAACTCGAATTCTGATAAAAGTGTATGCCAACGAGCCTTCTGTACCCGATCAGCACCAACGTGTCTTGTCTTGAGATTTTCCCAAATTTCCTTTGCAGTTTTACAACTTGCAACTTGCAATACAACATCCTCCGGTATTGCTTGGAATAGATAAGCAATTGTTGCCTTATCTTTCTTAACATCCGTTTGCGTATTTTCTGCCGGTTCAATCATTTCCTAAAGTCCATTTGCTTCCAAAATGGTTTTGATGCGAATTACCCAAACCGTATAGTTGGTTGGTTTTAAAATAGGACACTGGAATTGGGAAAGAGAACTTCCTTCTTTTTGAGTTATAACTTGTGAGTTTGGTCCGGTTGTTCCTGACATGTCTTCTGACCGAACAATCTTCACTTTCAAAAACTTTTAATTTTCTTGGTTTCTACAAACCTCTAATCCTTAACCCCTGCGTATAACCCAACGCGTAACAAACAATCAATCTAATTCGCACTAAACCCCGGAATCAAAACCCTATATTCCTAACCCCAGGTTTGACCCTGAACCGAAAATAAACTAACTTGCGAATTGAGAAAGAATAATAAAACCTGATCGCGATTCCTTGCGATGCCTTAGAGCCTGATGCTCTGATACCAATTGTTGCCCAGAATGATCTTTGATCTCTAGATCGCAAATGATAAGCGTAACTTTATTGAATACTGAAATTTGAATACAATGGAATTTACATGAACTTGAACGAGATCTACAAATGAAAATCTAAAGGCCTATTTATACTAATCTAACAGGTACGAGTGTAGAGACATGTCCCTTCGTGAATAGTCGCGTCTTCTTGAATGTGTGGTTGAGAATTAACGTGAAAGGTTGCGTCTTTTTCTTCTTAATCACAGCCACTAATCGAATAGGTGTGTCTCTTGGTGGTGTCCCTTGAAGCCGTCGATCATAGGGGTGTGTCCCAAGGGTGTCGCAACCCTTAGGGGTGTTGGTTGACATCTTTCAGTTTGAGTTTGACATGATCAGCCCCTATAGTTTGTAACCGCCATACTTTATACTAATTACCACTAAACCCTTGTACTAGAAAGATGTGTAGAGATTAAGGATTTCAAAAGGTGCATCAAAATTAAGAGAACCACAATCGAAATTAACCTGACCTGGATGTGAATTTCCAATGGAAGGACTCAAATTTAACGGTGTAACGAACCCCTTGTTGTTTGTGCCACCTTTCTTATCTCCCCACATACCACATGGATCATCTTTTGTTTTTATAAAACTAACAGCATGAACAGGAGGTGCAACATTCTGCTCGATAGGAGCAAAAACACGAGGTACAAGTTCCATGAGTGAATTATTACTAGGGTCAAGCATGCGAATAATGCGAATAGAATAAGATGTGTTAATAAAATTCGGGCCAGGACCAAACATGAAGGTCCTACCTAACCAATCAGCCCCAAAATTCAACCCAGAGCCAAAAAACAAATTAGCAAAACTATCAATGGTGCTAGACTTTGCACACGCAGCTGCAATAGTGGGTGAGGCAGGAGATACCTTAACAGGATCGATGTATATGCGAGACGTAGATTCGCTATGAACATGGCATCCAGAGTGGGCAGTTGATGTTCCATTTTTGATATGCAATATGTACTCTCAGCAGTGGCATCCAAGCTTGGTTCAGAAACGATCCTTAGAGCTGAATTCGCTCAAGTGATGGGTGGATTGTCATGCGGATCAGACTCGACAACATCTGATTGAATAGGAACTCCCTTAGAATCAGATGCAATTGAGCGAGAAGGAAGAGGAAAAGCAAGCGTGAACCCTATAGCAGCAATTGAACCTACTTGTGTATCCAAGTGTCCTGACATTCTCTTCAGAGTACATTGCATCACACCATTAATCTCGAGTAATGTTCTGATGTTATCCATGATTTCATGGATTAGCTTTTTGTCTGAATACAGACGACTCAATGAAAGCACCAATGAAGTGAGTAGATATTCATTTAACTAAGAATTAATCAATTTACAAGTAATAAGCTAGATCTCGAATTGATTAATTGATAGAATAAGAATGGAATACAAGAAGAAGATGGAATTACAGAAGAACAATTGAAGATGGGAAGAAGAATACTGAATTAGCTTAAACAATCTTTTCATGCCCTATTCTCCCAATCTCTCGTGCATTATATTTTGCGATGGCGTTTCTCTTGATGAGCTCCTTCAATGGGCTGCTAAGATGGGCCTGTGGTAGATTAAAATAGTTCATAACAAAGGGGTTCCACACTGCTCCCGTCGATGCAATGAACCCCACAACAACTCAAAAAAACCTTACACACCATGCATATAAATACTCTAGATTAGAATTAGTACATATAGACTCATGTGCGTCTAATCAAGCGTCTTCACATGTCACGGCAGATGTGGTTAAGATTCACACTCCTTCCTCATCGCCGTTTCAACGTAATATTTTTTTGCAATGGCTACAAATTGTCAGTTACAAGATCCAGAAATGGCTATTACTATACACCCAATCACACCTCCCATTTAAATAATATTCTCCTTGCACCTAATATTGTTAAAAACTTTCTTTTTATTTGCCTATTTACTCGTAACAACCTTGTTTCCAAAGGATTTGTCTCATTTAGTTTTTCATCGGAGGATCTTAAGATCGGATAGATTCTTTCACACCGTAATAGCTTAAGTGACTTGTACTCGCTCACATCTCCCTAATACGGCTGTCCAATTTGTCTTTTTTTACTTAATCACATCACTAATGGCACAAACTACGGTTTGCACCTTACCACTTCCCAAGTCACTCTCTGACGTCCTACTCAAATGGCGATTGGGCTGGGGAGGTTCCTGGATTCTACAATCGACCTCCATATATACTATGTTTACTTACGTTAAAACTTAATTTCTTGGTCATCAAAACGACAACCAACAATCTCACATTTCAGTGTTGAGGCTAATTTCTTGTAAATGCAATTGCTAAAACATGTTCGCTATGCAACCTTCTACTTGAACTTTGTGTTCCACTCTGGAGGAGTCATCATTGTTTACTATGATAACATCTTCGCTGTCTACTTGTCTAAAAATCCCGTGCAACATCAACAGACCAAGCATGGTGAGATTAGCATACTTCATCCAGCTTGGCCATATACAAGTCCTTCATGTGCCTTTTAATTTTCAGTTTGCTGATATTCTTACGAAACGACTCCATGCCACGTATTTCAAACTTCGCACCCCGGTTTGATTGTTTTTTCACATCCTACTCGAACTAGTGGGGCTTATTAGAATATTAAATGCATTTTGCAGTGGGGTAGCCCACTTGCTAGAGGTATATGCCTCTTAAGGGAGGTCTCATATTCAAACCTGGACAAGGGAAATATTTGATGTAAATCAGAGGAAGTAACATTTGCCATTAAAAAAAAGTACTTTGCATTTATCAGATATTCTTGTAGACATGGTAAACCTTAATTATGGGCGTAATGATGGGTATATATGCATCTCGTATGTATGTAACGAGGGATGGATAATCAGTGGCGGACCCAAGAATTTTTTCCACTGGGGTCCACTTTTTTCGGCATTCATATTATTCACAGCCATACATTAGAATTTTCAGGTCAGGTCGGGGCTGGCGAGACGAGGAACATAACAAAATACAATGTCATAACAACAAGATATAATCATTACTCATTAGAAAGCACATAATAAAAATATGATGTCATTTGAAATGAAAAAAAAAACTTACAAGTTTTTAAAGTTATTCTCTACTAGTTTCATCTTTTAAAAAAGTCCAGTTACAAATTTTTAAAGTAATTCTCTATGAGTTTCATCTTTTAAAAATGTCTAATTACATTTTTCACCAGAACATTGACAAGAAAAAGCAAGAATCATTCATATGAGTATTACATGTTAATCTGAATTCTATGTGAAAATTCATAGTAAAAAAAATACTAAAACAACAAAAAGAATAAATTAACAAAACTAAAGTTGCAAAACTAAAAAATAGGTTTACCTTTGGTGGGAGCAGGTTGGATTATTGGATAGCAAGAGGTGAGAGTTGGGCTTTGTTGTTTCTGTGAATTGGGTGCTCCTATGTTCAACGTTTATTTTGTTTAAAACCTTAACTTATCAACTTACATTTATTTAAATAGAACGAAAAATCAAAAAACGTTTGTTTTTAGACTCAAACTTGGGTCGTGCTTAGTAACATACAAGGTGAAATTCCACTCCACCAGCTTTCATCTTTTTGTTATGGTGTCCAACTTATTATTTTTATGAGGTCCTTCGGAAAATTAATTACCGATTCTATTACAATTTTTAAAAACATTGGGGTCCGGGTACCTCGACCAACTCTATGTGGCTCCGCCCTTGTGGATAATTATTGTATTTATTCAAAATTAATTAATGCCATAAACACTTTTACTTTTTACCTCTTGTTATACATATAAGTTAGGTTAATAGTTAATATATATATATATATATATATATATATATATATATATATATATATATATATATATATATATATATATATTTATATATATATATATATATGGAAGATTCATTTGAGAAGAAATTTAATGTGAAAATAAAACGAAGAAAGGAAATAATGGTAAAACATTAAATAGTTTATAACTCCTCTCATTAATTATGTTATCTTTAATTAATAAAGCAAAAAAAGATTGAACGCAAATTTCTTTTATTCCATGTCATTTATGGGACTTGAACTCAAGACCTCCTTCTCCCAAGATGTTTAAAAGCTTTACCTTTGCCGATGGACCACCACCCCATTGGTAAAGCAAAAAAAAAAATATCCTACAAATTTCAAAAATTGTCTTACATATATCTTACACTTACCGGAATTTACGCTACGCGTATCTAAATTTTTCATACACATTTCAAAATTTATCCTACACATATTGAAATATCCTACACATGTCGAAAATTGTCATTCACCATAAATTATTTTATTTTGAAAAGAGTATAACTAAAAGTGAGTTACAAGTTTAATTAATTAGCTAACTAACTACAATTATAAATTTACCCATATGCCCTTTTCAATAACTAAATACACATATTAAATGAAGCGAACGAAACATTTCTGTTGGTTTAAAACTTATTCTTTTTATTCTTACAAAAAAATTCTTCTCATTTGAACAGTCCACAATATATATATATATATATATATATATATATATATATATATATATATATATATATATATATAGGGGAGGGTTTTAAATGAGAACGCTAAATACCGCGAGAACCGTGATAACGAATAAAAAAACCACGAGAACTTAGTCAAAAACATTTCAAATTCAAAATTTATTTTTACATCATTATTATTCGAATACAATGTTAGAAATTAAATTCACACATTTAAATTTACGTAAATTCATAAATAATGAAAATTTACACATGTGTAAGTTTGTCATTTACACATGTGTAAATTTGTTACTTTTACACATGTGTAAAAAATCTAGTAAAAGTGATTTTGAGAGTAGAAATGAATTATTTGATGTTGTGAATTCTTTTTTGATGTTCTATTTTAATTAGAATGAAGTTTGTAATAAAAAAATTCGGTTTTGATTGGTTTTTTCATTCGTTCTCACGGTTCTCACAATATTTAGCGTTCTCAAGATAACTCTCCCCAGTATATATATATATATATATATATATATATATATATATATATATATATATATATATATATATATATATATATATATATGTATATATATATATATAAGTATATCGTACATAACGGCTTAACGTACTTCACGTACGACAACGTGCGTGATTTGTTCTATAACATGCGTGATTAATATTTTTAATATGCGTGATTATTGTGTTTCAACATGCGTGATTTTGGATTTTTAAGTTATAACGTGCGTGATTTTAAAATGAATGTGCGTAATTACCTGTCGTACGTGATGTACGTTAAGCCGTAATGTACGTTAACCTTCCTCTATATATATAGGGGACCGCTAAAATGAAAACCACCTCCAGTTGTAAGAACCACAAGAACTTTTTATTCCGGGACGAGTTGGACCAAATTTTTTTTTCATAAACATAGATGCGTGTATTATAAACACATTTGTAAAAAAAATAAAAAAAATGTCGTGTGTAGTTTTAAGCACCACAAGTTTGTTTTTACGGGTACTGTAAATATTAAATAAAATTTATGTTACCCGTAAACACAAACTTGTGGTGCTCAAAACTACACACATGACATTGTTTTTTTTATTTTTTTTACAAATGTGTTTATAATACACGCATCTACGTTTATGAAAAAAAAATTTGGTCCAACTCGCCCCGTACGGTGTAGTTCTCATGGTTCTTACAACTGGAGGTGGTTTTCATTTTAGCGGTCCCCTATATATATATATATATATATATATATATATATATATATATATATATGTGTGTGTGTGTGTGTGTGTGTGTGTGTGTGTGTGTGTGTGTGTCTATATATATAGTGGAGGGTTCAAATGAGAAGAAAATTTTTAAAGAATAAAAAGAATAAGTTTTAAAACAACAGAAATGCTTCATTTTACTTTATTTAATATGTGTATTTAATGTTATTAATAAGGGCATATAGGTAAATTTATAATTGTAATTAATTTGCTAACTAATTAAACTTATAACTCACTTTTAAATATACTATTCCAAGATAAAATAATTTATGGTAAAGGACAATTTTTGACATGTGTAGGATAAATTTTAGTATGTGTAGGATAAATTCTTAAATGTATATGATAAATTTAGATATGCGTAGGGTAGATTTCGGTAAGTGTAAGATATATGTAAGATAAATTTTGAAATGTATAAGATAATATGTTTTTTGCTTTATTAATGAGAGATAACATAATTAATAGGAGGAGTTATAAACTATTTAATGTTTTACCATTATGTCATGTCTTCTTTTTTCTTCTCATTTTAAATTTCTTCTCAAATGAACCTTCCCTTATATATGTATATATATATATATAGGTGTGTATATATATATATATATAGAGAGAGAGAGAGAGAGAGTCAGGATCATTTCAGAACCAAAAATATTTAAATAACTCAAAGAACTCCTAATAAACAATCTTTTTATTTATATATTTTTATGTTTAGGATAATGTGTACTTTTGCGATTACATACATGTTAAGAGTAATTTTATCATTTTTTATATGTAATTTTATAATTACACATATGTGAACTAGTTTTTTTACATAAATGTAATTAGTTATGACACATATATATAATTTTGGCAATTAAGCATATGTAAACTACTTTTAACATGTATGTAATCAAAGAAATACAAATAATAGATGCTAAAAAGATCCTAAATACAAAAACTTATATATAAAATGATTGTTTATTAGGAGTTCTGTAGTTATTTAGAGTTCTGAAATGAACTGAACCCTATATATATAGGGTAAGGATAGTGTAAAAAGGGCCTAAAGTGTGAGAAGTGTATTATAACACTATATATAATACTATATAACACCATATAAACACCGTATAACAATATGTAACATCATATAATACCATATAACACTATGTAACACTATATAACATTATATAACAAATATAACACTATACATCTATCATAGACATGCTATCAGACAACCTATAGTGTTATGTTTGTTATATAATGATATATAGTGTTACATAGTGTTATATGGTATTATATGGTGTTACATATTGTTATACGGTGTTTATATGGTGTTATATAGTATTATATATAGTGTTATAATACACTTCTCACACTTTGAGCACTTTTTACAGGATCCTCTACCATATATATATATATATATATATATATATATATATATAGGGCCGGGATCATTTCAGAACCATAAATATTTACAGAACTCGCAGAACTCCTAATAAACAATCTTTTTATTTATATATTTTTATGTTTAGGATAATTTTATCATTTATTATGTGTATTTTTACGATTAGATAAATGTTAAGAGTAATTTTATCATTTTTTATATGTAATTTTATGATTACACATATGTAAACTAGTTTTGTAACATATATGTAATCAGTTATGACACACATATATATATAATTTTGGCAATTAAACATATGTAAACTACTTTTAACATGTATGTAATCAAAGAAATACATATAATAGATGATAAAAAGATCTTAAATACAAAAACTTATATATAAAATGATTGTTTATTAGGAGTTCTGAAAGTTCTGTAGTTATTTAGAGTTCTAAAATAAACTCAACCCTATATATATATATCTGGGTCAGGATATAATAGGAAGTTTATTTGGGTAGGAAGGCTAGGAACTAATCTTGACTATCTATTTATTAATCAAGTGCTAAGATTAAATGAGTGAAATTGAAGAAAAAAAAGAGGCGCGTGGGTTTGTCTAAGGGCATTTTAGTCAATCCAAGTCAATAGTTTATCTCTCCTCTAATTCTCCCATTTTTTTAAACGTTAATAAGTCTTCATACGACATTGTTTTTTTAGAAAAATTGCACCAAAAAATGAGCGTTTTTTAACTTTAAAACGAGTATACTATTGCTATATTTTCAAAAAAAAAAAAAATCGAAAACCCAGTTGCGTAAAACGTAATGGACAAAAGCGTAAAAAATGACTTTTCTTTTAAAACGCAATGGCCAGAAAACACAAATAAATGTCTTATTTCTAAAACGCAATGACCAGAAACCACAAAGAAATGTCTTTTTTTTTAAACGCAATGGTCTGAAAACACATAAAAATGTGTTTTACCTAAAACGTAATGGACTAAAAACACTTCAAAATGTGTTATTTCTAAAACGCAGTGGCCTATAAACACAAAAGAAAGTATTCTTTTCTAACACGCAATGGACCAAAAACACATAAAAATGTGTTTTTACCTAAAATGCAATGGACTAAAAACACTTCAAAATGCGTTTTCCTAAAATGCAATAGATAAAAACACAAAAGAAAGTGTTTTTTCTAAAACGCAATGGACTAAAAACACATAAAATGTGTTTTACCTAAAACGCAATGGACTAAAACACAATAAAATGTGTTATTTCTAAAACGTAATAGATTGAAAATACAAAAAAAAATTGTTTTTGCATTCCTTTGTAAAACGCAATGACTCAATTCATAAACCCAGATCATAAAAATGTAATTCAAAATTTTCTTACATAGATCGAAGCCGGTTTCTTCATATTTCTTCAACTGTCACGAAATTTGAATTCTAGAAACACTTAGTAGTGATCAAATGGAACGAAGAGAGTGATTCACTTCAAAATCATGGGAAAATGAGATATTGTATGAAATTAAACTGGGTTTCTTTAAAAAAGTTGAAAAACACGTTGATTGGGTGTTTGAATCATTGATTGGTGACGAAAATTGCACTATAATGTAGTGATTATGGAGATAGAAAGTGAAGAAAAGGTTGAAGATAATGGGTTTTGAAAATAGTGGGTTTTGAAGTTACAGAGAGAAGAAGGGAGAAGATTGGATAAAATTGACTAAAATACCCTTCCTCTTTATTTTTAATTTTACCACATGTCATAATTATATTACTTCCTATCATTCCTAGCCAAAACAAATTTTCTATTTAATCCTCTCCTATATATATAAATAATTGAGAAGATAAAGGAAAATAGGTATAATTGTAAAACATTACATATTTTTTTTATTATCTTATTTAATATTATCATTGCTAATTAATTAGCTATAAAGAGTATCATCCTCTATACTAAATATTTTTTGCTACACACATCAAAAGTTATCCTACACATTTCGAAATTTATCATACACATATTGAAATTTATCCTACACAGCTCATAATTAATCCTACACTCTAAATTAATTGTTTTTAAATATATTTTGAAAATAAGTTATAAAATTAATGTAGTTAGTTATTAAAGAGAAATACTACAAATTAATAATCTCTGTAAACCAATATACACTTACAATAACAATTAACACAAAGATTAAATAATTAAAATTATTCATTCTTTATGTAATTTCTTATGTTTTGATCTTCTTGCAGACCATCAAAATATTTTTTTTGGTTGTGTGAACTAAAAGGAATGATGACCTTGGGTTGTATCAAGTCTAAACCAATTGAATTTATCTTTTGTCCCATGTTCCTCCATTACAATACATATCATAATACGACATGGGTTAGGTTCATTTGGGAAAAAAAAACCCCTTGATTATGAATATTAGTGAACTAATCCGGACCCTTAATTATCAAATACAAGTGTAAATCAATAGCCAGGATTTGATGATGAAAATACACCAGTATAATTTACGATTTGATGATGTAAATCAATGCCCATGATTTTTTCACTCTGTTCACAAATATACTAGTGTTCACTTCTAGAACCCCATAATCCAATACGGCATTAAATATATATATATATAGGGAGAAGATCATGCGAGAACCACCTCTTATTGCGAGAACCGCGAGAACCAATGTGAACACAACCAAAAATGCCTAAAAAAACCTAACCCCAAGCCCCCACCCAAAAAAAAAACCTAAACTCTCTCCCCCCCCACCCCCCCCCCCCCAAAAAAAAAAAAAAAAAAAAACTAACCACCCCCCCCCCCACAAAAATAAATAACCCCCCTCCCCCAAGTTAAAATGCTAAAAACTAAACCCCAAAAAATCCTAAAAAAACTAAAAAAATAAAAAAAAAAACACAAAAAAAAGTTTTTTTTTTTAATATTTTTTACACTAAAATCGCTACTTTTAGTAGCAAATTTTTTTTTTTATTTTTAGCTACTAAAAGTAGCGATTTTTTATAAAAAAAAAATATTAAAAACAAAATTTGTGTGTTTTTTAGGTATTTTTGGTTCTGTTCACATTGGTTCTCGCGGTTCTCGCAATAAAGAGTGATTCCTAACGGATATATATATATATATATATGGTGGGGTTCTAGAGTGAACACTAGTGTATTTGCGAACTGAGTGAACACATCATGGCCATTGATCTACACATGTGTATGACCAGGATCTCATCATCAAATCGTAAAATACACTAGTGTATTTCAACATCAAATCCTGGCCATTGATCTACGCACATGTATGGCCAGGATTAGTTCACTCAGTTCGCAAGCTACACTAGTGTTCACTCTTGCACCTAATCATATATATATATAGGGGAAGGTTCAAATGAACAATCATTTTATATATAAGTTTTTGTATTTAGGATATTTTTATCATCTATTATATGTATTTCTTTGATTACATACATGTTAAAAGTAGTTTACATATGTTTAATTGCCAAAATTATATATATGTGTCATAACTAATTACATATATGTAATAAAAACTAGTTTACATATGTGTAATTATAAAATTACATATAAAAATGATAAAATTACTCTTAACATGTATGTAATCGTAAAAATACATATAATAAATGATAAAATTATCCTAAACATAAAAATATATAAATAAAAAGATTGTTTATTAGGAGTTCTGCGAGTTCTGTAAATATTTATGGTTCTGAAATGATTATGGCTCTATATATATATATATATACACACACACACACACATATATATATATATATATATGGGGTGTACGCCCTTGATGCGGCGGGATACACAACTCGTTGACAAAAACGTTGATAGAGCGCGTAATCATGTAATGGTATATAATCACATAACATGTTAATGTTTTTAAACTAAAAAACTATTGCAATATCATACTCAAGTTAAAGAGTATAAAATACTCGTTTTTATGATTTATATATTTTTTTAAGAGGAACGTATGAAAATGTTATAACCCTTTAAAAAATCTTAGCGGGACTTGCATGTGCTAGGAAGATTTAGCAATTATGTTAAATTACCTCCGTATCCTCCCTATATATGTATTTATCTTTAGAAGATTGTTTCAAAGTCTTAAAATTATGTCAAATTATCTTCTTGTCTTCCCTATATGTATTATAATATAATATAGATATGTGAGTGTATATAACATTTTTTCATGGAGTGTGTGTCTCTGTATATATACATGATAACATAGTCGCTTAATTGAACTTTCAGTAACGCTATGCAGATTCGGTTCTAATTACAAGAGTGGACACAAAAACAAAAACGAAAGACAAGAATGTTTTTTCAGCAAATACAACTGCTAATGAGAAAGGTGGAAATCCATCGGAATCAGAAGCAAAAGGCAATGAGGCTACTCGAATCGAAACAAAAGGTAGCGAAAAGATAAGTAGTTGGTGTTATTCTGGGTAACGTATTTCGTATGCTAAAATGTTTTTTGTGTCTAAATACAAGTAATAACATATAAACCTAATTTTTGTTCATATTAGAAAGAGAATAGAAATGTGACAAAAAAATTGACAGGGAGCACAACGCATTAATACATACATTGGTAAAGCACGTAATCACGTAATAATATGTAATCACGTAGCATGTTACTATTTTCTACAACCGAAAACTATAGCAATATCATATTCAAATTAAAGAGAATGAACCACTCATTTTTATGATATACTTATTTTTAAAAAAATATGAATGTATGAAAAGGTTATGAGTGTTTAAAAATCTTAAGGGAACTTGAATGTGCTAGGAAGATTTAGCAATTATGTAAAATTACCTCCTTGTTCTCTCTATATGTGTATTTAGGTTTAAAGGATTATATCATATGCTTTAAAATTGATAATTATTTATACTCTTAAATTTGTATTAAATTACTTGATTGTGCTTGTCCTGATCCCTATATAAAGTATAATAATATAGTATAGATATGTGCGTATGTAACTTTTTTCATGGAGTATGTGTCTCTGTATATATACATTGCAACATAGTCGCTTAATTGAGCTTTCACGAACGTTATGCAGATTCAGTGACGGATTCAGTATTTTTTTCCTGTGGTTTCACAATTTTTTGATAGTTAGATTTATCACAACCAAACGTTGGAATTTTTGGACGGTCCGGGTCGGTTCCGGTCGGACCCAGTATTTCATGGTCAAACCAAAGTTGTCGTTTTATCAATTCATAAAACATTTTTCTTACAATCCTTTGTGCGTCGTCGTTTTAGCTACTATAGTGCACTTAAAAATAATTAAATTATATGATATTGGTATAACTAATAGTTACTACCAAATTATAATCAAGTCTAAAAAAGATTTTATAAAACGCATACCTCAAATCCTCACCTTTTAACCTTTTGGATGAGAAAAATAATGAAGTTACTCGTTCATGATTTCCGATTTCTCTCGGTGCATCCCAACGTTAAATTTGCCCAAAAGTTGTTTTTTTGTTAACTTACCCAATTTTTTCTATTAAATGTTAATATACTAACAAAAAAGCATGTAGTAATCGCTTCAGATTTTTATTTGAACTTTGATCACATGTTTTATGTGATCATGTTTCTGCTTTATTTATTTGTACCATGACCATATATGAAAGTTGAAACAATTGGTTTCACATCTTATTACAATTGCCTTGGAATATAAAAAGAGAGAAACCTTTACAAAAAGTGAAAGGAATAAGAATCGAACTTGGCACCGGGTGGCATAATGAAAACCACTTTTCGGCTGCAAAGAGTCAACTAATTTCTTATATGGGTTCACTTCTTAATTTATTTATAGGTTCATTTCTGGATTTTATATATATTTTCCATTAAAATTTTGAAACTCAGTGGGTTCGCATAAACCCGTAATGATACATGTAATTCGCCCCTGTGAAGATTCATACCCAATTACAATGATGGACACAAAAATAGAAACGAATGACAAGAATGTTTTTTCAGCAAAATCAAATGCTAATGACAAAGGTGGGAATCCAGCGGAATCAGAAGCAATAGGCAAAGTGGAAACTGGAATTAAAACAAAAGGTAGCAAAAAGAACATAAAGTAGTTGGAGTAATTTTAGGTAGCTTAATTAATTAGTATGCTTAAATGTTTTTTTTGTTTATAATCAGTGGCGGATCTTGCCCGTTGAAGGTGCCAGGGTCAAAAGACACGGGCACTAAAAAAAACCCGGGCAAGCCCGGGCCAAACATAGTATATATAAAAAATTTCGATCGAAATGCGAAAAATTAGCACTACGGCCGAAAAACTTGCCCGGGCAGTGGCCCTGCCAGTGGCCTTCTAAGAATCGCCCCTGTTTATAATACAGTAATAACATATAAGCCTAATCTTTGTTTATAGTTAAAAGAGAATAGAAATGTGAAAAAAAAATTGGCAGGGAACACAACGTATTGACACGAATATTGGTAGAGCACGTAAACACGTAATAATATATATTATCACGTAACATATTACTATTTTTTACAACTAAAAGCTATAGCAATATCGTACTCAAGTTAAAGCGAATAAAATACTATCTTTTACAACTAAAAACTATAGCAATATAATATTTAAATTAAAACGAATAAAATATTTTTTCATAATATATTTTTTTTAACATGAACGTATGAAAATGTTAAGACGATTTAAAAAACCTTGGAGAAACTTGAATTTGCTACGAAGATATAACAATTATGTTATATCTGTATTATTTAGCTTTCAACTGTTATAGCATATATGCTTTAAAACTTATATTTACTTAAACTCTTCAAATTATTTTAAATTACCTCATTTTCCTCCTTATATGTATTATAATATAGTATAGATATGTATGTGTATGTAACCTTTTTCATGGAGCGTGTCTCTCTGTATATATACATGGCAACATAGTCGCTTAATTGAGCTTTCAAGAATTTTATGCAGATTCACACCCAATTACTATAGTGGACACAGAAACAGAAACGAGAGACAAGAATGTTTTTTCAGCAATCACAACTGCTAATGACAAAGGTGGGAATCAAGCGGAATCAGAAGCAAAAGGCAAAGAGGCTACTCAAATCGAAACAAAAGGTAGCGAAAGGATCCTAAAGTAGTTGGGGTAGTTTGGGGTAACTTATTTAGTATGCTAAAATGTTTTTTTTTTTTATAATACTAGTAACAACACATAGACCTAATTTTTGTTCATAGTAAAAAGAGAATAGAAATGTGAGCAATGAAAAAGAAAAGAAGAGGTTAAAATTTCCATTTTCTTAATATAGTGTTTTGACTTAAACACACCCCTGTGTCTCTTCGTATGATAGATATAATTTTTCTTTGGAATATATGTATAGGCACGTTGTCATTTCATTGATTTTTAAGAAAGGTATGTGTATTCAGCCCACAATAAAACTGGTACAAATATAGAATTGAAAGACAATAAGTTGTTGTTTTTGCAGATCAAGCTGATTTAAAAATACAAGGTGAAAATTTCGAAACAAAAATTCAAAGCTTGTTCGAGGACGCTATTAGGAATCGTAAATGGGGTCGAGTAGTAAATGAACTATTATTAGATGAAGGCGCAAGAAAAGCTCCAATCAATAGCGTTGGCAACACAGTACTTCACATAGCGGTTGGACTTCGTTATGACTTTATCATCAAAAGAGTATTACGGAGTATAAAGGATAACTTAACTGATATAAAAAATTTCGAAGGAAGCACATTGCTTCACATTGCTGCCATTGTAGGCAACACAAATGCAGCCCAAGTCTTGATTAAACATGATAAAAGATTGTTAAATACTACAGACAATAATAAGAAAACGCCATTGGATAAAGCTTATGAAAATATGCATCTTGATACCATTGATTATTTACTGATGGAAGCCGCCGAAGATGAAACAAAGATGAAGAAACCTGCCGGCGATGTTGAAGGAAAAGGCACTGCCAAAGAAATAGGCGTCAAGCTTCTTGTTAACGCTATTTCGGCAAAACACTACGGTGAGTAGCTCTTTATTATTTTTTGAGTAAATTACGATTTTGGCCTGTGGTTATATCACTTTTACTATATTAGCACAAAATAGAGTTTTTTTAACATGTGTGCCCCCATGGTCTCTGTAACTAACTATTTTGGCCTCTGAGTCATCCCTTACCCTGGTTAATTATTTGTCAGATGCAAGTCACATAATGGGTATTTTTGTAATTTCTCCTCCCCTTTAAATCTAATTTCTATCATCTGCACATCATCATCTTCTAACCTAGATCTTCAAGAACACATCATCATCTGCATCTCTTTACCCTTCCCCTCTTCACTTTCTCAAAACCCTAGCCCCAACTTCCCTATTTTTTTCTACAACACACACACCTTATCTCCATTTTCACTACACATAACACACACTTGCGTGTGTAGTTACCAGAGAGATCAATCGAGAGAGATGAAACCAGTGGATTTCTAGCCACCCATGGCAGCCGCAGGTGGTGGCGCACAGTGGTGCACAGCGGTGACCCCACCCTTCTTCTTTCCCCTTCGTATCTCCAATTCAGTATCAATTAGTGGCAGTCCAAGGTGGATTTGGGTGGTTGTCATGAAAGTAAAAGGCAGCAGCACATCTAGGGTTCTGCCTGAACACACGGCGGCGCGCGGGAGTGCTAGGGGACTATGGTAGTCGCTGTGTGGTTCGAGTCTGAAGTGGCGGTGATGGTTGTTGTAACTCAGGTCTAGTACTTGAAGATAAACGGAATTGTTAACTAAACTCGCCGGAATATTCCCTTGAAGAGAGTTGTTTCTCATTGTTAGTTCGATTAAGTTGACTGGGAATGTCACCGTCGCCGTCGCCGGAAGGTTGCCGGAAATGAGATTGTTGCTGACATCGAGGAAGTTAAGGTTACTGAGTTGACTCAGGTTAGGGAACTCACCAGTGAGTTTGTTTGTGAAGAGGATATTAATTTGTTGTTCTTGAAGAGGATATCAATTTTGTTGATTCTATGCTCGAATTTTGCAGATCTAGAATTCGTATTAATTTGTTGAAGATCTGGAAATTTAATTTGTGAAGAAAAGATGTTCTTGAATTTAGGTTTTGTTTTTGATTTGTTCTTGTTCATGAAGATCTGAAACTGAAATGTGGGTTTTGGTTAGGGGATGATGATGATTGAAGGTGGTCATGTTCTCGAAGATGTGGGTTTGAAGATATGAGTTCTTGAAGATGATGATGTGTTCTTGAAGATCTGGATTAGAAGATGATCATGTGTAGAAGATAGAAATTAGATTTAAAGGGGATGAGAAATTATAAAAATATCCATCATGTGACCTGCATGTGACAAATAATTAACCAGGGTAAGGGATGGAGTTAGACTCGGGTGCCAAAATAGTTAGTTATAAAGACCATGAGGGCACAGATGTTAAAAAATCATATTTTAGGCTAATATAGTAAAAGTGATATAACCACAGGGGCCAAATAATTTGGGACGGAACAGATAAACAGAAAAAGCATAAGAGTTTGCATAATAGAGTTTTTTTTTTTTTTGAGGAGAGAGAAGATGAAGTGGAGGATAAAGGTTGTGAGGTGGAGCAAAGAAGGTGTACGTTTCTTCTTGGCTAAAACGTATATTTGAGTAAATGTTTTCAGGACCGAACCGGAGGTCGACCTGGTCGCCTTACGGGGTCAAAGGTCGGACCGGTCCGACCGGTGTGACCGGATACCGGATGATAACGTTTGTACCTAATTATGTTTCTAAAATTATATCTCTACTTTTTGAAGAAACAAGCTACATATTTTTTACAATATGATTAAAATTATGACAGAAAGTTGTATAAAATACTAAAGCCAACTATATGATAAATAAATAAAAAAACACAAAATAACGTAATCAAATAATAAAAGGGCAAATACTAACATTTGCTATACAATTTTCTATCCATAAAACTAATAAATATTAATAAAGAAATCTGTCCATCAATTTTCTATCCATAAAACTAATTAAATATTAATAAAGAAACTATCCCAAAAACTGATAAATATTAACAAAGAAAAAATGGATCTAAGTCATTTTCGAAAGACACCTAGTGGTCATTTTAAAATAAGTCTACTAGACATACTCGTTTAGTATTTTTTTTTTATTTATTTATTGAACACAAGGTAATAAAACGCATAAAACCCAAAACCCATTCCATCTTCTTTCCTTTGTTTTTTTTTCCATCTGAAAGTTTGAAAGCTCAAAACCCAAAACCCAAAACCCATTACATCTTCTTCCCTTTGCTTTCTTTATCTTCTTCCCTTTGCTTTTTTTCCACGAGAAAGTTTGAGAGCTCAGTGTAGGTCGTCGGAAAGTTTGAGAGCTCACTGAAACCGGTCCGACCATTTACCAATTTTCCGATCGAACCGCTAGCCGCCAACCCAACTGCGGATTCCGGCCCGACCGGTCGGACCGGCCAGTCCGGTCCGGGTTTAAGAAAATTGGTGAGAGGGATGGTGGAGACAGGAAAGAGAAATGATATTTTTTATGGTGTGTGAGAGTAGGGTAGGAGAGAGAAAGAGTGTGTTTGTGATTGGTGAGACAAGTGCCATATGCCACCTTAAAAACACCCATTAAATACACTATTGCGGATGGTCTAAGATAAAATTTAAGCCACGTCAACGTCACACGCATATGTAGTATTATCATACGAATGTAGAAGGGTTGCTAAATGTACACCTCTTCATCCTTTTTTTCATGTTGTATCCCCCTGAACTTATTAAATTTGTTGTTTTTCTACATAAACTTTTTTGATTTAAAATATCCCCCCTTTCAATTTTTCTTGACTTGATATCTCCACTAGAATAATTCTCTAGGTTATTTATATGAGTTTTGGATTGTTCGAATCGGGTTAGTCGGTTTTTCTTGTTTAAAAGTTTATTAGATTATTTTTTTCGAATAACATTTGAATTGATCGGATCGAGTTTCGGGCTATTTATTCTGGTTTATCTTTTTTATCACCGGAACTTGACTTTTTGTTATAACTAAAATACACTACACAGAATCACAAGTATTATTAATGATTATTTCTTCTAGTGTGGTTCAGAACGTAGAACGTATGAATCAACCACAAAATCATTATAACTACAAAGAATTAACTAGTTGCTCGATGTGGCTGCGGCAAGTTCATATCTTGTTGAATGGCTTTAATTTATGCAATGCGTAAAGTTATTTTTTAGCAGTTGATTTTAGGAGTAATTGCGTCTCTTCTAAATTAACTACAAAATTATAAAAACGACGAAGAATAAATTATTAATATAGATTCCTGTAGAAGCAAGTTGAATCATGGTGTATAAGTAAATTGATTCTAAAAGAATCGATGAGGACCCTAACAAACATTTTTTGAAAAGTTAATCCATGCAACTAGTAAATGGCATCCTGAACTTCAGTTTTCAAACAACATGATACACCATGACCATTTAGAGTAAGCACTTATCCATCAGTGAAAAGTGGAACAACCGAAAGCTCGATTAGATTGGAATAGCCGAGGACCAAGGTAAAGATGGATATTTATTTAAAAATCTAGTTTGGAGATTTATTTAAAAAAATCTAGTTTGGGTTAATCGGTTTATCGTGGGGGACGAATATGATAAATATTGATTTTTTTTCAAGGAAGGAGGTATGACAAGTAAGATCTCTCGAGAGGAGGTATATTTAGCGTACCCGATGTCAAAAAGATGTTGATGGCTTCAGAAGTGTGCATGGTTCGATCATTCGTTAACCGATTTTCTTAATTAATAGGTTCTGTTTATTCAGGTAGATTGTTGGTTTCAGTTCGAGTGTTCATATTGTTCCTTCAGTGCGTCCCACAAATCTTTCCACCAAATTGTTCCATCAGTGTTCTCGATAACATCCTCCATTCCACCAAATGGTATCAGACATGAGTAAAGGTTTCATATTGCTGGTTAAGGATTTCTCGAGTGTTCTCGATAACATCCTCTGTACCACCAAACTGTTCCATCAGTGCATCCCATAACTCTTTGGCACTATTACAATGCAACAGGCCAGCATAGATATCATTCGGGAGAGCCATTGCCACAATACTAAAGGCTTTATCATCTAGCTCAAATTTTTTGATAATCTTGCTCGGAGTAATTCTCTAGCTTCTTTAACTTAAACACATTTGGGTTCTCGGCACTTGGTACCATTGGAATATGCAGTCCGAATACAACGGACTTATAACACCCTGTATTTTGCTGAGCGAGTACATGACCCATCCTACGTTGCCAGATGTTAAATTCGGACTTAAAAAGTATAGGGGGTTTATTACTGAAGACGCAATTGTGGGGATCATTTTGTGCCATTTTCTTTTGTTCTTTATTAAGAAAAACAGAGTATGTGAAAGACACTTTTGAGTTTGAACTCTGAGCTACAAACAATATTGGATCTTTGTTGAGCTGATCTATTGTCACACCCCGAATTTCCACGTGTCAACCGGTGGGCCCGGTGGGGGATTACCGTGACGTAGTTGGCAACAGTATAGTCAAACCACACAATATTTAAATGCACAGCGGAAGCAAAAGATATATCTACTACAATCCGAAATAAAAGTAATATCCAAGTATTACAACGGAAAGTAAGGGATCCACAGGCGGATCTATAAACATTGTTCTACAGACTTTAGACGCCTAGAACTTGCAAGATTCCTTATTAACATCCTGAGCAGCTTCCAGCCTATTACGTACTTGTACCTGTCACTTAGACTTTTGAAAATACGTCAGTTTTCACTGGTAAATACACTCAACTGACTCATTTGAAAAGAGTTTAGGAAAATTGATTTAGATGCACCAGGCACAAATTATTTTTGACACTTTGATTAAAATGCACAGAGGCAAAATTAATCTTTCATAACTTGAGACAATCATATTTATAATCTTGTATACAGATTTACATGTTCGTTGTACGTTCAGGGCCCGATGTAGAAACCGAGTCAAGATTAACAGACACGCCACAAGTATAGGCCCACAAGAGGGTGAGATACCGTTATTACTTAAACAACTGTCAGGTGTATGCCTACACCCCGTGCTTAAGACGTGGCCATTTTATAATACAATGATGTCAAGGATATCCGGGCCATGGTCATTAACCCCTAAAGGCTTTTATTTCAAACAATACAGATCAAACCGGGTTACCTCAATAATTTAATCACAATCCGATTAAATATTCAATACCCAACCAAGCGGTATCATTATACCGTATCCCAAGCCCGTATAAGGAAAATAAGTTAAGAGTATTTACCTGAGCTAGCTCCTGTCTTAAATAGCAAGAATAATAACTCAGTCGTATTCACTTAAGTAAGCGTAGGTACAATTTACCGGAAGGCTCTAGTCTGGAATGATGGTATAAATAACTAATTAGAATGCTAACGGGTCTTTAATTAAGCCTAAGCTTAGACCGGTTAGTCTTAAAGAAATAAACGGTTCGGACGCATAATTAGGCGAAGACCGGATAGAATGTGATTTAAACTTGACAAGTTCAGAGACTTGCTTACTATGGGTATTCTATACACATTCTGGATTTTGAGACAAAACCATTAAGGTTTGACTTGTTTCGGCTAATTTATGTAAACTTGTTACACAAACCGAACCGTACGCGTAATAAGCGTGACGGGTATTCGTGAGAGCCATATACAGGTCTCCTAAGTTAATTATGCCTCAAATATGTTGTGACATCAGTGAGATGTCTTTCATTATGCCCGAAATGAATTTAAACACAAACTATGCCCCGTAGGGGTATTTTGGTAATTTCACATAAGCCGAAAATCTCAAAACTGAAGTCTGAGTTTATCAACTTTTGCTTACTGTTAAAATATTGTAATTTGCCTCAAACATCAGTAGGTAATAACCCTTGTATGTTTAAAATGGTTTTAGTACATACTATGCGTTAAAAATGCTTAATAAGGCGATTGGAAGCCATTTCCGGGTTTGATACTTAAAGCTGATATTTTTATTATTCCAGAAGGCTTAAAATAATTTAATTATCATGTGTGATCAGTAGCAAAAGGTTTGGAGTTGTTTAGATATGTAAAACTCATTTTATGGCCCGTAAGGGCAAAACCGACAATTACCGGATTAAGCCTACGACTATAAGTTATGCTCAGCCTAGAATTTATTAAAAATTTGTAAAAATCCCAAAATAATATATTACATCAGTGGGTAATAAGTTTGATATCAAAAAGTAGGCTTAGATAGGCCATACGCTAATTATGTCGTTTAATTAACAAAAAGCTTTCAATTTACGCTAACGAGCATAACTCTTAAACTACACCTCAAACTGATGTCAAACTTTGCGTACAAGTTTATATATCAGTGACTAAGGTTTCTACTTTTTTACATTTTCAAAAATCACTATTTAAGGTGAAAAGGGCATAATGGTCAACATATGAGCGATTAACGGAATCATGCTTATAAATAGGTTAACCAAAGAACCATGATGTATAACCACAGAGGGTTACACTAGCATGTTACCTGGTCCAATCAAAGCTCTAAGGTATTTCTAAATCACACCAAAACGGGTCAGAACTGAAGTCAAAGCAAAAGTCAAAGCTTTGCGACTTTTGGTTCCGAACCGGGTCTAAACAATAAATTGTCGGATCAACAAGCTTGGATCAGTTCTTAAACTTATTACCAAGCTATATGAGTGACAAAATAGGTTATACGCCTTCTACATTGCTACTTATGCGTTAAATCAAAAATCTAGCTTCTGTTGACTTTTTATAAACAACTTTGACCCGACATTCGACCTAGATAGAGTGGGAATCAAAGGGTGCCCTTTTAAGGGTTTATAACGCCCACATGATTACCAACTTATAACTACCTTTGATTCAACAAATCACTGGACCAATAGTGATTAATCATTAAGTCAACCGTTAATTACGACGGTTTGACTTCTAGGCTATAACTAAGCGAAAACTTAACTAAGGAAGGATTAGCAAACTTACTGAAGTCCTATGCTTGATTAGGAAGGTCTTGTGTCTGCTCTTAAGCTCCCAAAAGCTCCAGAATTGCACAAGAAGTGAATGATCAAATGGTTGCAACTTCATGGCCTTTTATAGTGAATTAATCACCACAAAATGTTGACACACAAGTCTACCACTGACCATAACTTACTAACAAGTGTCCCTAAGTGTCTAGGGGATGTTTAGGTAACTCTTGGGAGTGTTTAAGGGCCATAAATGTCGTTTAGAAGCTCAAACAGGCTGCTGTCACATTTTTCTGCATCTGGGCCCTTCAGGCGGCCCGCGTGAAAGTCTACCTGGGCTTACGCGGCCCGCTTGGATCTTCTGTTCAGAAACAAATCTTTTCAATTAATGCAGGTTGGCCCTTGGTTCTTCGAGAGGTCAGTTTAACTTTGTTTCTTGCACTTTGACCCCTCCCCAATTACTTATAAGGGCCCCTAGCCTTTTACCTATCATGTTAAGTCCTAGATTACTTTGTTATTACCGAAAAATCTTAACTTTCAAAGTTGACGCTTTTAACCCCTTATGTACGAATTTGATCATAACTTTCTCATACGATAACGGAACTTTATGAAATTTTAATCACTTATTCTAGTGAGCATAATTAACCGTTACAAAGCTTCGGGTTTGCTAGAAGGTCACTCAGAGGTATAACTTAAACATGTTGACACATTTAACCCCTGTAGTTTGTAACTTCTCACTTTCTTTCATAATTAGCTCCGTATGATCCATGAATCATTCGTTTAAGGGTATGAGCATCATGTAGGGTTAATGTACAATGTATTTATTCATTGTGGACATTTAGAACTCGTATATTCACGTACTTTTCATGATTGTCAACTTTAGTCCTTTCAGAACATTCATTTCACACGTTCATACATATGACACGTGTCAGCACGTTATAGTACGCGAATTTTCGAGGTGTTACATCCTCACCCCCTTAAAATAAATCTCGACCTCGAGATTTGTTAAAGTAAAGGAAGAAATTCTACCTTATATTGGGCTTAATCTTCCCCAGTACCTTTGAACCTCTAAGGCACTACAATTAATCTTTATAATAGGCACATGTATCTTTTTGGAGCTTCTAATCCTGTCGACCCTTAATCAAAACAGGTTGCTCATACTATCATAGTCCTGCATATCATTATGTGATAGCGCTTTTCGATTTATTGGTGACACGTCGCTAAATCATTAGTGTGGATCACATCGTGCGTTCCACCAAGCCCCTTAATTAGGTCTCAGATCGTAAGCTATTTGATCTTGATACATTCGATTTCCTTCGAATGATTCTATATACTCGGAGCTTAACTTGCCCGATGACTTAACAATTTGGCACACCCTACCCGGGTGATATCTCTTGTTGAACCTTATTCCATAACACGAATTAATTCTTAATTTTCTGCCGAATACTGGCATCTTACAGATGATTATGAATTTGCGTGATCTTATTGGTCGTTTCTAATACAGCTTTCAGATCCTGATGATTGGACTTACCAATCTATTGTCCTATCAATGGACGTTTAATATTCCATCTATACAAGGTCTTCAAGGAGCAGCCTTGATGCTTATATATCAATCATTATAGAAAGCTTATCTTAAGGTAAGATGGTTATTCCAACCACTGCTTAATTAATTTCAGGGAATAGCTAATCCTTGTCATTAGTCGAACGAATCGACGATGCTGGGCAGTCGATGGAATTTCCTGCTCGATGCCTATTTAGGGTTGCGGCAATAATGCATAAGCATAATGAACCACCTTACTTAATTTATTATACCGGACTCTCGGAATATTGAGTTAGGCTATAAGAATCCTCTATTTCAAAACTTACTTAATCGGGTTTTTCGACCCTTTCCAATAATGGTACTAGCTGTCTTGGAGAATTCATATTAACGATGCAGCCCTAAATGGGATATGAATCTTAACTCTACTCGCCACTCGGGAGGTAAACAGGGTAGTCTTAGGAGAAGATAATCAAGATACAAGGAGGTTACAGAGATTTTCCGAATCCCGGGCTCCAGTTCATCCATCCTTTCTTGTGTCAAATGAGTGACTCATGTACGAGTCCACAAATTTAATCAAAGACACTTACGTGAAAAGAAAATTTTCCACTTTCTAGACATCCTCTTTGAATACTACTGGTTGACTTTGGTACCATGTGCTTATTTGAATATCCTTGTGGTCCCATGCATTAAACCCCCATACTGATCAGGCATGGAAGCAATCTATGGAACATATTAAGATACACGAATCCTCATATGGCGCTTTCGTCATACCATTTGGTATTCGAAATCAATGGAGACCAAAGGGATATGAATTTTATAGGATGTTGTACTTTATCTAGAGAGAGGGTACATTAGGACATTATGATTGAAGATTTCCGACAGGAATAGAAGGAATGGTTCCTGTTAATTTTCTACCCGTAGGTTTTACCTTATGCTTAATATATAGGGTTTTATGAAACGTTTTTTAAAAGCTTGCTATACCTATCGTTTATGAGGGATTTATTGGTATCCAATCCAAAATAAAACTCTTAGCATTTACATTTTTGATATAAAGTTAGGGAAAGTACTGGAGGCCATTATTTATGAACTAGCTCAGGTATTTAGGCGCTTTCATTCTTTAGACGCATTTCCTTTGACATATTTAGGGCACGTGGTCTTGATGTGGCCCTTCTCATTACAGCCGAAGCAGACTGCATTATCCATGTCCTCGTAGTCCAACGTTGTATGTTCCCCCGATTTGCAGATCCCACATACCCTTGGTTGTGATCGGGATTTTGGTTCGAACCTGCACTTCCCATAATGGCACTTCTTGCAGGTCTTGCATACAGGTTTCTGGTTGGACTTCTGTTTATTCTTCTTCATAGAGCTCTGGGAGTTATTTTCCTCCCTTTTCCTTTTTAGTTCATCTTTTGCAATTGAGGTATGAACAAGATCCTCCTTATGAGTAAGGAAATGTGGTCTTAGATAAAGTTGGGAGCGAGTAGCCTGGGGCTTCTTGAACTTCTTCATAGCTTTCTTCACAGCCTTTCCAACAGCTGCGTCTATCATAGTTTGAAGAACACCTTCGGAAATTCTAAGGCTCACAATCATAGCATCATCGGCATGTGTCACATCATTCATAACACGATCGACGGTTGTCTCATCTGAGTTTACCATTTTCGATATTAGTCCCTAGCACCAATAAAATAATTTCTTAGCTGCAATCCAACAACTGCTATTCTTTATCCTGATGGCCTTAACATATACTAACCATGGTATCTATAGACCATATAGGCTAATATAGTACTAACATTCTCAATGAATGTTATTTAATATATATATTCATTATGTTTAGCCTAGGTCACGAAAGACCATCAATGGCATTTAAGGTTTGGGCCTAATTCATCATCTTTTTGACAGGGGATCAAAATGTCACATCTGTCTTTATTATATTGATGAATTCTGGATAGCTTGAAAGCTTGCCATAAGGATATGAGAAAAGAGTGATTCCTAATAGATACAATCATCATCTAGGATTTGTTGGAGCGTTTTCTTAAGTATCAACGACAAATTTCCATCTCATATTAAATGATCGGAGTCCTAAACAGGCGGAGACAACAGTTCTCAACAATTATGATTCATTATAGGATTATATGTGTCAGTAGTAACTAATTTCTGCATAACTGCTTGATAAGGAAGGTACCTGCTATATGTTTATCATACTGCACTATCTCCTGGGCGTTCATCCTGAAGACTCATGCGTTTGTTCTCTTGGCTTCTTCAGGCTTCTTCTGATTCCTAGGGCAGTTGGTCTTGATATGCCCCTTCTCGTTACAACCATAACAGGTTGCATCTTTTAGCTTCTTGCAATCCAGGGTTTTATGTTCCTGAGACTTGCAAATTCCACACGGTAGAGGCTGAGATTCAAATCTGCATTTCCTGAGGTGGTATTTCCTACAGGTTTCGCACTTGGTCTTCTCAACCGACTGCTGGCTGTCTCTTTTAAACCCGGAACTCTTCCTATCGGAGCGATGAGAATTCTCATCCTCTCTTTTTCTCTTTCCATCTTCAGAGGCCTTGGCAGCCATGTTTCTGACTACATCAAGTGTAAGAGATAGCGACAGGTCTGCCGCTGACCTGAACGTAGCAGGCCTTGAGGCCTTAACACTGGCCTTGATTTCTGGGGCTAAACCCCCTATGAAGCGAGCAATCCTCTTGGGTTCTGGTGTTACTAGGTAAGGGACCAGTCTGGACAGGGTATTGAAATTGGTGAGGTAAGCTTGACAATCTAAGTTTGTCATAACCAATGATAAGAAATCTGACTCGATCCTCTCAACCTCGTGTTGCGGGCAGTAGTTCTCCATAATGAGAGCAACAAACTGTTCCCATGACATGCTGTAAAGTGGGATCTTCCCAGCGGCTTGAATGAGAGCTTTCCACCATGCCAGTGCCTCTCCTTTGAACGATTGGGACACATACTTTACTACATCCATTTCAGCACAACCGCTGATGTCCACCACCGTGTCCATTTCATCCAACCAGGTCATATAATCTACTGCTCCCTTTTCCCAAGTGAAATCTCAGGGTTTACAGGAAACAAAGTACTTGTAGGTACAAGACTTGGTATGTGGTTCATTATCGAACACTGGCTTCTTGGATGGAACACTGTGTTCATTTGATGAATGACGATTGTCATCCTTCTTGGGTCCTTCATTCTTAGAGGGCGGCTTATTATGAGGCTCTGAATAAGTTTTAGGGACATATTTAGAGTGGGGTACAGGTGAGGCTCGACTATGCGTCTCATTATACTCCTTAAATCGTTCCTCTACAGCTTTAAATACAGCTGTGTTAATCAGTGAACGAAGCTCTCCTTTGGTTATATTAACCCTATCATTATCATCGCGGTTTTCCAAAGGATAACCGTTTATCTCGCCAGAGTCAGCCATGTAGTCTTCGCTGCTACAGAAAGGAGATAGGGGCAAAGTTTATTTAGAAGTCCTTTCAGTACTATCGTTCTTAAACGGTTTATTAACCATGCTTTTAATACATATTTTAGTTAATTTGTTAAAGATAGAATTGTTCAGGATCTTTATCATAATCCTAAATTATAAGTTAATAATAGCACAAAAGGCTTAGTCGCGTAGACAAGTTTAATTTACAAGCCATGATTTCGGAGAATCGAGGCATTAAGGTTCGATTCAAAGTTCAATACCTTTTCTTGACAGGGAGTCATAAGCTACCACTGTCTTTAGTCTCGGAGGACGTTAGTCATAGCCCGTGGGCACTTCATCCATAAGGGATGATTACATAGATAAGGGGGATTTAGAACAATCCTTTTAAAAATGACTTATGCGATTTTTATCGTATCACACTTTGTCGAGCATGTTAATATGCTTTCAGATATTTAACAAAATTTTGAATCTCTTAGATAGGTTCTACCATCTTGGCCATGTCTATAATGACATTTAGGCTAGGTTTTACTCTTTAGATTCTTTTTAATAATTAACGTAGAAAAATCCTTAATTATAATGTTAACGAGGATCTGAATCTAATTATGGAACTACCATCTTGGCCCTGCCTTACGATGAAACATGAGCTAGGTCTTGTCCTTTTTAGATTTTGCCATCTTATTATAATGGTAGATCTTATATAATGTAGGAATGATATTTTAAACATAATCGTTCCTTTAAAAAAATCTCCAAACAAGTATATGGTTGCCCTAAACGGGACTTCATAAGAACATGACTTGCCCGTGCAAGGGCAAATCAGAAAAATAACAAGGAAGTAATGAAACTAATTGGAATTCGTCCTATGTTCTTGTCTAGACTCAAGAATGTGCAATTGCGTAACTGAGATTAAACACAAGGGCTAGTGTTTAATTCACTCAGTGTTCGCTCTGATACCAACCTGTCACACCCCGAATTTCCACGTGTCAACCGGTGGGCCCGGTGGGGGATTACCGTGACGTAGTTGGCAACAGTATAGTCAAATCACACAATATTTAAATGCACAGCGGAAGCAAAAGATATATCTACTACAATCCGAAATAAAAGTAATATCCAAGTATTACAACGGAAAGTAAGGGATCCACAGGCGGATCTATAAACATTGTTCTACAGACTTTAGACGCCTAGAACTTGCAAGATTCCTTATTAACGTCCTGAGCAGCTTCCAGCCTATTACGTACTTGTACCTGTCACTTAGACTTTTGAAAATACGTCAGTTTTCACTGGTAAATACACTCAACTGACTCATTTGAAAAGAGTTTAGGAAAATTGATTTAGATGCACCAGGCACAAATTATTTTTGACACTTTGATTAAAATGCATAGAGGCAAAATTAATCTTTCATAACTTGAGACAATCATATTTATAATCTTGTATACAGATTTACATGTTCGTTGTACATTCAGGGTCCGATGTAGAAACCGAGTCAAGATTAACAGACACGCCACAAGTATAGGCCCACAAGAGAGTGAGATCCCGTTATTACTTAAACAGCTGTCAGGTGTATGCCTACACCCCGTGCTTAAGACGTGGCCATTTTATAATACAATGATGTCAAGGATATCCGGGACATGGTCATTAACCCCTAAAGGCTTTTATTTCAAACAATACAGATCAAACCGGGTTACCTCAATAATTTAATCACAATCCGATTAAATATTCAATACCCGACCAAGCGGTATCATTATACCATATCCCAAGCCCGTATAGGGAAAATAAGTTAAGAGTATTTACCTGAGCTAGCTCATGTCTTAAATAGCAAGAATAATAACTCAGCCGTATTCACTTAAGTAAGCGTAGGTACAATTTACCGGAAGGCTCTAGTCTGGAATGATGGTATAAATAACCAATTAGAATGCTAACGGGTCTTTAATTAAGCCTAAGCTTATACCGGTTAGTCTTAAAGAAATATATGGTTCGGACGCATAATTAGGCGAAGACCGGATAGAATGTGATTTAAACTTGACAAGTTCAGAGACTTGTTTACTATGGGTATTCCATACACATTCTGGATTTTGAGACAAAACCATTAAGGTTTGACTTGTTTCGGCTAATTTATGTAAACTTGTTACACAAACCGAACCGTACGCGTAATAAGCGTGACGGGTATTCGTGAGAGCCATATACAGGTCTCCTAAGTTAATTATGCCTCAAATATGTTGTGATATCAGTGAGATGTCTTTCATTATGCCCGAAATGAATTTAAACACAAACTATGCCCCGTAGGGGTATTTTGGTAATTTCACATAAGCCGAAAAGCTCAAAACTGAAGTCTGAGTTTATCAACTTTTGCTTACTGTTAAAATATTATAATTTGCCTCAAACATCAGTAGGTATTAACCCTTGTATGCCTCAAACATCATTTGAAAAGAGTTTAGGAAAATTGATTTAGATGCACCAGGCACAAATTATTTTTGACACTTTGATTAAAATGCATAGAGGCAAAATTAATCTTTCATAACTTGAGACAATCATATTTATAATCTTGTATACAGATTTACATGTTCGTTGTATGTTCAGGGCCCGATGTAGAAACCGAGTCAAGATTAACAGACACGCCACAAGTATAGGCCCACAAGAGAGTGAGATACCGTTATTACTTAAACAGCTGTCAGGTGTATGCCTACACCCCGTGCTTAAGACGTGGCCATTTTATAATACAATGATGTCAAGGATATCCGGGACATGGTCATTAACCCCTAAAGGCTTTTATTTCAAACAATACAGATCAAACCGGGTTACCTCAATAATTTAATCACAATCCGATTAAATATTCAATACCCGACCAAGCGGTATCATTATACCGTATCCCAAGCCCGTATAGGGAAAATAAGTTAAGAGTATTTACCTGAGCTAGCTCCTGTCTTAAATATCAAGAATAATAACTCAGCCGTATTCACTTAAGTAAGCGTAGGTACAATTTACCGGAAGGCTCTAGTCTGGAATGATGGTATAAATAACCAATTAGAATGCTAACGGGTCTTGAATTAAGCCTAAGCTTAGACCGGTTAGTCTTAAAGAAATATACGGTTCGGACGCATAATTAGGCGAAGACCGGATAGAATGTGATTTAAACTTGACAAGTTCAGAGACTTGTTTACTATGGGTATTCCATACACATTCTGGATTTTGAGACAAAACCATTAAGGTTTGACTTGTTTCGGCTAATTTATGTAAACTTGTTACACAAACCGAACCGTACGTGTAATAAGCGTGACGGGTATTCGTGAGAGCTATATACAGGTCTCCTAAGTTAATCATGCCTCAAATATGTTGTGATATCAGTGAGATGTCTTTCATTATGCCCGAAATGAATTTAAACACAAACTATGCCCCGTAGGGATATTTTGGTAATTTCACATAAGCCGAAAAGCTCAAAACTGAAGTCTGAGTTTATCAACTTTTGCTTACTGTTAAAATATTATAATTTGCCTCAAACATCAGTAGGTATTAACCCTTGTATGTTTAAAATGGTTTTAGTACATACTATGCGTTAAAAATGCTTAATAAGGCGATTGGAAGTCATTTCCGGGTTTGATACTTAAAGCTGATATTTTTATTATTCCAGAAGACTTAAAATAATTTAATTATCATGTGTGATCAGTAGCAAAAGGTTTGGAGTTGTTTAGATATGTAAAACTCATTTTATGGCCCGTAAGGGCAAAACCGACAATTACCGGATTAAGCCTACGACTATAAGTTATGCTCAGCCTAGAATTTATTAAAAATTTGTAAAAATCCCAAAATAATATATTACATCAGTGGGTAATAAGTTTGATATCAAAAAGTAGGCTTAGATAGACCATACGCTAATTATGTCGTTTAATTAACATAAAGCTTTCAATTTACGCTAACGAGCATAACTTCTAAACTACACCTCAAACTGATGTCAAACTTTGCGTGCAAGTTTATATATCAGTGACTAAGGTTTCTACTTTTTTACATTTTCAAAAATCACTCTTTAAGGTGAAAAGGGCATAATGGTCAACATATGAGCGATTAACGGAATCATGCTTATAAATAGGTTAACCAAAGAACCATGATGTATAACCACAGAGGGTTATACTAGCATGTTACCTGGTCCAATCAAAGCTCTAAGGTATTTCTAAATCATACCAAAACGGGTCAGAACTGAAGTCAAAGCAAAAGTCAAAGCTTTGCGACTTTTGGTTCCGAACCGGGTCTAAACAATAAATTGTCGGATCAACAAGCTTGGATCAGTTCTTAAACTTATTACCAAGCTATATGAGTGACAAAATAGGTTATACGCTTTCTACATTGCTACTTATGCGTTAAATCGAAAATCTAGCTTCTGTTGACTTTTTATAAACAACTTTGACCCGACATTCGACCTAGATAGAGTGGGAATCAGAGGGTGCCCTTTTAAGGGTTTATAGCCCACATGATTACCAACTTATAACTACCTTTGATTCAACAAATCACTGGACCAATAGTGATTAATCATTAAGTCAACCGTTAATTACGACGGTTTGACTTCTAGGCTATAACTAAGCGAAAACTTAACTAAGGAAGGATTAGCAAACTTACTGAAGTCCTATGCTTGATTAGGAAGGTCTTGTGTCTGCTCTTAAGCTCCCAAAAGCTCCAGAATTGCACAAGAAGTGAATGATCAAATGGTTGCAACTTCATGGCCTTTTATAGTGAATTAATCACCACAAAATATTGACACACAAGTCTACCACTGACCATAGCTTACTAACAAGTGTCCCTAAGTGTCTAGGGGATGTTTAGGCAACTCTTGGGAGTGTTTAAGGGCCATAAATGTCGTTTAGAAGCTCAAACAGGCTGCTGTCACATTTTTCTGCATCTGGGCCCTTCAGGCGGCCCGCGTGAAAGTCTACCTGGGCTTACGCGGTCCGCTTGGATCTTCTGTTCAGAAACAAATCTTTTCAATTAATGTAGGTTGGCCCTTGGTTCTTCGAGAGGTTAGTTTAACTTTGTTTCTTGCACTTTGACCCCTCCCCAATTACTTATAAGGGCCCCTAGCCTTTTACCTATCATGTTAAGTCCTAGATTACTTTGTTATTACCGAAAAATCTTAACTTTCAAAGTTGACGCTTTTAACCCCTTATGTACGAATTTGATCATAACTTTCTCATACGATAACGAAACTTTATGAAATTTTATTCACTTATTCTAGTGAGCATAATTTACCGTTACAAAGCTTCGGGTTTGCTAGAAGGTCACTCAGAGGTATAACTTAAACATGTTGACACATTTAACCCCTGTAGTTTGTAACTTCTCACTTTCTTTCATAATTAGCTCCGTATGATCATGAATCATTCGTTTAAGGGTATGAGCATCATGTAGGGTTAATGTACAATATATTTATTCATTGTGGACATTTAGAACTCGTATATTCACATACTTTTCATGATTGTCAACTTTAGTCCTTTCAAAACATTCTTTCACACGTTCATACATATGACACGTGTCAGCACGTTATAGTACGCGAATTTTCGAGGTGTCACATCTTTTTATGGTAAACTGATTATGAAATCAAGTTTAACGTTACCAAGCTCTGAGATTCCAGGATCTGGCGGGATTAGACGGAGTTTTGGCCCCGATAGAACTAATTCGGTAGAATGTTATTGATAAGAAAGGAGTAGAAGCAGAATAATCATAGGTTGAATGCTTGCTTCATTCATACCATACCAAAAGAGTTTACATCTTTTACAAGTTGGAATTTCTCCAGCATTTCCCCTCTGGGAACTCCAAAAATTGTCAAATGACGAGCCCAAGTCCTATACTTATAAGCAATGCCCATTCGTCCGAAACCACCTGGGACGAGTGGGCTCCTCTCGTGCGAGAGGGCTAACGGCTCCTTTCGCATGAAACGCTCTTTCGTGTGAAAGGGCTTTAATACATACAAATCTGGCCCGTTTACTGGTCCTTGAGAAGACTTTTGACTAACACCATTTGCAAAATCTTCATGTCTATTCGCCTTTGTGAACTCTGCAAGCATGATTTGTTGAGCCTCCTTATAACTTTTCCCTTTACTTTTGAAAGCAACTATCTTTCAGCCCGTTTACTCTTATACATTTTTAGGCTTTTGATATCTTTTGAGGAATGGAAAGGTAAGTTACCTGATGTCAGTTATGGAGTAGAAAGATTGCATCTCTGTTGATACATTTTCTAACTCCAGTGGGTCAAGTATGGTGGTGGGTAGTTTTGTAGGTGGAGTTGTGATGGTGAGTGTTGTGGTTGTGGTAGTGGATGGTTGAGATGTGATAGATGGGGTTATGGTGGTTGTGGTTTTGATAGGTGATGCATCAGGAGTTTCTTGATCATCATCTTGGACAATGAATTTAGTTCTCCTAGTTCTGGTTTGAAGTGTTTGTGTTTTATATGGTGGTTGTGGAAGTTGTGTTGTTGGTTTTCTTTTATGAATGAGGAGTCCTTCAGGGTACTTGTGTGTTGGTGGTGGTAGTAGTGTAGTTGTAACCTATGTTCTCACTTTTGTAGTGGCAACAAATGTTTGGACAATAGTGGTGGGTGTTTGGATAGATGTGACAGTGGTTTGGATAGTTGTTGCAGCAGTGTTTTCTGGAATATCGGTTGAAGAACCTTGATTATCTTGGATCTTCTTTCTTTCAATGATCTCTTACAATGTTATCTTCACATTGGCTTCCCTTGTATCCATCTTCTTTCTTTTTCTACTACTTTAGCAAGTTCTTCTTTTCTTGCCATTTTAGTGCAACAATGTCGGGCCTTTTATAGCTTTTTAGACCAGAGGTGGGAGCTTTCTCATGCATTATTCCTCCCCCTTTTGGCATCATCTTCATATTTAGGGAGAGTGAGAGTTTTATCTGTGTTTTCAAGGATAAAGTCTTTGATGGCTTTAATTTCTGCCTAAGTATCTTTGTACTTGGCATCCACCATTTGTCTAATCAACTTTACTCGCATGTTATGTTTTTCTTCTGCAACCTGCTTTTGAAGGAGTAAATATGGTTGAACATGTACCCACATTTCTTTTGCAATATCTGCATTTGATGGTGGAGTTTTAGATTTTTGTACCAAAGTTTTCATCATTTCTTTGATTTCTTCAACTGATGACTCTAACTTGGTGACTCTCTCTATCAAGTCAGGATAGTTTAACCCATGACCTAATTTAATAAGATCATCTGGATTCCCACCAGAGGTGGTTGTACCTCGTTTTGAACTAGGTGCCCCATTTTCTTAGTACCGGGGACTTCCAACTGATAAAGAGACTATTGTCTCAACAGTTGTTGCCTTCAAGGGGGTCTTAATGGTGTAGCTACTATCCAATTGTGAGGTTATTGTCTCTACAATTGTAGTAGCTGACGCATTTGAAATACTTGCAAGTGTCTCTTGAGACACAGGAGGTGTTGCCGCCTCTGTTTTGTGGGTTAGCAATATTAACTCTGGCTCAGTCACTTGTTGTGGTTTACTCCCTGTGATTTGTTGTACTTGTTGTGGTTTACTCCCTGTGATTGTTGTTGGGAGAAACTGATTGTTTCCAAAGTTGTGTAATCAATTGCATCAAAACAATGGTTGGATTATATGGAAAATTGTGGGTGGAGAAATGGAAAGAGAAGCAACCCTGGGAGAGTGGGTTGATAGACATATTCAAGAGAAATATATCCCTCTTGATTTGGTTCCCCTGTGCTTATAACACTCTTCTTTTGTGAGAATGGGTGAGAAGTTTGGATAGATAGAGATGTTTGCATCTGTTGTGAGGAAATAACAACAGATGTTTGTTGCATTTGTGTTACAGCAGCTACCTCTGCCATTTCAATCTCTAGAGATACCTTTTTTTTGTTCTTTTTTTGGATTCGGGGATGGGAATAGAAGTGGTTTATATACAGGGTGAAAATCATTTAGAAACCACCATTATTACGAGAACCACGGTGAACACAACCAAAACTACTTAGAAAGCTTAAAAAAACACATTTAAAAAGAAAAAAAATCCATTAAAACTGCAACTCTTTGTTAATAATTTTTTTATAAAAAGGTGTGATTTAACTATTAAAAAACATTTTTAACATTTAGTTTTGGGTTTAGCTTTAAGGTTTAGTTTTTAGTATTTAACTTGGGTGGAGGTGCGGTGAGGGTGGATGGTTTAGGTTTTTTTTTTTTTTTTTTTTTTTTTTTTTTTTTTTTTGGAGAGGGGGGGGGGGGTTGTTTAGGTTTTTGGGTGGTGGTAGGGTGGGGTTTCATTGTTTGTTTTGAGTTTATTTTGGTTGTGTTCACATTGGTTCTCATTGTTATCGTCCTAAAGTTGGTTCTCGCATAACCTTACCCTATATATATATATATATATATAGGGGATGGATCATGAGAAAACTAGTTTAAATGAGAAAACCAAAAAACTAACTAAAAAAGCCAAAAAAACATACAAAATTTTTTTGACAACTATTTATAAAAAAATATGTACTGCACATGTGCGTACTAATACGGAAAGCCTAAACCACTTAATCCACCCACCGACACCCCCCCAAAAACCTAAACCCCCCACCCCCACCCTACAAAAACCTAAATTCACCCTCCCACCAAAAGCCTAAACCCCCACCCCCTTATTACAAACTCATTCTCATTAAAATATAACATCAAAAAAAGAATTTACAACATCAAATAGTTCATTTCTCTACTTAAAATCACTCTTGTTAGCTTCTTAACACATGTGTAAATATAACAAATTTACACATATGTAAATGGCAAACTTACACATGTGTAAATTTTATATATTTACGAATTCACGTAAATTTAGGTATGTAAAATTAATTTCTAACATTATTTCGAATAATAATGCCAAGTGTAAAAAGAAATTTTGAATTTGAATTATTTTTAATTTTTTGGCGCTTTTTCTTATAAAAACATGTAAAACATTTTTAAAAAAAATTAAAAGCTAAAAATATAAAAAAATTATAAAAAATAGTTAAAAAGGCTAAAAAATTTTTACATAAATGATTTTTAGTGGAATAGTTTCTACCCATTTTTATAGGAAAAGCGATTAAAAAATTTAAAAAAATGCATTTTTTACAAGTTAAGTTAATTTTATAAGATATTTTTATGTTAACTGTTTTTTAAACATTTTCTATTATATTTTTCGTTTTTGATTTTTTTAATTAAAAATTTTTCTACATTTATTTGGAAAAGCGTCGAAAAAAACTAAAAAAAAATAATTTTTAACATGTTAAGTTGAATTTTTAAGAGTGTTCCCCGTATCCCACATCTTTAGTGTTCCACAATATATATATTCACTGATAACCATAATTTCAGCCATAAAACACACTGAAAACCCACAAATAAGAGAATGAAGATCAATAAAACACAATATACAAACCCTAACATTCCATAAAAACTTCAAACACATCATTATAGAACTATGAATATAAAACACAACATGATAATCAACATAAAACACACTAATATTAGTTATTCATTAATCAAAGCGTTATCATACAAAACACAATACAAAACCCACAAATATGGCGTTTTAGTAATCTTCACTTTTTTATTTATGGGTTTTTAGTGTGTTTTATGGTTGAAAATGTGGTGTTTTATGGTTTTTTTGGGGTTTAGTTTTTAGCACTTTAGCTTGGGGGAGGGGGGGGGGGGGGTTAGGTTTTTTTTTTTTTTTTGGGGGGGGGGGGTGGGGGTTAGGTTTTTTTAGCTATTTTAGGTTGTGTTCACGTTGGTTCTCGCAATAAAGGTGGTTCTCGCATGAACCTTACCCTATATATATATATATTTAAAAGATTCGGTTTAAATAAGAAACACCATTAGTTGTGAGAATAATGAGAACTCCTACTTTCCGCGTGAGGAGTTGGGGCTACCATTTTTTACACAAACGTAGATATCATTGTTATAAACACATTTGTAAAAATAAAAATAAAAACAAAAATAAATTGTCGAGTCCGTACTTACGCCTGATGTAAAATTTGTTTACAGGGATGTTAATTTTATTACATTACTAAGGTGGGGTTCGGCTACAAAGTTTATTTTTTCTATAAAGTGTACAAAGTTATAAAACACTATAATTTTAGCCATAAATCACACTTAAAACCACAAATGACATAGTGAAGATCATTAAAACACAATATCCAAACCCTAACAGTCTATAAAAACTTCAAACACACCATCGGAGAACTATGAATATAAAACACAACATGATAACCAACATAAAACACACTAATGTTAGTCATTCGATAACAAATCCTTATCATTCGAAACACAACACAAAACCCATAAATATGGTGTTTTAGTAATCTTCACTTTTTTATTTGTTGGTTTTGAGTATGTTTTATGGTTGATATTATAATGTTATATGACCTTTTACACTTTGTAGTGAAAATAGACTTTGTAGCCAAAGTTAATAACATTATAGTGTTTTATGATTTTTTTACACTTTGGTTGATATTATATTGTTTTATATATATATATATATATATATATATATATATATATATATATCTAGTCTCTTAAATATCCTCGCAGATTTCGCATCGAAGTTAATGGACAAAAACCCTGAATATGCTACGTCTGATAATAGTGTACTCATGGCCATGGCTAGAACCTTTCCGAGTGGGTTAGACAATGAGGAAACACTTGTATATCCAAGTAAGTTTTTCCTGCTCTACTATTTGCTTCCAGTTTCGTTTTTTCTTCTAAGAGTGTTTACTGTTTTTTTTCTTTCAGATCCGGGAAATATACGTGACGCGATAGTCAACAGGAGTAAAAGGTTGTTTGATGTATTAGAAGACATATCGTTTTTCCTGGAAGATGACATGTCTTCCATTTTAAGATGTCAAGATTCGTTTCAAGACGTTGTCTTGTTTTTTTTACGTGGTAAGCTATTTATAACCATATCGATACAACTCTTGGATTAACCATAATTTATTTGAACTCAACAAGTGACCGCATCTTTCTAATAAATATTTTGTGGTCATGCAGTTCCAACAGCGATGGTGTATTTGATTTATCTTTTGATTCCCCTCCTCCTATTGATGGTTTCTTACCCGTTCTCTATGCTTTATCACCTATTGTGGAAGGTTGCATCGACAATAGGTAAGAGTGTTGGGTGATCTTCTAATAAGAAAGAGCATATGGTATTGTCTTCCAATGTTTTAGGACTTAGTATATATCTAATAAAAAAAATTATACCCTTTTAAACTTTATATTATTATTATTATTATTATTATATCTTGCAGTTCCACCCATCAGGAATTTGGAAAAGAAAAAGAAGGAATATGACCACGCAAAAAGGATTCTAGACTTGGTATGCATGAAAATTAAGGAAAAGCACCTTAATGATAGGGATGATTCCTTTTACGAAGGACCATTTCTTGAGGCCGCATGTCGAAATGCATCTGAAGTTGTTAATGGGATTTTAAAGATATGGCCTCAAGCAATCAGGTGCACAAACAAAAATGGTCATGACATCATCCAGTTAGCAACAATACACCGTTCAGAAAAAGTCTACAACTTGATCTATTCCTGGGGGGATCGTATGAGTATTTATCGAACAATGAAAGACTCTTCTAATAACAATATGTTGCATTTGGCTGGGAGATTAGCTCCCTCAAATAAGCTCAAACTTATAACAGGTGCCGCATTACAACTACAAAGAGAGCTTCAATGGCGTGAGGTACACACCAAAGAAACTATTTTCCATAATTATAGAATTGTTATACTTCTATAGTAGCATGAACATTAAATTATATAGGAAGTGAAGAAGATCGTGTATCCCGCAAGCATGACTGAAGTGAATATCTTTAATGACACACCAGAAATGGTCTTCACAAAGGAACACCAGAACTTAGTGAAAGAAGGAGAAGAATGGATTAAAACTGTAGCGGAATCCTGCAGCATAACTGCAACATTGATTATCACAATCGTGTTTGCTGCAGCCATTACCGTACCGGGCGGAACTCGTCAAGAGACTGGTATCCCGATGTTCTTGGAAGAAGCTGCTTTCACTGTCTTCGCAATATCAGACGCAATCTCACTATTCTCATCCACTACCGCACTATTGTTGTTTTTATCAACTCTCACTGCTCGTTTTGCTCAGGAAGGTTTTCTATCCCGTTTGCCAAGACGGCTGATTATTGGCCTTTGTGCCTTGTTGATCTCTACAGCTGCCATGATGGTAGCCTTCGGAGCCACCTTGTTCCTTGTCTTTTGTCGTGATAAAATGTGGATGCTCGTTCCCGTATGTGGATTAGCTTTCCTACCGATTGCAGTGTTTTGTTATCTACAAGTCCCCCTTATGATAGACCTATTCCAATCGACATACATATCCATGTTTGGCAAGGATAACCATAACAACAGTAATTTGGATCCCAATGACATGCGGTTCTTCTTTGGTAAGTGAAAAGAGTACGCATCTTAAATTATGTATTTTATCGTATTTCCTATAAGTGTGTAATAAGTGCATTCTTATGCATTGTTTGATTTAAGCATTAAATCCTAGTTTATAAGAATATTGTAACATGCTCCCTGGTGTGCCTTTAATTCAAACTCTTGAATTTGTCCTTTAAGTGTGTAATAAGTGCATTCTTATGCATTGTTTGATTTAAGCATGAAATCCTAGTTTAATAGGAGAACTGCAACATGTTACCTGGTGTGCCTTTAATTCAAACTCTTGGATTTGTATATTGACTACATGTACTTTGAATCCAACCACTACACAATTAGCCTTATTAATAAAAGGTCATGTAACTATGCTAAGATATAACTGTTAAAGGTAATTTAAACTAGCCGGGTTATCTAAATGGTTCAGAAGAATTTAGAAGCATTGGAACGGGTTAGGAGCCGTTGGTCAAGTTATTTATTTTCTTGGCCAAGAGAAAATCAGAAGAAAGGAATTCACATTATCACGTATGGGAGAATTTTCGGATATTTATTATTAACAAAAACAACTTAAGTTCTTAAACATGGAAAGAACTAAAAAAAGGAAGTACACAACTAACACCATCTCCACGATCATTGTGGGATCATGCACAAAATTTAAGGAAAACATGCACTAAATAAAAGGAAAACGGTTCTTGACTTTTCTTCGACTCAAACTTCATAATCTTCATAATAGTTGGGCATCTTGATCACACGTTTGGGTTGACCCATTGCGCCTGTTTCATCAGCTGGATCTGCATGTTGGGCTCTTGGTTTTGGGTCATCAGATGGGCTGCATGATTCACATCACTACCCGGTCTTGAAGGCGTACCTCGTCCTCGAGGTTTGTTTGAAAAGTTGGAAACTGCAGCTCAAATTCATCCTCATCTTCCCATGTTGAGTCAAAAATGTCTCTTCCTGGCCATTTAACAAGTAGTTGTTATACCCCTTGATCAGTAAGCCTTGCATTAATCATCTTCTCTAGTTCCTCATCCTCTTCTTTGATCATGTACTCCGGAATATTGGTTGCGGCCTTGGTGTCTAGACTTGGCTTGAGTAATGACACATGAAAGACCGGGTGGACTTTCGCATTTGGCAGTAGCTCCAACTTATAATCCACGAACCCGATCTTCTCAATGATGTGATATGGATTGTTTGGGTGAGTAAATGTTTAAGACTGTGGTGGTCCGTAAAGATGCGGAATTTATGACCCAGCAAATACTGCCTCGATTTCTTGATGGCTTCGGTTATAATATAAAGTTCCCGGTTGTACGTTGACTGATTCTGCATACGAGGACATAACTTCTTGCTAAATAAACTGATAGATTTGTCATTTGAGCTAAAACAACTTCGATAGCTAAGCTAGAAGCATTAGTATAGATATCAAATGCCTGGGAAAAATACGACAACGCTAAGTTAATCAAATCGTCCATGGCTTGCTTGAGCTGTTGCATCACAGCTTCTGCTTGTGTGGACCATATGAATTTTGGTAGTTTAAGAATCTCGGTTAACGGTCAGGCCATCTGTGCGTAGTTTTATACGAACAGGCAATAGTATCATGTGAGGCCCAAAGTGTAGTCATCGATGACGGAGTTGACCATAATTGAATTGCATGTAACTTTGTTGAAACCTAAAAGACTGTTGTATACCGAATGTCGTTGGAGTCATGGAGTAATTGGAGGAGTCATTTGAAGCTCATGAATTTTAGAAGCTCCTGAATTTTACTGAAGTTTGTTATGTTTTCTTCTTTTTCTAATGTAATGGTACTATTAAAGCATTAGCATGTATTGGATTAACTAAACCAGTTCCAACAATTGTTGTGTTATTAATCTCTAATATTCCAACAATGTGGTGTGATTAATCTCTAATATTCTAACAATGTGGTGCAGAGGATAGGTTCATAGTGGTGACTACTACATCAAATGTAACTTAACCTCTTACTCCAATCTTCAATGGAGATGGTGTTAGTAATCTGTATAAAATAACCGAACATAATCTGGACAGACAATAAGAAAACTGAAGAAATAGTAAACGATTCAACCGGGCTTGTATTTGACACAATTCCCTTAAACAGATTCGTCGTCTGTTCCCAGGGTACGCCGGTTCGAAACAGCACCGCGCGCTGCCGGACTTGAACACTTGCCTGAAAAGTAAACCGGAGAATGCTGCAGAGAGATCAAGAGAAGAGATTGTATTTCGGTGTGTCAAACTGTGTTGGTCTGGTCTAGTTTTATAGTCACAGAACTCATAACCGAATTCTGGACATTATTGCAATGAATTAAGAACCGTTTTAAACTGATAATGGTCATTAGTATAGTTTTAAAACTGATAATAAAAACCATTTAACACAATAATGATCATCATAATACTGAATAATCATTTCAGTTTAAAACTCATTAACTAGCCCAACTGTTACAGTTTTTGAAGACTAATTAAAAAAAATTAGTCAGTCACGAGTGCAAAAACCGTCTCCCGCGAGCCCGGGTTTTCGGAGCTGCATTCGTGTCCGCAGGACGTGCGGGCGTACACGAGTTCAACTTAAATGCGGTTCCATTTTTTGCACCCCCCCTGCGCGCGCGCGCGGGTAGGACTTGTGGTAAAACATGTCATAAGACTTCAAAGTCTTCATTAAGGTTTTACCTTATAAACAACCTATCTTTTTGTTCCCACTCCGATGTGGGACAAAGTAGTTTTACCACTTGTGACTTTCCATTCACACTATAACTTCCAACAATCCCCCACATGAATGGAGGTCGATCTCAAAAACAACATAATTCCTTATTACATTTCAGCAGTTGAGTTTTGCATACGATAGGTAGGTGTTACCCTTTGAACCTTCGCTCATGAAATGAACTTAGCCCACTAGCTCTGAGTAGAACTCGATGTCTTTGAACTCGTCTGCCGTTTGTGTAGACGACAATGCACTTCACACAAGACTCTCCCTGACAAAGTCAAGTCCTCATAGTTATGTTCGTTATGGTCATGAACATGATGCCTGGTTCTGCGAGAGCCATTAGGTATTGTGCCCCAACAATACCCTTCGTAGCGACCTCACTTCTCTCTCACATAGGTGATTCACTATTTTAGTAGAATCATTAAAAGCCATAGGCTTAGCCTCACACTTGTCACTTTTAGGAATGGACTAGGAAGTTTACTAAGCTTTGCAATAAACTCCCTTATATATATATACGTAGGGTTATCCCCCACAGTGACCTTACTAATTCATACAATTAGGTTTTCCTATTGAACTCAGCTCTTGGGATCTCCAGTCTACTGAGTTAGGTTTCCATCATATGAACTTATATTTTCAAGGGCTTCAGTCCCATTCCCATGGACGACTTCTGTACTAACTCTCTACTTAGGCCTTTTGTTAGCGGATCCGCAATATTATCCTTTGACCTCACGTAGTCAACAGTGATAATTCCTGTAGAGATTAGTTGTCGTATCGTATTATGTCTATGTCTGATATGTCTGTTCCTACCATTATACATTGTGCTACGAGCTCTGCCAAGTGCCGATTGGCTATCACAATGTATACAAATGGCCGTTGCCGGCTTAGGCCATCTTGGTATATCCTCAACAAATTGACGTAGCCATTCTGCCTCTTCACCTGCTTTATCTAATGTGATGAACTCAGATTCCATCGTGGATCTAGCAATAACCGTTTGTTTTGATGATTTCCACGATATCACTGCACCTCCAAGTGTGAATACATACCCACTTGTTGCTCTGGAATCATTCGTGTCAGATATCCAATTTGCGTCACAATGTCCTTCTATAACTGCTGGATATCTGTTATAATGCAACCCGTATTCTCGAGTGTATCTTAAGTAACGAAGCAACCGAGTGATACAGTTCCAATGCATTGAACTTGGGTTGCTTGTGTATCTACTTAGCTTGCTCACAGCAAATGCTATGTCTGGTCGAGTACAACTCATAAGATACATCAAGCTACCAATAATTCTTGAGTATTCCAACTGGTTTACGGGTTCACCTCTATTCTTGGCTAGATGTTGACTTGTGTCAAGTGGAGTTCTAGCTTCATTAGAGTCATTTGCATTGAACTTCTCAAGAATTTTGTCCACATAGTGGGATTGACTTAAAACGAGTCCATTTTGGGTTCGCGTGATTTTGACCCCCAAAATCACATCCGCCAGACCCATGTCTTTCATGTCAAATCTTGCTTTTAGCATGTTCTTTGTAGATTTTATGATTTTGTCATCGCTTCCAGCAATGAGCATATCATCTACATATAGACACAAAATGACATATCCATCAGATGTGTCCTTCACATACACACACTTGTCACATTCATTGATTTTGAACCCAGCATCAAGCATGACATGATCAAACTTTTGATGTCATTGTTTTGGAGCTTGTTTCAATCCATACAAGGATTTCACAAGTTTACACACTTTCTTTTCTTGCCCAATAGCTGTCAAGCCTTCGGGTTGCTCCATGTAGATTTCTTCCTCTAGAATTCCATTCAAGAAAGTTGTTTTTCACATCCATTTGGTGAACTTCCAAATTTCTAATGGCGGCAATGGCAAGCACCAACCTGATGGATGTTATTCGCGTAACTGGTGAATATGTATCAAAATAATCTAAACCTTCTCGTTGTTTATATCCTTTGATCACCAACCTTGCTTTGTACTTATCGATGGTTCCATCTGGTTTCATCTTCTTCTTGAAGATCCATCGATATCCTAGTGGTTTACATCCTTGGGGAAGATCCACTAGTTCCCAAGTATGATTCTGTAAGATAGAGTCTATCTAACTTTTGATTGCCTCCCTCCATTGAGGTCCTTCTGAGGAATGCACCGCTTGTTGGTACGTTTGAGGTTCATCTTCTACCATATAGGTAAGAAACTCAGGACCAAAGGATTTTTTAGTCCTTTGCCGTTTACTTTTCCTGACTTCAACTTCCTCATTCTTAGATTGTTCTCGAGGTTCATAGTTTTCAACTTCACCCTCGGGAACAATTTCCTCAACCGGTCTAGAAGAACTCGGTTCACTTTTATCTAAGCATGGGAACACATGTTCAAACCATGTTGCATCCTTAGATTTGATTATGGTGCCTTTGCATATTCCAGGGTTCTTGGAATCATGCACAATAAAACGATAAGGACCATAAGGACGGGTGTATCCTATAAGTACACAGTCCACCATTTTGGGACCTATTAGTAGGCGCATAGGTGGTGTGACCACCACCTTAGCTAGACACCCCCACACTTTCAAGGATTTATATGATGCTTTCTTTCCCGTCCATAATTCGTAAGGCGTTACATTCTTTTTCTTATTGGGTATCATGTTCAACACATAATTTTCCGATAAGATTGCTTCCCCCCACATGTTTTGGTTTACACCAGAACTTATCATCATGGCATTCATCATTTCTTTCAAAGTACGATTTTTCCATTCCGCTATGCCATTTGATTGAGGGGAGTAAGGAGCTATGAGTTCGTGGATGATTCCATTTTTTGCACATACGTCAATAAAAGGTGAAACATATTCACCTCCTCGATCGCTCCTTACGATTTTGATTTTCCGATTTAGTTGATTCTCAACTTCGGCTTTGAACAAGATAAACTTGTCAACAGCCTCGTCCTTACTCTTTAGTAAGTACACATAGCAAAACCTTGTACTATCATCAATAAACGTGATGAAGTACTTGTTCCCACCACGAGTAGGAATTGCTTTTAGATCACGCACATCAGTGTGGATCATCTCGAGGGGTTCGGTGATTCGTTCAACCTTTTGAATGATGATTTTGTTTGTTTTGCTTCTACGCAAGTTTCACATTTATTAATCGAGTCGATATCGAATGTTGGTATGCAATCAAGTTTGATTAAACGACGAATGGAATTATAATTTACGTGACCTAGTCTACCATGCCAAAGATTAGAAGACTCAATCAAGTAAGTAGAACTAGTAGCGTTTTCTTTCATTGCATTCACGACAATTACATTGAGTTTAAACATTCCATTTAGGGCATAGCCCTTACCAACATACACACCGTTTTTGGTCAACACGACCTTATCCGACTCAATCACCATTTTGAACCCAAACTTGTTCAATTGCCACCCCGAAACAAGGTTCTTACGAATTTCTGGAACATACAACACATTGGACAATGTGAGCTCTTTTCCAGACGTCATCTTCAAGACCACGTTACCCTCGCCTTTAATTTCTGCCGTGGCAGAATTTCCCATGAAAACCTTTTCTCCATTAGTCACCTCCTTGAAGGTGTTGAAAAGGCTTTTGTCAAAGCACACATGTCGGGTAGCCCCCGTATCGACCCACCAATCCTTGTTATTGTGCCCAACTATATTCACTTCCATGACCAAAATCGAGAGGTCCGTGACCATGGCAACAAGCTTATCGACTTCATCTACCTTGTTCACTTGTTGAGCATCTTCCTTCTTCTTGGGAAGCTTGCATTCGCTAGCCTTGTGGCCTTGTTTTTGACAATTATACCAAGTTCCTTGGAACTTCTTTTTCCCAACTCCTCCTTTAGGACCAAGGTTGGAGCGTTTCCCATGACCTTTCTTTCCGCCTTTTCCACTGTTTTTTCCCTTTGAAGATTGGCCATGTTCAACAAGATTGGCCTTCACTGTTTTAGGACCATCAATCCGTTTCAAAGCCAATTTATTATCTTCTTCAATACGAAGACGAACAACGAGATCTTCAATGGTCATCTCCTTTTGCTTATGCTTGAGATAGTTCTTGAAATCAACCTAACTTGGTGGCAGTTTTTCAATCATTGCCGCAACTTGGAATGTCTCGCTGAGGACCATTCCTTCCGCATGAATATCATGAAGAATAACTTGCAATTCTTGGACTTGGCTCATGACAGTTTTAGCATCTATCATTTTAAAGTCCAAGAACTTAGCCACCACGAATTTCTTAGTGCCCGCATCTTCTGTTTTGTATTTGCGATCCAACGACTCCCACAATTCTTTGGCAGTCTTGGCTTTGCAATACACATTATACAATGTGTTCACCAAACCATTCAAGATACAGTTGCGGCACAGGAAATCCGAATGATTCCAAGCATGCATCGCGCTCACAGTTTGAGCATCCATTTCCCCTTCATCAACATGGGGTTTAGGTTCAGTCAAGAACCTTTCCAGATTCAGCGTGGTCAGATAAAAGAACATCTTCTGCTGCCACTCTTTGAAATTCACACCATTGAATTTCTCTGGTTTTTCAGCATGCGAAACTGCATTAGGCAGTGGTGCAACCAGATAGCGGAAGTCATGACAGCAGAAACAGCACTGGTCATGACAGCAGAAACAGCAGTAGTCATCGGCTGGGATTCCATTCTGAAAAGTAACATATTGCAGGAACAAATCAGTAATATAATCTGTTTAAGTTTGTTAGTAATCTGTATAAAATAACCGAACATAATCTGGACAGAAAATAAGAAAACAGAAGAAATAGTCCCATGAAAACCTTTTCTCCATGTGAGCTCTTTTCCAGACGCCATCTTCAAGACCACGTTACCCTATCCTTTTAGACTTGTTTACTGAATTTGCTTATTTTAACCGTTGTTTACCTTAAAGCATATATACATGGTCTATATTAAACCTTCGATTTACAAGCTAACAATTTTTTTTATTTACCTTATTATAGTTAAAGCTAATTTTTAACCATAGACATATTTAATTAGCCGTGTTGATTGCTTATTATTACCATCGTTAGAATAGAGCTTGCATGGTCTATAATAACCTATGGATATATCATGTAAAAAATACATTCTCATCAGCACTCTCCTACGACTATGCTACGAAGCGCGAGCTCCACTACTAGTTATACAACAAGAACTTTACTGTTTTGTTTTTTAAATTTTATTTTCTGTTTTCAGTTTAAATCTAGTTATAAATTTTCCAGATTATTAAATATGTAAATATGCACACAAACCAGCCTTTTCTACCGCCACTCAACACCAAAAAAATGGACCTATACCATGCCACAAACTAGCGTGTGCACCTGCACCCTTCCAATGCACAACCCACGGCATCAGGGCCGTCGATGAGAGGGTGCGAGTGGTGCCACTGCATAGGGCCCGTTTTCTCGAGGGCCCAAAATTTCTAGAAAATATGTATGTATATCTTATATAAACAACTATTTTAAAACAAATTTTTATAAAGTTTAAAATCCATCAACCTTTTTAATAAAACTAACACAATTAAACAAAGTTTTGTAACCTTAACTTTTTTAGTTTGGGTCATAACCCATATCATATAGCCATTTAATATTTTTATTGGTATTACAGTTATTGTCATATTATTAAATATCTATATATATAGGGGTAAGATCAAAAAAAAATTATTTTGCTTAAATAGGATGAGAAGAAATCTTAACCATTCATTTTTCAAATCAATGGTTAAAATGAAAGTGTAGAAGAAAAGGAGGAGTGCAAGGGTATCTTGGGAAAATCCTATTTATGGACTTTATCTCTCCACATGCAAGACACATGCATATTTCACCCTCATTTTTTAAACGTTCATTACTTTTTTATATGACATTATTTTGTCATAAAAATCTCATTGTAAAACCGAACGTCTTTTTATCTTTAATTTAAGTACCATATTGCTGTATAAAATTTGAAGACTAAAAAAAACCAACTAAAATGTGTTGTATTTCTATGTTGTATAACATTTTTTTACTGGATTTTTGTACTATATTTTTGTGCTAAATTTTTTATGCTGAATTTTTTTGTACTACAATTTTTTCTGAATTTTTTCATGCTATATTTTTTGTACTACATTTTTTTGTGCTATATTTTTTTGTACTATATTTTTGTGCTACATTTTTTGAGCTAGATTTTTTTTACTATATTTTTTGTGCTATATTTTTTTGTACCAGAGTTTTTGTGCAAGATTTTTTTGTACTAGATTTTTTTTATTGTATTTTTAAAAAACAAAAGGGGTAACACATGTCATTTTCACTCCTATTTATAAGGACAAAAAATGCCCTTCATTCCTAATTATTAGGATGCCATGCCATAATCACAATCCTTCTTAGGCTATTTAGGCAAAATCCACTTTTTAGTGGATCCTTCCCCTATATATATATATATATATATATATATATATATATATATATATATATATATGGAGAAGATCATGCGAGAACCACCTCTTATTGTGAGAACCGCGAGAACCAATGTGAACACATCAAAAATGCCTAAAAATAGTTAAAATCACACAAAAATTTTTTTTTTAATATTTTTTATATAAAAACTACTTTTCGAAGCCAAAAAAAAATATTTTTTTTGGCCACTAAAAGTAGCGATTTGAGCATAAAAAATATTAAAAAAAATAGATTTTTTTTTTTGATTTTTTTAGGTTTTTTAGTTTTTAGCATTTTAGCTTGGGGTGGGGGAGGGGGGTTTAGGTTTATTTTTTTTTTTTGGGGGGGGGGGGGTAGGTTTTTTTTAGGTTTTTTTGGGGGTTTTAGTTTTAGCATTTAGCTTTGGGGGGGGGGGGGGTTAGGTTTTTTTTGGTGTGGGGGGGGGGGGGGTGGGGGGTTTAGGTTTTCTTTTTTGGGGTGGGGGTTAGGTTTTTTTATGTTTTTTTTAGGTTTTTTTAGCTATTTTAGGTTGTGTTCACATTGGTTCTCAAGGTTCTCACAATAAGGGTGGTTCTCGCATGAGCCCCTCCCTATATATATATAGAAAAAGTATATCGTACATTACGGCTTAACGTCCTTCACATACAACAACGTGCGTGATTTGTTCTGTAACATGCGTGATTAATGTTTTCAATATGCGTGATTATTGTGTTTCAACATGCATGATTTTGGATTTTTCGAATTATAACGTGCTTGATTTTAAAATGAACTTGCGTAATTACCTGTCACGTGATGTACGTTAAGCCGTAATGTACGTTAACCTTCCTCTCTCTCTCTCTTTCTCTCTCTCTCTCTATATATATACATATATATATATACATATATACATATACATATACATATACATATACATATACAAGTATACATATACACACATATATATATATATATACATATATATATATATAGAAAGTGTACTGTACAATATCCCTTAACGTACGCTACGTACGCGATGTGAAATCGCATGTTATAAAATATCATGGATAAAATCGCATGTGATAATTTTGATGAAATCGCATGTTGGTTTTTGTAATAATTTCGCTTGTGATAAATTTGATGAAATCGCATGTTGTTTTTTTTAACAATTTCGCATGCGGTAATTTTGATGAAGTCGCATGTTAAAAAACCAACGTGCGAAATTTTAACAAAAAAACAACATGCGATTTCAATGTGTGATGAAGATCTGACGGTTGAGATGATCGCGTATGTAATGTACCATAAGGGATATTGTACGTTAACCTAACCCTATATATATATGGATGGGTTAAAATAAGCACCGTCTTGAGTTATGAGAACCGTGAGAACTAGGCTATTCAAAAGGTTCTTACGAAATTTTTTTCTCAAAAGTCATAAAAAATCACTTGTTTCAGAAAAAAAATTAAAAAAAATTTCGCATACCCACATTTACATGAGGCGTAAAAAAATATTTATCTTTGTACAAAATTTACACCGACGCATAAAAAAACTTGCATCAGTCAAACTACCGACTCAACAATTTTTTTACTTTTTTACAGATGTGTTTATAATATTTTCATCTACGTTTGTGAAAAAAAAAATTATGCTTAACTCGCGCGGAAAGAAAAAGTTCTCACGATTCTCACAAATCGTGGTAGTTCTCATTTGAACCGAGTCCTATATATATATACTAGTCGTTTACCCGCGCGATGTGGCGGGAAACATATCACTTAAGTTGGTAAGTTTAGGGCTATATACGGGGCGGTTCGGGTTCGAGCCATAACCAAAACCAAATTTGCGATACAATGGAAAACACAACACTTAATTATCTCATCTACATGCTTCGACTACCATTCATCGTGGAAATAGATGAAATAGATACCGAGAGTTTCTTGTGTATATTCTTAATTCTTGTGTACATAATGACCCATCTATTGTGGATGAAGCATGGGGGTTGGTTGGTAGACGCCTCCATCTCATTACATGTAAGGCATCTTTCACTTTTAAATAGAACGAATGGGGTCTCCTGGTCCTAACTACGATCCTCCTTTGATTGGCATAATTTTAATTATATAAATAAACTGTCAGTTTACCAACCAGAATAATAAGAGAAAAAAGTTGAACCAATACAACGTTATAAGTTGCCAGGAGCATATTTTTTTTGAACAGTCAACAGAATCAATCCCGAGCACTCTCGGGGCACCCACTGGACAAACAGAGTACTCCGACAATAACCCGAGTCCACCACCAATTCCGGGTAAAACCCGGTAACCCACCCGTGACCCGCCCGTAGGCACGACGTTGAAATTACCGGTAAAACCCGTTTGGCTCAAGGATCCAACCTAGGTTTCCCTGGGTCTCCTATCATTGCCCACCAGTGCCTCGAACTTGCATCTCTCAAAAGAAATGCAAGTGTTCCACCACTTGATCTATAGATCATTGGCCAGGAGCATAATCGACACGAGAAAATCGCATTGTGAAAAAGACTTGTTGTATCTTGCTTTTTTCATATAATCAAACACTTTAAAGTTATGCAAACATATATTATAAAGTACACAGATCTGTGTCATGGTGCTTTTAATGCATACATTGTCTAATTTTAAGCTTCATCGCTAAATAAATATCAGCACAGCTCCTTTGTTTATGTCATTGATATCATATGTTGCTTGAAACCTGCATAAAAATGCTAACATATATAATTGAAAGCCAAGTGCAATGTCCTTTCGTTTTATATTGTTTGAAAAACTTGTTTTAGAGAAAGCCTTTATTTAAACCGACCCGTTTTATAGTGCATACTTGACTGCAGCTTTAACATTTTCATAAGAAGCCTTCTTCTCAAGTTGACAAGTTAAAGGCCATACCTGTCAGTTTTCCATTTAGTTCTGGTAAAACCTTCATACAGCCTGAAAGTTAAAATATAAATCAAACGTGCAAATGAATAGGACAGGTTAACAACATTTAGAATATCTTTTTGTCAAAAACAGACATTTGGTGACTTTCATCCTGTGTCCATCATAGCAAAATTTTCGGATCTGGCCCGTTTTGACAATTTTGGAATGTTATACAACCCAAATCGGCTCATTCATATCTAAACGGGTCAAATGTGCATGATCACCAAATCAACCGAACAAAATAACTGTGTACTTTATATATGTGAGAAGGGTATGAAGTACCTGCGAATCAGAGGTCTAGAGGGTGAGGTTATCTCTCGAGAGCTGCATGATCAAGATGATGCATCATAAAAAGCATGTTTAGCCAAATGGCAGGCCCTAAACAGTTTAAAATGAAAAAAAAAGTAATTTTGAACGTAAATGTCGGATCTTGATTTTACCTGTCTAAATCAAGAATCGGGTTGTAAACAAGTGTTTCCCATGTTGCTACAATGCCATGCCAAACGGGGTTGTAATATAGAGACTCAGGTGACCAAAACATCCGTGTGTACGTCTCCAAAAAATATAAAAAGTATCCACACTCCGATTTCAAGCAAAATGAATTTTATGACAAAACAGCCCACAGTCACCATTACAAGCGAAAAGGCCACCAACCAGTTAAATAATCTGTGATTATATTCCTTTATAAACAAAGACTTTGACTTTCCCATCATCTGCACAAACGCCAAAAAACAGTTATCAGTCTACGGTTTCCCTTTCACATTTTAGAAGCCCGAAAGGTATATAAAATTCAGGCCATTATTTTTTAAAGTAGTGTTGACGGATTTTAAAATGTTTATTTATGAATGGGCCGATTTGGGCTGCGTTCTTATCTCAGAAAGAGCACAGGGTCAACCAGACCCGACCCATTTCATTTAGCTAATATAAACGAAATAAACATAAACAACTACAATAATTAATTCGTTTACCCTGGACCTCCCATCATCTACGTCAATATAAACCGGAGTATTCCGAAATGACAGGCGAGCAAGATCTTCAACCTGAAATTAAAAAAAAAAACATAAATACCAACATCAATCAACAACAGAGTAAAATATAAGAATTATTATAAAAGCTCCTAATAGAGCGATCAAATACTACTTTTCAGTTCCAAAACACCGTGCATGGTATTACTGATTTACTTCAATACGATTTTTACCCATGGGAATTCCAAATCCGTACAATTCCATGTTCGCCAACAGTGAGAAATTGAACGGCTGACTTGTCCCCAGTTTTGTTGCTCTGCAGACATGAAGCAAAAGAAGTTGTGGTGCCAATAACAGATACGGCTTCATTGCTTCAATTGCTTCATTGGTAGGTAAACTCTTTGTGCAGCTGTAGTCATGAAGGTTCCCCATGTTTACAACCTAAAGTTATCGGTACATTAGATGAAGGGTTAACCGTACAATACTTGCAAACTAAAGCAAAAACAAATAAAACATCAGCTAATAATTAGTAATTAATAAATAAAAAATACCTGATCTCTGCCACCACTCAACAAGGTTCCCCCATCTTCTGTTATTGCAACGGTTGTCACATATGAACGATGTCTTTCTAAGGTTGCAACACATCCCAAATGCGTACAGTTGTATCATCAGATCCAGAATAAAGCTAAAAGTAAAAACGATGTTATAATCACAATACACTGTTTACTGATAGCATATGGGTGTAAATCATGAAACCGTACCAGCCAACAAGTTGGGTCAGGATGAAAAATAACACTTGTCACAACCCCTTTATGACCCTTAAAGGAATGTGTACAGAAATGCCCTTGCAATTCACTTTCACCGTAAGTGTGACATATCATCGCCATTATTGGACCCTGATGACCACCCTGCATAACTCAACAAAAAAATAAATAAATGTTAAAAGCAACAAAATGGGCTCATTTAGATACCAGCAAATAAAAATATAAACTTAGTTACCTTCCAAGAATGCAAGCATTTAAGTGAAGAAAGATCCCACATACTAATTTGACGGCTGTGACTGGCACTAAAGAGGAATTTGTCATCATGGCTAAGAGCAATAGCTGTAACAGACTCCGAATCCCCTTCAATGGTGGATTTAATGGAAGCATTTGAAGACTCCGAATCCCCTTCAATGGTGGATTTAACAGCTGTGACAAGCAATGAATGATCCATCTGAAGAAACCGCGTACGGTCCGCCTGAGTAAAACTGTTGCAAAGACTGAACACAGTGGTAGTTCTTTTTCAAAGTAACTGAAGCCATACTGTTGCTGTAAATGACTTAAAACTGATAAACCCTGAACATAAACAAGTTAGAATACAAATCAACGATTACTTCATTCAGCAAACAAAATCATCAAAAGTTAAAACAATAACCTAGCGAAACCAAACCAATTACCTTTCACCATTTGTTCGTTAACCCTAATAGCAAAACCATATGAAAATGATTTACTACCGTTAAACCTAACTGCTGATTAAAGGCATACCAAAGTCGGCCGTGAAGGCCATCAATATAAAATTCTGACTACCTAACGTATGAAAATGATTTACTACATCCAAAATTCATTTGTTAGCTCTTGAAAAATTAGAACACAATTTAATATAGCTTAACCGTTGAATCGAGCCCTTAACACCTATCAGCACCTGAGTTATGTGAACATGGCAAAACGTGTCGTATTGGATTAAACAACGATGTAACGCGATTACTGAACCCAAACACTACATGTTTATAAGCCAGAAAACAGCATGCCTAAATTTATCAAATGAGGAACATTACCTCTCAATTCAGAAAAAAAGACAAGAGGTCGAAGAAAAAATGCCCGAATAATTGATGTTATCCAAACTGAGAGCAAAAAGACAAGAGCTCCATTCAGAAACCATCCATTTTGATGATGCAGTATCGCAGGCCAACTGGTGAAACCTAGATCTGCAACTTTAGAGCAAAAAGAAAAAATCAAATTCGAGATCTGAAGCTTGTAACCTAAACAAATAAAAAAGAGGTCGTCGGACATACCTCAGTTTGTCGGAACCTACCTCAACCACCATCTAAAACCGGAACTCGTCTCAATTGCCACCGATCGGCTTGAGAATTATACCACCGGAACCGTAGTCGTCGGATTTAACACTACACACCACACGGTCTTTAGATCTTGTGAAATCTTGCTCATACATCACCGATTGGCAGACCAAACACCCCCTAACAACAATAATCTTTCATTTAGCATGATAAAAAGACAATGAGTAGAATAGCGGCCATACCTTGCTCATACGTCACTGATTGGCAGATCCAAACCCTTCACCACCTTCAAACTCAGTCGATTAGGTGTGATATAGAGAGAGATACGCTGATCTGGTGTCATTGAGAAAGCCAGATCTTGCATCGCCAAGAGAAACCTTAGATCTCCTTTTGAATCGCCTGGAGAGAAAGCAGCTCGATGGGGGCGGATAAAATGCTATGAGAATGCGAAACCCTAATTGTGTACCCCGTGTGTTTTTGAGTGAAGGGCATAATTGAGATTCTAAATTATATTGTGCTTTAGAGGGTTGTACAACATGTTTTAAGGGTGTTTTAATGAAATTCATATGACCTTAAGAAGTCCTTTGGATATGCTTATTAATATAGTATATATATATATATATATATAATATAGGAGATGGTTCAAATGAAAACCACTGTTAACCCGAAAACTCGAAAACTAACTAAAAAAGCCTAAAAACACACACAATTTTTTTTTTCAATTTTTTATTAAAAATCGCTAGTTTTTGTATACAGAAAAAAGCTTTTTCTCAAAAAAAAAAAAAATTGTAGTGCACATGTGTAATAATTCACATGTGTACTATTATACATGTGCACTACAAAAAAATTTGAAAAAAAAAGTTTTTTTATATACCTAAAATAGCGAAAATTTGTATGCAAAAAAAATAAATAAATTTGGTATGTTTTTTCGGCTTTTTTAATTAGTTTTCAAGTTTTCGCGTTAACTAGTGGTTTTCATTTGAATCTTCCCCTATATATATGTACATATATAGGATTCAGCTTAAGGAGGAAACACTAACAGTTACGAGAACCATGAGAACTCCTCACATCCAATAGAATTTTAACACATCACCAATAATCAATTTAATTCAAAAAGGGTATTTTAGTCATTTTCTCTCAATATCACATATCCTCTTTCTGTTATCTCTAAAACACATCACATTATCATCATCTCTCTCCTTTCATCTCCCTTATTCTTTTTATATTGAAAATTGGAAAAACATGTATTAGTTTTTAAATTCAAGTAACAAAAGGATTACGTAATTTAGAAAATAAAAAAATAGCGAAAATGATATCTATTTCTTTTTGTTCTATTTTCCCTAACTATGACATAACGTTTTTTATAAAATGAAAGTTATATTTATCTTATATGTTTATTATAAAATATAAAAATTATCGAAAATAATATCTATTTCTGTTTACTCTATTTTTCCCTAATTCTGATATAATATTCTTTATAAAAAGCAAGCTATATTTGTCTTATATGTTTATTGAGAATTTCTATTTCATTCGTTAATGTCTACGTCTGATGACTTTGCACTACAACTTTTTAAAAAAATATTCGACAACATGCGTAAAAAAAATTTTGATAACGTGCTTAAACATTTACACGAACTGAGTATGAGAATAAAACTATGTAAAAAAATAAATAAAAAGATGTTCTGACAACGTACACCACTATGTAAAAAATAAATAAATAGATGCTTGACAACATGCGTTAAAAATGATCACCGACCCGAGTTCCTTTAAACGTCACGCGTAAATCTAATTTTCAAACGTATGTAAAAACAGAACGCGTAACATAGTTTTTATGTACGTTTGAAAATTGTTTTTACGTAAGTTGTCGATGTAAAATATTTTTTTTGCGCACGATGTTGAATGAAAAAAATGTTTTTTTCGCCCTTGACCGTTGGTCCGAGCTCCTCTAAACGTCACGCGTAAACATATTTTTCAAACGTATGTAAAAAACGGCACGCGTAAATGTTTAGTTTTTACATACATTTGAAAAAAGAATTTCTCGTACGTTGTCGAATGTAAAAAAAATTTCGCGCAGGGTGTCAAATGTAAAAAAAGATTTTTTATTACGCATGATAAAAAATGTTGTTTACGCCCATGATCACTGACTCGAGCTCCTCTAAACGTTTGTTGAATGTAAACGATCTGTTTTTTTCTTTGATTTTCGTAGGTGTTTGTGCTTTTACGTTCAAATGACGAGGATAACGAACAAAAAATAAGATCAAGATCAGGGATTGGAGACGTTTTCTTTTTTTTACGTGCGTTGTAATTTTTTTTTGGATAAAAAATCATGTATTATAATTAATTCTTTTTATTAAATAGATAAACGTAATTAATGTTGACATAAAAAGTAATCTAGTATATGATGTTTGATTGTAAGTTTGACAAATTGACATAAATAGTACACAAGTCAAATTTTTTAAACCCTTCTTGTACAAGACAAATCGAACTTAAACAATTTAATCTCAACCACTTATACATGAGAGATCTAGGGTGGATAATTGTAACACCCCGAAAATGCAAATTCTTAAATTACAAATATGTTGAAAATAAATAAGTGAAACAAACTAACTGGGAATGACATTAACCTCGTTAGATGATGACTTATGAGTAGTTAAAGAGTTAAAACAGAATAAAAACGAAAGTTGAGGGACCAAAGGTGTTTAAATGAAAACTAATAATAATAAAACAAAAATTTAAACTCAAAACACAATTGTTTGTGTTGTTGAGATCGACCAGAAGACAGGGGGCGAACCCAAGCTCCCCAAAACCCTAATTCTTGTCAAAAACCTCCAATTGAAGGTTCAAATCTGATCCAAAACGAAATCCGAGCTGAGATTAGTGATCCTCATTGCAAAAGGGTTATAAGGTATGTAAAATTCGATGAAAATCATCTACTTGAGATTCTCATGAATTGGGGAAATCCGAAATTTGATGATGCATGTTTGTTATTTGGATAGAATAGGGATTATATAGTATCTAGGAGTAAAACCTAGACAACAACATGTGAAATCATGACTAAATTCTGGAAATTTCATGAACACATTGAAGGTGATTCATGGGTTTTGTGAGAAATTGATAAACACTATGGTTTTGAGCATTATTCTAGTGTAATGTGGTTCATAGAAAGAGGTTACTGAAATATGAATGTTAAACTTGTTATATATGAAAGCTTGATTGATGTAAATCCGGGCTAAATGATAAGTTAGGGACTTGTTATATAATCATGTAAAATTTTGCCCTTAAAGTGTCCGTAGAAATGCCTCAAAGAGGGCTTGAAACTGAAATATAAAGTTAAAAAGCATAATTGTGATGTTTAGGCAAATTATGCGACATATGATTGAAAAGGAGTTCTAAACGTATCGTGATTGAACTCTATAGGAAAAGATACCGGAGCGTCGAGTGGACAAGCCGGTGGCGACTTGCGTTTGAAGGGCGTGCATTGAAGGTATGTAACTTAACTCGTTACATTAAGTGAATTGTTGTTAAATTATGTATAATCGCATTGTAAAATAAAACTTGCGTTGATTGTGGCGACCATGATTGTTACTTAAATGCATAGGATTAGTCTTAGCAAGAAACCATTTGGTAGTCATCATATTGGAGGATTCCATAAGATGAGCCAACGGGTCGAATAATAGTGTAAATTGTAGTTTAAGTGATTTAATAGTTAGCCATGGCGATAACATTCACAAGAGCATTAAACCATGGGATTGGTAAGGAAATGCGGGTGATGATAAGTCCCGGATGATGGATATAAGGCGCCATAGGCTTACTAGTGAAACGATAGTAAAATGGGTGTAGTTAGAGTGGGTCGAATAAATGCATTGTGATTTTTAGTCATTCGACCCGTAAATCAATTTTTTGGTATGATAATCATAATAGGCACGTCGGTAATGAAATTACAAACGCATAGGAAGAAGAATCACCTAAAACGGACCTACAGATTGAAAGTTATGAGCATTTGAAGTTGAATTTGGTAAAATCCGGAGCTGGCAGGAAATGCAGGTCATTAACCTGCACCTGCTGGAAAACCGTCTTCCCTGCGCCACGCGACAGGATCACTTAGATCTGGCGCGACACGTGGGAGCTGTCGCGACGCGCGACAAAATGCAGGGTACCTGGCGCGACACGCGACATGATTGATTTTGAAATTTTATTTTATTTTTCATGATTCGATGTCGGAACTTGTTTATATGTACTAGATCAATGTCAAAACTAACATTTTTAGTGGTTTTGACCTTAGGTGTCAATGGGGATCTTACGAATGGCGGTCAAGCAAGTTTTGAAGAACCGAACACAACTTTAGAAGCTTTTGCGATTTCATAACTTTGTTAAACAATGTTTTTATTTCCTTTAAATGTAAACAACTCGCTAATCATGTCTTGAATGTTTTAACTAGTCGGTAGTTGACTAGTTTTTTATTACTTAGAACTTGTTTTGGTAACTATGTTTTAATTTAGACACCTTTTATATAAATCGTATGAATTTTTATTAAATTCAAGTAGTAATTAAACGGGTGTTACAAGTTGTTAATCAGAGCTTAAGGTTGTCAACAAAGTGTTCGGTTCAAACTTAATCGATCGTCCAGTAAGAATTAACTTATTATTTTAGTAGATTATATCTTATATGAAAAATGAGATGTGAATTGATGTGCATGGGAAGAGTGTGTTAACTCACTCAAACCCGGAAAGTGCACCAAAAGTGAACGGTTAAAGCAAGTTGGGAACGTGGCTAAACCTAAGCAAATAAAGCTATGTTATAAATGAAATGTTTAACGTTTAATGTAAACATTTCAGTTTCAAGATGTCGGAAAGAAACGATGATGATCCGGTGCAGACAAGCACTGAACAAATGAAAGAGATAATTGCCGAAGAAGTGGGGAAGGCAATTGAAGGTAGTCTATCCGGTTTTATTGACAAAATTCAAAACACGGTGTTGTCACTAGTTGAGGAACGAGTCAAAAGGTTGGAGGATACTGTCAACCTTATGAAAGAAAAATAGGGAGAACGTAAAGGATGTTCGTACAAAGAATTTATGGCTTGTAAACCGCCAATCTACAACGGGGAGGTTGACCCGATAATTTGCCAAAGATGGTTGAGCGACGTTGAAGGGGTGTTTGAAAGAACCCATTGTGACGAAAGTGACTTTGTTGCTTACGGAACGGGTCAGTTGAGAGGTCAAGCCAAAGATTGGTGGGATAATAAAAAGAATGAAATAGGGGCCGAAGCGGCGAGGGCCATGACATGGGAGGAGTTTAAAACGCCGTTTCTTAAACATCATAGTCCCAAGGCGGTCATTAATAGAATTAAGGAAGAGTTCATGCAACTTAGGCACAAGGGCGAGACCATAGACAAGATTACGGCGACGTTTATGGATAAGATGAAGTTTTGCAATGAATTGGTGACGAATGAAGAACAGAAGATATACTACTACTACAACATGTTGAGCGCCGAGTATAGGGAGTTTATGACTCCTTCAAAATACGAGACCCTTACCGAGATTATAAACGTTGCTCGGGAACGGGAAATCGAGTTGAAGAAATAAGTTGAAAGGGGTGAGCGAAGGGCACAAGATGTGAATCCAAGCCCTACAAAGAAAGCTCGAACTAGGGAATCGGGAATGAAGGTTGATGCTAAAGGTGGGTCACCAAGTTGTAAAGTGTGTGGTAAAGGGCACAAGGGAGAATGTCGCTTCAAAGACAAGCCGTGTCCCATATGTGGGAAGATGGGACACACCGCATCGCTATGTCCGGGAAAGGTTTCCCTTTGTTATAAATGTTATCAGCCCGGCCACAAAAAGTCTGAATGCCCAGACTTAGTTAGAAGGAGAGACGTTAAAGAATCTCCAGCAGAAGCTCCTAAGGCGAAGGCTAGGTCCTTCCAACTTACCGCGGCTGAAGCAAAGACAAAACCCGATGTGGTCTCAGGTATATTCACAATTAACTCAATTCCTGCACGTGTATTGTTTGATACGGGTGCGAATAAATCCTTCATTTGACATGGATTTATTCGACATCCTTCATTTGTATTGATGAAATTATCAGTGCCCTTAGAAGTTGAAATAGGGGACAACAAAAGTTTTATAGTTTGTGATATTTGTCGAGGCTGCAAATTAAGCATCGATGATGAAGAATACCTAATAGACCTAATCCCGATGTCAATGGGGGAATTTCAAGTAGTCGTTGGGATGGATTGGCTATCTCAGCACCACACAAAGGTCTTGTGTTTTCGTAAGGAGATAAAGCTAACATCTCTGAGCGGGAGACACGTCACTATCTATGGCGAAAAAGGAGGTAACCCCATAATATGCTCGATGTCGAAAGCTTACAATCTTATGAAGCAAGGATGTAAGGCATTAATGATATACGCGAATGAGCCCGAGAATGAATCACTGAAGATTCAAGATGTACCGGTAGTACGGGACTACGAAGATGTGGTTCCGGAAGATTTACCGAGGATACAGCCCGAACGGGAAGTAGAGTTCGGGATTGAATTGATTCCGGGCACAAAACCCGTAGCTAAAGCACCGTACCGACTCACGCCGTCGGAATTACAAGAGTTGATGTCCCAGATTCAAGACCGGCTTGACAAAGGATTCATAAGCCCGAGTGTGTCTCCTTGGGGTGCATCGGTACTGTTCGTGAAAAAGAAAGACGGAAGCATGCGCATGTGTATCAATTACCGGGAGTTAAACAAACTCACGGTAAAGAACCGATACCCGCTTCCGAGGATAGATGATTGATGTGTACAAAATGCAACATATAAATTACATCAATTGTGGCATAAAACTAACCCTTTTTTAGTACTAGTGTTGGAAAAAGTGTGTTTTTGTCTTCCTTTTGTATTTTCAGGATTAAATGAGCTCAAATGAACAAAAGAAGCAAAAAAGGCAGCTAAATCTAACATAAATACAAGGAAAGGAACAAACGTGGCATGCCCGACCTCCCGACAGCATCTTCCCAAGCAAAACAAGAAGACAGAAGCCTGAACACGACCCTTGCTCAGTGAGCACGGGGGCGTGCCCAAGTGTCAGCAGAAAAGACAAAGTGGTAGAAGCTTCCATCGCCCACCACAGGGCCGTGCTCAGCGGGCACGGGGCCGTGGTCAACTATAAGATTCGCGGAATCCAGGCAAATCTTGATAGTACAGATATGCTTCTGCACACGGGGTCGTGCTCAGCGGACACGGGGGCGTGGTCAACTAATGCAGACAAACTGCATTTAATGAAGAAAGAGAGGAGGATGGACACGGGGCCGTGCCCAGTGGACACGGGGCCGTGCCCGAGCTTCTGTTCAGCCTATAAATAGGAGTGCTTGGGGCTCTTGCAACTCATCCCATGGCACACCACCTCTCTCACACTTCACCCACCACCCACCACCATCACAACACCATCATCCACCACCACCATCCATTGTCCATCACAGAGTGTGTGAGTCGTCTCGGGATCCAAGATTGATCGTAAGAGTTCTTGACAATCAAAGGCCATGTTTGCCTAAGTCTCTTACATCACTTGGTGAAGACAAGTGTTTAGTATAATACTTTTTATTTTTAATCTTTTGCACTTTTTAATTGGTTTTGTATTAATGACTTATCGTTTGTCCGTGGTGTCTTGACATTATTTTACTGTCTATATAAAAAAAAAGATTTTCACCATTCATATCTCCACGTTCTACATGGAGATATGTTGGCTACCTGGTCGGGGGTTAAGGGAACGGTTTGGTAAGAGTCTTGCCATTGTTTAGTGTATAGATCCTGCAAAGGACCTGGGTCAAATTTAGTAGGACCTCCTTCAATAGCCACCGGTATTGGATGGCGGGGGTCCAAACTCTTTGATCCCCTCATAAGTTAAACTACTATTAAAACTTTAACCCGGCTACTTAGGACTGTATCCCTGCTGACTCAGACTTCTTAGCCGAGGGTAACGTCGCCTTCAAAAGAGGGGCCTACCACATTATGCATTAATAACTTAATTAATTATCTTTCAATAATCCGACCCTTTAGGATTGTATCCTTGCTTACTCAAACTACTGGGTTGAGGGTAACGTCGCCTTCAAAAGAGGGGCCTACTACAATAACTAAGATAATCTCTTAAACAAGTGCAAAAGTGCGAAAATAATCAAAGGTTACATTACACACGAGTCGGATCCAAGTGATTAATCTTGTCTATCTGTTTTTATTTTTATTTTATTTTCAGCATTTTAGTTAGTTTTATTTTTCAAGTTTAAAAAACCTTTTTTCTAACATTCTGATTTGATTAGACGTTGAGGATAAACCGGTACTAAAAGCTCTTGTGTCCTTGGACGACCTCAGTATCTTACCAACACTATACTACGTCCACGATGGGTGCACTTGCCCATATGTGTGTTTAGTGTTAGTGAATATCGTGTTGGCTAAAAAGTGTAAAAAGGGCTTAAAATATACACCTAAACATATACACACTGACACGCATCAAGTTTTTGGCGCCGTTGCCGGGGACACAAGGATTTTAAGAAAGTTAAGAATCACCGGCCTAATCATTTTTTCAATTTTATTTTTATTTTTTGTAGGATTTTCTTAATTTTTCAACTTCTGCAGAACTCAGCACGGGCCGTGCCCGCTGAATACGCCCCGTGCCCAATCATTGGAACTGGCAATCCTGTTTTAAGTCAGGCAATAAGCTGAACATGGGGCCGTGCCCAATAAACACGCCCCCGTGCCCAAGATTCAGTAACTGAAAACAGAACCGTAAGATCCTGACGGTTGATAATTTCTGACACAAACATGAGTGATAATGATATTTTTTTACTTTCGGCACTCTTATGGTACGTGGTGTCAATTATGTGGTGGCGGTCATAAAGAATTAGAATGTTATTTTCTAAATTATAAGCCCCACTATATAGACCCATCATTTACTTGTAGCCTTAAGAGGGGCGAAAGTAAAAACAATCCTTATCTCTCCCTCAAATGCGCTCAACCAGATATTCTAGGAGAAATGCTCCTTGGCGAACTATTTCAACTAGAAGATCTAGTTCTTAATTGGTTAAAAGAAATTAAGATGGATTTCCTTAGTTCATCTCAAGATGATGACCAAGAAGAATTGTTGGGGTCGCATTCAAATAAAAACAACCTCGTTGCTCCCGATAATACCTTCCACTCTAGCGAGGACTTGAACGATAGTCGTCCCTGTGCCGATTGTGCCGTGAAGAACTCCCCATCGACTTCGTTCGATGCATACATAGACCTAAGCGATTCGGCATACAACTTCTTTAACGAGAGCCTAGAAAAGGGTTGGACTTGTCCACCTACATTTAGCATAGGAATCACCCTCACCGACAACCTCTTGCGTTCTCGTCTTAATCTAGAGCAATTAAGGTATCTTAGGCACTTTGGCGTTGTTCCATCCAGTAAGGAACCGCCCGATCCGGATAAGTTCCTTGAAAATAGACAAACTTCATAATCAGCCTTTCGACACGGGGCCGTGCCCAGCCAACACGCCCCCGTGTCCACCAACAGATTCCCTTCTGACTTTACGTCAGAATACGGACAAAGTGTGTCAGAATCTTGCATGCGCACGGGGCCGTGTCCAGCGGACACGGTGCCGTGTCCAGCACGCTGTCGTTTTCTATAAATGCAGCCAAGAATCCTGCACATTTGGACCATCCAGGGACAGATATTTGAAGGGATCTTCTCTCCTACCATCCTAGGTATGTTCTAAAAGAAGGTTCCAACAACCATCTTGTCATTTCCTCTTTTATCCATTTCCTTCTTCTTCATCTTTCTCCAAAACCTCCATTAAAGCTTCAGATTTCAAGCTTTATTGTAAGGATTGTTGAGTTTTGTTCAAAAAATCTTGTTAAAAATAAGTTGTATAACGTTGTTTTAAGTTATTATTGCTCAAAGAGGCTTCACAAATTGGAAAAATAACTTGAAACTTTAAGATTCCTTGTTCCAAAATTCTGCAGAAAGGTGAACACGGGGCCGTGCTCATTGAGCACGGGGCCGTGTCCAAAGTACTGTTTCATTAAAATAAGCTATCTCTGGTTTATTTTCATAGAATGTCAAGTCAAAACAGTGGAACATCTTCTGCACATTCAAGAAACAGTCGAAGGGAGAGAAGAACTTCAATTGAAGCTACTCTCGTACGCTACGTCATGGCTTTACGAGAAGCTCTTGATGAAATGACTTCGGTAGAGGAGGTCCTAATAGACCGTATAAACTATCTTACGGTGGGGCTGGAAAACAGTTTTTAAGAAATTAACCTCTTGCACCAGAGGTTAAACATTCTCGTAACACCTCCCATGGAACCGATCCTCCCTCAAGAGGATTGGAACCTAGCACTTGGGGTCAACAATCCTACTGGATGGGATGACATTCCAGCGGAGCCTCCACTTGAAGATCTACAAGAAGTCCCAGTGGAAGTTGTACCTCCTCAAACCGATGCCAACGAGCCCGCATTCCTCTTCCCAAAGGAGATAGAGGAGTGGCTCACCGACGTGTGAGGAACCCATGCCCGGAGGAAGGAGTTCTTTGAAGCCGCATCAAACCGAGAAAATTATTTTTTCGGAAGTTTTGCTAATTAAAATAACTTGTAGGCTAGAACTCCTTGATTTAAGCTTCTTGTGATTGCTTATCTAACTTACTAGCTTTTTAGGATAATGTAATTCTCTCTATGACTTTAATGAAATGATGGTTTTAGTGTTTGGATGATGTTGTGATGAATAAAACACACTCGGGATGGTGAAGGATAACAAGGGAAACGAGAAACGTCACCCCATGCACAAAAACAGGGCCATCCGACAAAAAATTTCTTCATTACAACAAGTTCAGCACGGGCCGTGTCCACCCAACACGGCCACGTGCTGCACAATCTGCAGAAAACGACCAGTTCAGGTAACTGGACACGGGCCGTGTTCACTGAACACGCCCCCGTGTCCAGGCTTCTGTTTCTTTTTACAAACTTTTGTTACTGGCACCTGAACACGGGGCCGTGCCCAGTCACCACGGGGCCATGTCTAGAGTGCCAGTAACCTAAAATTTTGCTTTTTAACACCTTTTTACACATTCAATCAACCTAAAAACTCATTTTTGGGACACATTGAGGACAATATGTAATTTAAGTGTGGGGGGGGGATGCTAAAACTTTGAATCTTGCAAGTCCTAATTAACAAGCCTCACACAAAACTCTTTTGGAACCGCTAATCACCCCAAATTTTTTTCAAAAATTTTCAATTTTTTTACTTGTCTAGGTTTATGTTGGGAATTTCAAGTTCTAAAAAAAGGTTATATTTTTACAAATTTACAACCGATAGCGTCGTGATAAAAAGAACCAACATAAGAAAATTATGAAACGGCATAACAAGCTTAGTTAAAATTTGATTATATATACTTGATCACATAAAGACCCATTCCCACAACAGTGAGTTTTGAGCCTTTATTGAGCATACAAATACATATCTTTACACTAAATGCTCATTTTTCGTTTCTTGTGTGAATAGCCGCTTGGTTCTTACGACTCTAGAACTTGCCACGACAATGCATCCCCGGTCCTTACCAACTTAAAACCGAGCTTTGTTACTAAAAGAAAGGGTTAAAATCAAAAGGTTTAGGTGGGTTAAAAGGGTGATTGTTTTGGGTTAAGAAATGAAAAGGTTTAGGCTCAAAGGGGTTAACTTTGTTTGAAAGAAATGGTTCATCAAAATAAAATAAATTGTGAAAAATAAAAAGTCTTACAAAAACCGATGCTTTTTACGCTTTTCGCCCTTTTACTAACCACTAACCCAACCACCCACCTTTAGCCCAAGCCTAACCCTTCACCCAAAAAGTCCTCTTGATATTTACAAAGGTATATAGTTCAAAAGGAGGAGCATTAATTGCTTGGCAAGCTTATGGTAAGAGTAAGTTCCATGCCGCTCTCGAGTGATTCACTAAAAATACACCTTCGGCCGAGTGTTGAGTGATCCCCCGTGAGGTATGTGAACTTGTATATAAATGGAATTTTAAAAAGGCATGTTATGCCCTAATAAGTAATTTATCTTATGAATCGTTTTAATAAATCATGACGAATAGGATTGTAAATAAATAAAAATAAAACTTGATAAAGAATCTTGGAAATCCCGACACTCTATGACAAGCCCAAAAACCTTCTCTTCTACCCATTCCATTTGGGAGTGAAAAAACCACATTAAAAAGAGTTTTGCTTGAGGACAAACAAAGATTCAAGTGTGGGGGTATTTGATGTGCACAAAATACAACATATAAATTACATTAATTCTGGCATAAAACTAACCTTTTTTTAGTACTAATGTTGGAAAAAGTGTGCTTTTGTCTTCCTTTTGTATTTTCAGGATTAAATGAGCTCAAATGAACAAAAGAAGCAAAAAGGCAGCTAAATCTAACATAAATACAAGGAAAGGAACAAACGTGGCATGCCCGACCTCCCGACAGCATCTTCCCAAGCAAAACAAGAAGACAGAAGCCTGAACACGCCACGTGCTCAGTGAGCACGGGGGCGTACCCAAGTGTCAGCAGAAAAGACAAAGTGGCAGAAGCTCCCATCGCCCACCACGGGGTCGTGCTCAGCGGGCACGGGGCCGTGGTCAACTAAAAGATTCGCGGAATCCAGACAAATCTTGATAGTACAGCTATGCTTCTACAAACGGGGTCGTGCTCAGCGGACACGGGGGCGTGGTCAACTAATGCAGACAAACTGCATTTAATGAAGAAAGAGAGGAGGATGGACACGGGGCCGTGCCCGAGATTCTGTTCAGCCTATATATAGGAGTGCTTGGAGCTCTTGCAACTCATCCTTTGGCATACCACCTCTCTCACACTTCACCCACCACCCACCACCATCACAACACCCTCATCCACCACCATCATCCATTGTCCATCATAGAGTGTGTGAGTCGTCTCGGGATCCAAGATTGATCGTAAGAGTTCTTGACAGTCAAAGGCCATGTTTGCCTAAGTCTCTTACATCACTTGGTGAAGACAAATGTTTAGTGTAATACTTTTTATTTTTAATCTTTTGCACTTTTTAATTGGTTTTGTATTAATGACTTTAATTACTAGATTCTTATGTTGAAGGTGATTCTTCCTTATCGTTTGTCCGTGGTGTCTTGGCATTATTTTGCTGTCTATATAAAATAAAAGATTTTCACCATTCATATCTCCACGGTCTATATGGAGGTATGTTGGCTACCTGGTCGGGGGTTAAGGGAACGGTTTGGTAAGAGTCTTGCCATTGTTCAGTGTATAGATACTGCAAAGGACCTGGGTCAAATTTAGTAGGACCTCCTTCAATACCCACCGGTATTGGATGGCGGGGGTCCAAACTCTTTGATCCCCTCATAAGTTAAACTACTATTAAAACTTTAACCCGGCTACTTAGGACTGTATTCCTGCTGACTCAGACTACTTAGCCGAGGGTAACGTCGCCTTCAAAAGAGGGCCCTACCACATTATGCCTTAATAACTTAATTAATTATCTTTCAATAATCCGACCCTTTAGGATTGTATCCTTGCTTACTCAAACTACTGGGTTAAGGGTAACGTCGCCTTCAAAAGAGGGGCCTACTACAATAACTAAGATAATCTCTTAAACAAGTGCAAAAGTGCGAAAATAATCAAAGCTTACATTACACACGAGTCGGATCCAAGTGATTCATCTTGTCTATCTGTTTTTATTTTTATTTTATTTTCAGCATTTTAGTTGGTTTTATTTTTCTAGTTTAAAAAACCTTTTTTCTAACATTTTAATTTGATTAGACGTTGAGGATAAACCGGTACTAAAAGCTCTTGTGTCCTTGGACGACCTCGGTATCTTACCAACACTATACTACGTCCACGATCGGTGCACTTGCCCATATGTGTGTTTAGTATTAGTGAATATCGTGTTTATAAATTTAAAAGTTGGGTAAAAAGTGTAAAAAGGGCTTAAAATATACACCTAAAACATATACACACTAACACGCATCAATGATCTATTCGACCAATTACAAGGTGCGAACTGGTTTTCAAAAATTGACCTTAGATCGGGGTATCACCAACTAAAGGTCAAGGAGGAAGATGTGCTGAAGACGTCTTTCCGCACACGATACGGACATTACGAATTCCTCGTGATGTCATTTGGGCTGACAAATGCACCCGCGGCTTTCATGGACCTCATGAACCGAGGTTGCAAGCCAATGCTGGATAAATCGGTCATCGTGTTTATCGATGATATTTTGGTGTATTTGAAAAATGAAGCTGAGAAAGGTTGTATGCAAAATTCTCGAAGTGCGCCTTTTGGTTACGAGAGGTGCAATTCCTCGGCCACATCATAAGTGCCGATGGAATATTGGTAGATTCGTCAAAGATCGAGGCCATGTCGAAATGGAATTCCCCGAAGAACCCTTCGGAAATTAGAAGCTTTTTAGGGCTTGCGGGGTACTATAGGAGATTCATTCAAGATTTCTCCAAGATTGCGTCGCCACTAACAAAGTTAACCCGGAAGGAGGAAAAGTTCATTTGGGTGTTGAACAAGAAAGGGCGTTTCAGACGCTAAAAGAGAAATTAACTCAAGGTCTGGTGTTAACGTTGCCGGACGGAGTCGAGGACTTGGTGGTTTATTCGGATGCCTCATTATCGGGGCTTGGATGTGTTCTGATGCAACGGGGCAAAGTTATAGCTTATGCCTCGAGACATGTAACATTTGTGCATGTAATCATTGTGAACAGTTCAATTATCAATAAAACAATGTTATTTTATTCCAATGTTTGTTTGGTTGTGTTCTACATTTTTCATGTTTTGACTTTTGTTCAATTTCAAACTCTACATCGCTTTCTGGAGAGTTATACGCAAACTGGTGCGTAAACGTACTCATTTTAATGCGACAAATACTCCGGAACATCAACATATACTCAACATACCTTAAATAACCTTTACATAACTTAGAAATAAGTTTTGAAGGCTTTGGTATGGCAAAAACAAGTTAATTCGCTTACAGGGACTAAACTTGACAAACTGCGAAAGTATGCCAATTTGAACTGTAACGAACATTCCGGAACATGTCCATAAGTTAAACATACCATAAATATCCTTTACATAGCATAGAAATAGGCTTTGAGGGGTTTGGTATGCTAAAATAAACTTTTGGATCATTCAGGGACTAAAAGTGTCAAAAAGTGCACAAGTTTGCACTTTCGCGCATAACTTACGTTCTGAATACATCCGGACATCCAAAAATTTATGTAAGCATCCTAATATTATGCCTTAGTGTTTAGCATGAGAAAAATCCATTCGTCGCGTCATTTGGATCATTTTTCGCGCTTATGCGCATTTCGTCGTAATTAACCAAACATCGCGATCGTACGGCCAAACGAACCAACATCCGACATATTTCTGAGCATTTTTCATGTCCACAATGTTTAGGCATCATTTTAGGGCCTTAAATTTGGCTTTACGGGCCTTAGAAGTGTCGGAAATGGCTTAAACACGCAACAGGGACCAAAACTGCCATTTATGAAAGTATGTGCAGATCAGACAGGCCCAGGCGGCCCGCCTGAGTTTGTGCATATCCTGATGCGGGCCGCATGGCCCCTTCAGTAACAAAAATTTTGACTTTCTTGCAAATTTGGCCTTTCAAACACACCAAAGGGCAATGCCCTTTCACCATTTCAGGAGCTAGGGGTCATATTGAGCCACCACAACTTTGTGACAAGTGTACGCTTAAGATCGTGGCACGATATTCAAGAAACGATCCTAACGGCTTCACTTTTCCTATGAATACCCCCCCCCCCCCCTTTTGAGTAAAACCCACAAAAATCTGATCAAGAGCTCTAAGTTGGAACCTTTGTTTCATACATGAGCCACTTTGATCTAGTTTAGCATTCGGGGACCCTCCGTAAGTATTCTTTCGTTCTTTTATTTGCTTTTCGAGTCCGAAAGTCAACATTTTGTTTGACTTTCTGTGGTGGCCAGCTTATGGTCAACACGAAGTTCGTTGGAACTTCATAACGTGAGCGTGATCACGATGGTTATAGTCCGTGGCGACTATACGTACTGATTACCACGTTATCTAGGCTCAGTGACGAGTCGTAGTTTGGGCCAAAATGCGCATTCTTGCGTATTTTGTAACCAAACTACTCGTGAGCATCAAGGCCGTTTGTTTTGATGCCAAACCTGTTTTCTAAACCTAGTTAAGCATGTTCTAACATGCTTAGCTCGTCACTTTTAGTGTAGTGCTTATATAGGGTCGTAAGGTAAGCGATCTAAACCATCGCTTATACTTTCGAACCCGACCCATTTGGTCGATCATTAGGATCCGACCAAACGCATTAGGTGACCATAGCTATAACCTTCCGAGGTTATGCCTTGTGGTCACGATGTTAGGCGTTCCAAACGCGTTCTACGCGAACGACGCGTTAAGGTAGCATAAGCTACCTAAACGGGTCGTAATGGGCCGTAAGCACTTAGGTTAGGTTTCATTTTAGTATGTAGGCTTTGTTAAACCATATTACACGAGTCTCCATACTCGTTTGGTTTACGAACCCGCATACTATCCGATCCTTCCGATTTTGGTCCGGTATATTAATATAGCTACCTATTAGGTGCCGTTTGATATCCCGTGATCTCTAGCATTGTGTGATTATTACACAAGGAATTCAAAGCAATCTCAGGTGAGTACATAGAACCCCATCTTTTACATGTTTTCGAGGAGTTCATGTGAGTACATTGAACCCCTCTTTTACTGTTTTCCAAACTGTTTTGGGGTGAAACACATGTGCCTACTTGTTACTTTCATGCTTTCATGCTTTCACATCATATACCTGCTATGTTCGTTAGTACATTATAGTACATGATTACATTACATTTCATGCTATGTATGCCCATTGTGTGCGTACTTAGTACATTGTTTTACATTACATTTCATGCTATGTATGCCCATTGTGTGCGTACTTAGTACATTGTTTCACATTACATTTCATGCTATGTATGCCCATTGTGTGCGTACTTAGTACATTGTTTCACATTACATTTCATGCTATTTATGCCCATTGTGTGCGTACTTAGTACAATTATTCATCACATGCCTACATTTTGTTATGACATTTGGTTTGTTTAACATGGAACAATACATTCATTAACATTAGCTACGCCGTTCGTTAGTAGGTAGTGGTACCATAGGAATTGACAACTCCCGTTCCTGAAATCCTGGGTTTGTTTGGATTGGAAGGAATGACCGAATTCGATATACATAACTTAGATAAACCTTTGATTTGTTTATGGGTTTATCGCCACAGTCTCAAGGCTTGGATGTATGCATATTTCACAATACCGCATAAATGTTTATATCAGTAGAGCATGCATTGTTGCACAAAACATAACGTTGATTTAAACCATGTTTTACTTCAACACCTTGTTTTGTGCATTTTATATATGGTTTAGTTGATACATCTCACTTACCACACAAGGTATATTGTGGGTACACATTACATGATCTACATTAAACATAAACATTTTGACATTGATATACATACTTGGTGGTTTACATTGAACATAGACATTTCAACATGGTTTACACAATAACACTTGACAATTGATTTATACATGAACAATTTACATGGTGGTTGGTTTGGGGTAAATGGTTGGAGTAACGTGGCGTATGTAATATGATACAAACATGGTGGATACGCCGCTGGTACTTCCTATATATAAATGTTTGTATAATGTTACATATCGTAGCGTTATCCAACTCATTTCAGTTTAGACACATTACATTTTACAAAAATAACATACTCTTCACAAGACATCATTTTTACAAACAACTTATCTTATTCAACTCATTTTACTTGGTTACTCGTTTAACCTTGCACTTATCTATACATATCATCTGATGTTATCGTTTTTCAAATGGTTTACAAAGCAAGACAAATTACAAGGTTCATGACTGACAGTTATTAAACATTTCTTTAAAACTCAAGTCATGAATCCCATTTTCACAAAACCTATGTATCTCACAGGCATTTTTATGCTGACGTACCTACTTTCTCATGTGTTTTCAGGAGCTATTCCATAGGATGACGATCATGACACTAGGGCGGACCTGTGCCTTAGAGACTAAAAATGAAGATAGACTAGTTTAATTTTGTTATGAACTCTCTGTTTCCTGTTTAAGACTATGTAACACTTCTGTTTAATAAATAAAATGTTACTTTGATTTCCATAGTTATGAAACAATTAATTCTGTCCACAACACTCCCCGGCATTTCCGCCGCGGTTGCACGTTACACGCAGCCGTGGTGTGACAAGACAATTGAAGATACATGAAAAGAAATATCCCACGCATGATCTCGAGTTGGCTGCGGTGGTATTTGTGTTAAAAATATGGAGGCACTATTTATATGGGGTAAAGTGCACCATATTCACCGATCACAAGAGCTTAAAATACTTCTTCGATCAGAAGGAGTTAAATATGCGCCAGAGACGATGGTTAGAACGGTGAAGGATTTCGACTGCGAAATACACTACCACCCCGGAAAGGCAAATGTGGTGGCGGATGCTCTGAGCAGAAAAGCGGACTATGTCCCAATATGAGTAAGGTTGATGCAGCTTGTGGTGACCTCGGGTATACTTAAACGTATCCGAGAGGCACAAGTAGAAGCAGTGAAAGAGGAGAATTGGAAGAAGGAACGAATAATCGGCCAGTTAAAAGAATTGTCGGATGGAAAGAACGGGTTGAAGACTCGATCCGGAAGAATATGGGTTCCAAATACTTGTGGTGTGAAGGCGCTACTACTTGATGAAGCCCATAAATCCCGATATTCTATTCACCCGGGTGCGACCAAGATGTACAAGATCTGAAACAAAATTATTGGTGGCCCGAAATGAAGAGGGATGTGGTGAAATATGTGGAGAAGTGCTTGACTTGCTTACAAGTCAAGGCGGAACACCAGAAACCTTATGGGAAACTACAACCTTTGGAGATCCCGGTTTGGAAATGGGAACATATCACTATGCACCTATTGACCAAATTACCTAAAATGATTCGGGGATTTGATGCTATATGGGTGATTGTGGATAGATTGACGAAGAGTGCACATTTTATTCCTATACGCGAATCATATACTTTGGAAAAGATGTCCGAGGTATATACAAACGAAATAGTGGCACGTCACGGAGTACCGGTATCCATTGTGTCGGACAGAGATACCCGGTTTTCTTCAAATTTTTGGCGAGACTTTCAAGAACAGATGGGAACGAAACTCTTCATTAGCACCGCCTACCATCCTCAGACGGATGGGCAGAGTGAAAGAACAATACAGACGCTAGAGGATATGTTACGGGCATGTATCATCGACTTCGGTGGAAGTTGGGATGTTTATCTACCATTGACCGAATTTTCATATAACAATAGTTACCATTCGAGTATCGGCATGGCTACTTACGAGATGCTATATGATAGAAAATGCAGGACCTCGGTATGTTGGGGTGAAGTGGGACCACGTGAACTGGCACATAAAGACATAATTCAAGCCACTAATGAGAAAATTGTAGTGGTGCGAGCCCATTTGAAAGCAGCCCAAGATAGACAGAAGTCTTATGCCGACAAAAGATGAAGACCGATTGAATTTCAGATAGGCGATATGGCTATGCTAAAAGTTTCCCCATGGAAGGGCGTTATCAGATTCAGAAAAATGGGGAAATTGAGCCCGAGGTTTATCGGGCCATTTAAAATCATCGAACGGGTTGGCAAGGTGGCTTATCGCCTCGAGCTACCGGAAGAGTTGAGTGGGATACATGGCACGTTTCACGTGTCACAACTGCGGAAATGTCTAGCGGAGGAAACAGCTTATATCCATTACGACGATATCGAGGTGGATAATAGCCTAAATTATGCGGTAAGGCCATTGGAGATTTTAGATCGAAAGGTTAAGCACTTGCGAAACAAACAAATCGATCAAGTCAAGATCAAATGGGAGCATAAGAAAGGTTCGGACACTACATGGGAGTCCGAAGAGGAGATGCGACGTCTCTACCCTACATTATTCGGTACGTACTCTGGTTTTGGGGATGAAACCCTTTTTAAGGGGGGTGGACTTGTAACACCCCGAAAATGCAAATCCTTAAATTACAAATATGTTGAAAATAAATAAGTGGAACAAACTAACTGGGAATGACATTAACCTAGTTGGATGATGACTTATGAGTAGTTAAAGAGTTAAAACGGAGTAAAAACGAAAGTTGAGGGACCAAAGGTGTTTAAATGAAAACTAATAATAATAAAACAAAAATTTAAACTCAAAACACAATTGTTTGTGTTATTGAGATCGACCAGAAGACAGGGGGCGAACCCAAGCTCCCCAAAACCCTAATTCTTGTCAAAAACCTCCAATTGAAGGTTCAAATCTGATCCAAAACGAAATCCGAGCTGAGATTAGTGATCCTCATTGCAAAAGGGTTATAAGGTATGTAAAATTCGATGAAAATCATCTACTTGAGATTCTCATGAATTGGGGAAGTCCAAAATTTAATGATGCATGTTTGTTATTTGGATAGAATAGGGATGATATAGTATCTAGGAGTAAAACCTAGACAACAACATGTGAAATCATGACTAAATTCTGGAAATTTCATGAACACATTGAAGGTGATTCATGGGTTTTGTGAGAAATTGATAAACACTATGGTTTTGAGCATTATTCTAGTGTAATGTGGTTCATAGAAAGAGATTACTGAAATATGAATGTTAAACTTATTATATATGAAAGCTTGATTGATGTAAATCCGGGCTAAATGATAAGTTAGGGACTTGTTATAAAATCATGTAAAATTTTGCCCTTAAAATGTTCGTAGAAGTGCCTCAAAGAGGGCTTGAAACTGAAATATAAAGTTAAAAAGCATAATTGTGATGTTTAGGCAAATTATGCGACATATGATTGAAAAGGAGTTCTAAACGTATTGTGATTGAACTCTATAGGAAAAGATACTGGAGCGTCGAGTGGACAAGCCGGTGGCGACTTGCGTTTCAAGGGCGTGCATTGAAGGTATGTAACTTAACTCGTTACATTAAGTGAATTGTTGTTAAATTATGTATAATCGCATTGTAAAATAAAACTTGCGTTGATTGTAAGGACTATGATTGTTGCTTAAATGCATAGGATTAGTCTTAGCAAGAAACCGTTTGGTAGTCATCATATTGGAGGATTCCATAAGATGAGCCAACGGGTCGAATAATAGTGTAAATTGTAGTTTAAGTGATCTAATAGTTAGCCATGGCGATAACATTCACAAGAGCATTAAACCATGGGATTGGTAAGGAAATGCGGGTGATGATAAGTCCCGGATGATGGATATAAGGCGCCATAGGCTTACTAGTGAAACGACAGTAAAATGGGTGTAGTTAGAGTGGGTCGAATAAATGCACTGTGATTTTTAGTCATTCAACCCGTAAATCAATTTTTCGGTATGATAATCATTATAGGCACGTCGGTAATGAAATTACAGACGCATAGGAAGAAGAATCACATAAAACGGACCTACGGATTGAAAGTTATGACCATTTGAAGTTGAATTTGGTAAAATCCGGAGCTGGCAGGAAATGCAGGTCATTAACCTGCACCTCCTGGAAAACCGTCTTCCCCGCGCAACGCGACAGGATCAGTTAGATCCGGCGCGACACGCGGGAGCTGTCGCGACACGCGACAAAATGCAGGGTACCTGGCGCGACACGCGACGGGATCGATTTTGAAATTTTATTTTATTTTTCATGATTCGATGTCAGAACTTGTTTATATGTAATATATCAATGTCAAAACTAACATTTTTAGTGGTTTTGACCTTAAGTGTCAATGGGGATCGTACGGATGGCGGTCAAGCAAGTTTTGAGGAACCGTACACAACTTTAGAAGCTTCCGCGATTTCATAACTATGTTAAACAATGTTTTTATTTCCTTTAAATGTAAACAACTCGCTAATCATGTCTTGAATGTTTTAACTAGTCGGTAGTTGACTAGTTTTTGATTACTTAGAACTTGTTTTGGTAACTATGTTTTAATTTAGACACCTTTTATATACATCATATGAATTTTTATTAAATTCAAGTAGTAATTAAACGGGTGTTACAAGTTGGTAATCAAAGCTTAAGGTTGTCAACAAAGTGTTCGGTTCAAACTTGATCGATCGTCTGGTAAGAATTAACTTATTATTTTAGTAGATTATATTTTATGTGAAAAATGAGATGTGAATTGATGTGCATGGGAAGAGTGTGTTAACTCGCTCAAACCCGGAAAGTGCACCAAAAGTGAACGGTTAAAGCATGTTGGGAACTTGGCTAAACCGAAGCAAATAAAGCTATGTTATAAATGAAATGTTTAACGTTTAATGTAAACATTTCAGTTTCAAGATGTCGGAAAGAAACGATGATGATCCGGTGCAGACAAGCACCGAACAAATGAAAGAGATAATTGCCGAAGAAGTGGGGAAGGCAATTGAAGGTAGTCTATCCGGTTTTATTGACAAAATTCAAAATACGGTGTTGTCACTACTTGAGGTGCTCAAAACTATACACACGGCATTTTTTTTAATTTCTATACAAATGTATTTATAATACACGCATCTACGTTTATGAAAAAAAAATTTGGTCCACCTCGCCCCGTACGGTGTAGTTCTCACGGTTCTTACAACTCGGGGTGGTTCTCATTTTAGCGGTCCCCTATATAGAATTCTCAGCCACAAGATCTTAGTGGTTTGTGGCTAAGATTGATACGGTGGCATTTTCGTAAATAATAGGGGCCTTTGAACTACCAGGGTAAAATAGGAAGATCCAAACAAAGGTGCACATGACAATCACATGCCATTTTCCCCCATCATATTTAAACGACAATAACTTTTTTATATGTGATTATTTTTCAAAAAAAAAAAAAATTACACCATAAAACTCAGCGTTTTTTTATCTTTCCAACGAGTATACTATTGATATACTTTTCGAAAAAAATTAACTGGGTTTTATGGCGTTTTCTGAACTGGGTGTTTTATGGCGTTTTAGACTTGGTATTTTCATGGCGTTTTTCTGAACTGACTGTTTTATGCCGTTTTCAACTGAGTTTTTTCATGGCGTTTTTCTGAACTAAGTGTTTTATGGCGTTTTTACAGTACAAATTATGATTTTTCTGAGCTCAAAAAATATTAATTTAGGCGGTAAGACACAAATAATGGTTTTTTTGAGCTGTTTTAAATTATAGCTCAAAAAATAGCTTTTTTTTGGCGTGGCTTTTTAACTAGGAGCTTATGGCGTTTTTTGAGCTATATGGCTAAAAAAAATGGTTTTTTGAGCTGTGGCTCAAAAAATGGTTTTTTTTGAGCAATTATAGCTAAAAAAAATAGGTTTTTTTTGTTATGGCGTTTTAACTGGGAGCTCTATGACTAAAAAAAAATAGTTTTTTTTTGAGCTGTTGTAAATTATAGCTAAAAAATAGCTTTTTTTGGCGTGGCGTTTTAACTAGGAGCCTTTGGCGTTTGCTAAAAAAATGTTTTTTTTGAGCTGTTGTAAATTATAGCTTAAAAAATAGCTTTTTGTTATGGCGTTTATATGGCTCAAAAAATGGTTTTTTTGAGCTGTTGTAAATTATTGCTCAAAAAAATAGTTTTTTTTGCGTGCATATCAAAAGCTTTTTTGAGTGTTTTTATGGGGTTTTATTTGAACACCCAGTTCATGTGAGTGGGTTTTTTGACAATATTGCCCCTTAGTGTAATTTAACATCAATGCCACATGTCACCACCAAAATTGTTCTCATCGTTCTCACACTTTTCACATAGGGTCAGGATTTAGAGAGAACGGTGAAAAGTGTGAGAACAATGAGAACGCTTATGGATCGTTCGATCAAAACAATCCATGGACTAGATTGTGCGGTGTCATTTTCGTAAATAAAATCAATATTATTATGTGGGACGCGCTTCATTAAGGGTAAAAAGGTCTTTTACCGCTCCTATTCAAAACGCCATCAAATGATAAAACGCCATACAAAAAAATAAAACGCCATTAAAAACAAAACGCCATTAAAAACAAAACGCCAAAATTTAGTAATAAAACGCGTTAAATATTACAGTAAGATGAAACAACACAAATAACTGAATTTCAGTTATTAAGATTTATTCGAAGAAATTCCCTCCTAAATTACGCGTCAAAAACACCATTATATAAACAAAGGTAAAACATAGCTTTCGTAATCACTTCAATCTATCTATTTTCTACAAAAAAAAAATCGTTAACCAAAAACGCCAACTTAAACAAAATGCCAAAAATGGCAACAATCGTTTCGTGGAGATACACTCTGGGAATCAGGCGATACGTCCTCGATTTTGACAACAGAAGGAGGGTGTATGTTAAGACAGTCAGGACAATTTTGAAGATGGAAGAAGAGATACAGAGGCAAATCTTATCCATTGGCATCGCTCTAGACAACGAATGCCATGAAACGCATATGCTTATGAAAGCATTAACCAGCAAATTTGGACCAATCAAAGGAGATGTGAAGCCAGACCCTGTCATGACATCATGGCGTTTTGATGATGAAACAGACATGGTGATGGTTACATACGACAGCGGAGAGCAGGGCGTCTACTGGCTAGAGAACATCATGACAAAGCAGCGACTGGATTTCATGGAATAATTGCATAACGCCACTTGTACCAACACAGAAATATACTCAAAATTGGAGTTAATGCAAGACATGTTCAGGTGGAGGCTTCAGAATCTTCAGGAACAAGAAGCTGATGAAGGTGAATGTGATGACATGGATGAAGATCAAGATGAAGACTCCGAGGAGGAAGAAGATGACACAAGTGATGGATACTATTCGGATAAAGTACCTTCTGACGAAGGATTTTAATTTTTTTCCTCTTTTTTTTTTCTTCTATGTAATCTTCTTTTTTTTAAGATAATTAAATGATATATTTCTATCTTTATTAGCAAAACACAAAAAAAATACTAAAAATAGTTAATCCTAACAAAACGTCAAAAATAACAAAAAATATTTTTCCTGCTTAATATTTTATTTAATCCGTTATTGTATTTTGTCATGTTGGTCTGCATAAGGCCATTTAAAAAAACTCCAAACTTAGAAGATGAGACGTCTATAACCTATAAAACTGATAAAAGCTGAGCAACACAGTAGATACAAAAACAGTAACTGAAAAGACAGTTACTTTATTACTATCATTTATTACAATAAAAAGTCCCGCCTAAACTACGCGCCAAAAAACTCCTATAAGAGAGCGGTCTATACACAATGAAATTAATCACACCCAGAAAAACACAAAAACGCCATATCCTCTAGAAACCACTCCCTTTAAAACGCCATAGATGGCAAAGCTTTCACTGAAATGGATCCTTTTTCAAAGGGGGTTAACTCAATAATATTTTGCTGAATGAGATGGACAAATATTCAAGAAAAAGAGACTGATAAAAGTGATATGCCATCATGTGAGTTTTGTTCTTGATGATTATATGGATGGAATAAAGAGTTCAACACAAGCGTAAAATGCTATTTTGGACTCCATTATTACAAATAGCATCAAGTAAGAGTTGATCTTTAATGATATGCCACCAAACAAGAATATCACACCAAAAAACAGGAAGCCACTAAGCACCTTCTTCTGAAAAAGACGGGGTTTATGAAGGAAAGTTGGCATCTAGCTAAATTATTAAAAAAAGGTTCAAAACACCAAAAACAAATTCAAGAAGGTAGAGGCTGATGACATTGAAGATTGGAAATAAAAATTAGATTACCATTTTTAATTATTTTTGTTTTCATTTTATATTGTATTGATATCAAGTTATATGTTGTTTTGTTATCTAATTCTCTATAAATATGTGATACCTGTCTCACCACCACCATCAAACAAATACCAAGCCAATGAAATATTGTATTTCATACTTGGGATCTGTATAAATATGTGTATCTTTTGCACGTATCAATTCTTGTTCGATTTCGGGCTTTAAATCGCTTTCTGGAAGGTTATACGCGATCTGATGCGTAAATATAACCAGTTTAATGCAACAAACACTCCGGAACAGTGAAATAGGCTTAACATACATTAAATAACCATTACATAACTTAGAAATAAGTTTTGGATGGTTTGGTATGCCGAAATCAAGTTTATTCGCTTACAGGGACTAAATTCGACAAACTGCGAAAGTATGTCAATTTGTACTGTAATGGACCTTCCGTGTAACACCTCGGAAATTTACGTCCAATAATGCATTGACATGTGGCATAGGCTTTGGATATGTGAAAACATACTTTAGAGGGACTAAAGTTGACAAACAGTGAAACTATGGGAATATAAAGGTCCAAAGTGTCAACAATGGAAAAATAGGCTCTACAATAACCCTACATGGTGTTTATAATCCTAAACGGATAAATCATGGATCATACAAAGCGAAAAATGAAAGAAAGTGAGGAATTGCAAACTACAGGGGCTAATTGTGTCAATATGTTGAATGTATACCTCTGAGTGATCTTTTGGCAAACCCGAAGCTTTGTAATGATAAAATATACTCACTAGAATATGTGGTAAAAATTTCATGAAGTTTCATTATCGTATGAGAAAGTTATGATCAAAACCGTGCACGAAGGGTTAAATGCGTCAACGTTGAATTTAGTGACTTTTCGGGTAAGCACAAAGTTAACCAAGGACTTTACCATGTTTGTAAATGTCCCAAGGTCCTTAAAAATCAAGTTTGAGGGTCTAATGAGCAAGATAAATAGCCAAAACCCCGTAACAAAGGACCAAGGACCAAAATATAAAGGTTTAAAAGGTTTTTGCAAGTCAGGAGGATCCAGGCGGCCCGCCTGGAGGCCCTTACGCGGGCCGCGTGACCTGCCAAGCGACAGAAAACAGGCAAATGCCAGTTTCAGGTCTGATCTCGGTTGTTTACAGTTGTTGCTCGATACAAGGGACTCACCAATGGTATTACATGCATTTAGGGGCACTTGGACTCATCTTACAACATCCCTAGACCCTTGTGGCAGCTCCTAATGAGATCAAACTTGCATAAAAAGGGTCTTGTAGTTACAAACATTCAACACTTGCATATTCAAAAATTCACAAGATTAATTCTGGAGCTCTCTGGTCATCAACAAAGGTTCATAGGGCTTCCTACTTGTATTTAGGACTCTTGTAAGTATTCATACCATTCTCTAATTCGTTCTAGCTTAGTTTATTAACCGAAAGTCAATCCGTCGTAAATTTAGTTTGACTTCATGATTAATCGAAAATGGCTCAGTCATTTCTCGGATTGAAAGTACCTACAAGTTGGTATTTATGTGGGAAACAAACCCTCAAAAGGGTATTTTCATATTCCCACTCTAAATATGATAATTGTCGAGTCAAAGCTTGTTTCAAAAAGTCAATAGAATGTGTATTTGCAAATTTAAGCATGATTAGCAATGTAGGGTACATGCAACCTATTTGATCATTAAAATAACTTGGTAATCAATGTAAGAACGTGTCTCAACAAGTTCATCTCGACAATTTTCAGTTTAAACCCGGATCGGAATCGAAAGTCTCATAAATTGACTTTTTCTTTGACTCTCAATTCTGATCCATGCATGCATGTTTGAGATCTGCCTTAGAGCTTATTTTGAACCAATTTCATATATGTACAACTCTCTGAGATTTTACAACTTGGTTCAATATTCATCCGATGCATATGCATGTTTCCGATTTATGTTTAAAAGTTGACTATTATGCCCTTTTTGCTATAAAACGCGATTTTTGGAAAAGTGAAAGAGTAGAAACGTTTGTTACTGATTTATAAGCTTGCACTTAAAATTTGATATCAGTTGGAGGTCTAGATTAAGAGTTATGCTCAATATCGTAATTTGAAAGCTTTATGTTAAGTAAACGGCGTAATTAGCGTATAGCCTATTTAAACCCACTTTTTGATATAAAACTTTTTACCCACTGATGTAATATAATATTTTTGGATTTTTGATAATTTTATTTAATTTTTGGCTGAGCATAACATAGGTCTCTAAGTTTAATTCGGTTAATACCGATTTTGCCCTTTTTGGCCATAAAATGAATTCTACAAATCCTTTTGACCCCAAACCTTTTTCCACTGATTTTATTTGTTAAATAAAATATTTTGAGCCTTCTGGAATTATAAAAATCTCAGCTTTCTTTTAAAAACCCGGAAATGGCTCCAAATCGGCTTTTTAAGCATTTTTAACGCATAGTATGTACTATAATCATATTAAACATATAAGGTTAATACCTACTGATGTTTTTAGTATATTTTTATATAATAACAGTAAGCACAAATTTTTGAACTCAGGTTTCCAGTTTTGACCATTTGAGCCCTTGTGAAATTACCAAAATACCCCTAAGGGACATAGTTTGGTTTTAAATGATAAGTTTCACATACGGGTCATAACCTACTGTTATAACATATCAAAGTAAGTGTATTTGCTGTATAAATCAGACCTGTAACTCAGATTACAAATGTAACTCTTTTATAATCTTTTAAATGACCAAAATGGCCTTATGAGGCGTAAATTGAGATTAAATTCGTATGGGGCATAATAAAAGATATCTTACTAATAGTATAACATATTTAAGGCATATTATCTCAGGAAACTTGCATATGACTCTTACGGTTACCGTAACGCTCTTTTAGCGTTCGGTTCGGTTTATGTAACTAGTTTGCATAAATTGACCGAAACGGGTCAAACATTATCATTTTTGTCTCAAAATCCAGAAAGTATTTAGCATACCCATATTATACAAGTATCCAAACTTGTCGGGTCTAAATCACGTTCTATCCGGTCTTCGCTTAATCGTGCGTTTGAACCGTATCGTCCTTTAAACTAACCGGTCTAAGCTTAGGCTTAAATAAAGATCCGTTAGGAATCTAATAGGTTATATAAACCTTTGTTCCAGAATAGAAGAACCAGTAAAAGCTACCTTCTATTGCTAGTTGTGATTTATACTTACCAAGGTAAATACTTTTGACTTATTTTCCCTATACGGGCTTGGGTTACGGTATATAGAATACCGCTTGATCGAGCATCAAATCTTACATCCTTGGGTGGTTAATTGAATAATTTGATCGGCTCGTTTAAACAGTCTTGTTTACTTTAAGCCTTTGGGGGATTAATGACCATGTCCCGGATATCCTTGGCATCATCTTACGAGATGGCCACGACCAGAGCACGAGGTGTAGGCGTACACCTGTCAGTGTATAACTCATTATTGTGGTGTGTCTATTGATCTTTAACCCGGACAAGATCCGGGCTACTGAACGCACAAGTAACATGTAATTCGTTCACAAGATTATATAAATAATTATCCCAAGTTATAAAAATGTTTTGTGCCTTGAGCATTCAAATCAATTTTCAACCTTTTCAAAATGAGTCAGTTAAATTGTATTTACCAGTGTAAACTGACATATTTTCCCAAAAGGTTAAGTGCAGGTACTACACGTAATAGGCTGGCTGTCTTCTAGAGCGTCCACAATAAGTCTCGCAAGCTTGGATGACAATAAATCTGTTGAACAATATCTTATTTTATTTTGATCCGCCTGTGGATCCGTTTCAACTGTTAGTGATATTTGATATTACACTCTATTAAAGTTGAAATGAATCTATCTTTGCTTCCGCTGTGCATATATATATATATATATATATATATATATATATATATATATATATATATATATATATATATTGTGTGGTTTGTCTATGATGATGCCAACTACGTCACTATACTCCCCACCGGGCCCACCGGTGACACGTGGAAATTAGGGGTGTGACAGGTTGGTATCAGAGCCAACTCTGAGTGAATTAAACACTAGCCTTTTGTGTTTAACCTCAGTTACACAATTGCACATTCCTCGATTCTCGAGTCTAGACAAAGAACTTAGGAAATATCCAGAAATTTGTTTTATTTTCTAACTTTGTCTTATATATATTTTGTTGTGTCACTTGTTTGATTTTTGACAGGTTCAAAAATGCCGCCACGTATGAGGGGAAGAGGAAGGGGACAAGGAGCATATGCAGCCCCAAATGACCATGAAGCCGGACCTTCGCACAGGCGAACACCTTCAGGCTCCCATAACACAGATGCTCAAAATCTGTGGAGGTCTTTTACTGAACCCGCAAGGCACTCGGTTTCACTGAGTACCTCACCTTCTATCCCACACTCCTTTGAGCCTCAATCAGAAAATGAGCCCCACAACTCTCACCAGTCCTATATTCCTTTCCAAGGACACCAATCACCCTTTGACCACCCATCACCTGTTTTCCAAGGCCTGTACAACCCCGCTGACTACCTTGATGTGCCTATGGGTTTTAACCCACTTGGACCAGAAGACCATTTTCCTGGGGGCAATGCGATGGATGTCGATGAAGATACCGATCCCTCAATGCCACCATCTGGAACGCCGAACCACCCTATCGAGATTTCTGATGGGTCACCATTTATGGGATCACCATACAATGGTCCCGACAGCTTTGAGGAGAAATTCAGGCAATATGACTGGGTATTTACCCCTAGTTACCATAACTCTCCCCTGCACCAGCCACAACACAGCTCTCCCTTGCACCCCCAGCAACAGCAGCCACAGCAGCAGCAAAATCCTTCTGAGGATTCCCGACTTGTCGCAGTCACTCCACCGCCGCCACCACCTCCGGTTTTGCCTCCCCCGCCTCCGAGGCGAAGACGAACGAACGCACGGATTTCCACACGAGGGGGAATACGCATCGGCACACCTCCACATTCAGGTGGCAGCCGGTACTCGCCACTTCATGAAGAACCAGAGATGGGAGAATCTTCACATCCCGTCTCAGAAGTAACTTCTGCACCAATCGCGCCACCACCACCACAGGAATTCGGGAACCCAATCCCTGCTTATACTAGCGCGGCAGCATACAATCCCTTCGAGCAGACGATCCCCACAGGTTATAACTTTACAGAGGATCCCTACTGGGTAGCTGCAAACTACAACTCTCTCAATCCGGAAGGTACCTTTGGAGGTCCCTGGGCTACGGGACAATCGACCTATGGATACCCATCATATGGATATCAGTAGCCGCAGCCTCCTCAACCACCGCATTATCCGCTACCACCGCCGGCACCGATGATGTCGCCGCCACAAGTTCAAGAAATCCTACAAGGGATAAATGAAGTGCGACGAGAGATGCGGCATGAATTACGGGAAGATCGTCGGCCTAATCGTGGGATGTTTAAGAAAATGGTGGATTTAATCAAGGGAAAAAGCAAGAAGGACTACTAAATCCTTTGTTTGCTAGTTAATTAATCATGTCCCTGCGAGGACATTTATTTCTGTACTCTGCCCCTACGTGGGCATATTTTATTCCTTTCTGTTCTACCCCTGCGTGGGTTTGTTGGTTTCTGTTTGACCCCTGCGTGGGTTTGTTTGTTAGTTTAGCCCCTGCGTGGGCATGTTATTTGTGTAAAAGTCCCGTTTAGGGCAAACTCGTGTTAGTTAATTTTATTTGAAATGGTTAATTTAAGTTTTTCATTTTTAAATTATATGCATAAATATAATATACGAATAAATGAAAAATAGCAATTATTATTTTAATTTACCATTTTAATAATAAGAATCTTAAAAAAGGTAAAACCTAGCTTGAATGTCATATTAAAGACCTGGCCAATATGGTAGAACCTGTTTAAAAGGATTCAAATCTCTGTTAACATCTGTAAACATGTTAACATTCTTGGCTAGTGTGATCCACAAAAATCACACATGTCACCCTTTTAATAAATTATCCAAATTTATATTCTATATATATCTGATTGTGACATAATGCCTACGGGTTATAACTAATGCAATATGAAATAAAAAGGCAGCCATGATTTATAAACCCCCTGCCAAGAAAAAGGATTGATTTGTTTTAATTATTCAAATTTTAATCCTATAGAATCTAAATTCAAATTTAGAAATTTGTCCAAGTGACTAGGCCTATTGTGCCAATATGTATTTCATTCTAGGGTAAAGTAGCTAATAAAAAGTCCTGAATGAAATTAATTAACAAATTAACTAATATGGCTCTTATTTACCATGGTTAATAAATCGTCAAGAACGATAATACTGTTTAGGCTTCTAAATAGACCTTGTCCTTACTTTTATGTAGCACCTAAAGCTACATGTCTAAGTCTGAGGAAATAAACAGTCATCCAGAGGAAGGCCCAGATAACACTAAAATACATATAACTGGTGCGGAGCTGCAAGCATTAGTGGAGAATGCTGTTACCAAAGCCATTGAAAGGCTACATAGTGAATCAAATAGGACCCGAAGTAGGACCCGGTCCGCGCCACATCCCAAGACCAAGGTTCATTCGGAGGCTCATAGCAAACTGCCCTCTAAGAAAGATGCATCTAAGAAAGATGAGCTCAAGAAGGATGATGAGCGACATTCATCCAACCAAAACAGTGTTCCATCAAAGGAGGTTGAGCATAAGTCAGAACCGCGTGGTAAGTCATGTACATACAAATACTTCGTCTCATGTAAACCCCGGGACTTTACTGGGGAGAAGGGAGCGGTTGACTGCATGACCTGGTTGGATGAAATGGATACAGTGGTAGATATCAGCGGGTGTGCTGATCGGGATGTAGTGAAGTACGTATCCCAATCGTTCAAAGGGGACGCACTAGCGTGGTGGAAATCTCTCTTACAAGCTGCCGGAAAGGCCACACTTTACAGTATGTCATGGGATCAGTTCGTAACCCTTATTAAAGAGAATTTTTGCCCACAACATGAAGTTGAAAGGATCGAGTCAGACTTCGTATCTTTGGTGACGAAAAATCTAGACTGCCAGGCATACCTCACCACTTTCAATACTCTATCTCGATTGGTTCCATACTTGGTAACCCCAGAGCCGAGAAGGATTGCCCGTTTCATTGGGGGTTTGGCCCCTGAGATTAAAGCAAGTGTTAAGGCATCGAGGCCTACAACTTTCAGATCAGTAGCTGATTTATCCCTCTCTCTCACCCAGGACGTAGTCTGGTTGAGAGCTCTTAGGAACTCAGAAGAGAGTAAGAGAAAGCGTGAGGACGATACCTCACGAAGATCAGAGAAGAGACACCGAGGAAATGACGACCACAAGAAAGGGTCGGGATCTAAAAAGGATAGGCAACAATCAGGGGATAAGCCCAAATGTAAAACTTGCAAGAAGAACCATTTTGGGGAGTGTCGATTTGAGTCGAAATCCCAGTCTCACGCGAGACCCTGTGGAATTTGCAGATCCACATATCATAAGACCTTGGAATGTAAGAAGCTGAAGGATGCAACATGTTATGGTTGCAATGAGAAGGGGCACATTAAGTCTAATTGCCCAAAGAACACCAAGAAAACCGAAGAAGGGAAAAAGACCAACGCAAGGGTCTTCAAGATGGACGCTAAGGAAGCTGTTCAAGATGACAACGTGATTACAGGTACTTTTCTTGTAAACGATGTTTTTGCTAGAGTATTGTTTGATTCTGGAGCAGATAAGTCTTTTGTAGTTAATAAGTTCTGTGAGTTGTTAAAATTACCTGTAAAAGCCTTAAGTGTGAAGTATGAGGTGGAATTAGCTGATGGGACCATAGAAACCGCCTCAACTGTTTTAGATGGATGTGTTATATCCATTAGGAATCACTCTTTTCCATTATCCTTACTTCCCTTTAAGCTAGCCGGTTTTGATATAGTGATAGGTATGGATTGGTTATCGCATAACCAAGCCCAGATTCTATGCAACAGAAAGCAAGTGGTAGTTAAAACTCCGACCGGTGAGTCACTCACTATCCAAGGAGATACCCAGCATGGATTGCCCGAGCAAGTGTCCATGCTCAAGGCATCCAGATGTCTGCAGAAAGGTTGTGTCATTTACATGGCACAAGTTACTGTTGATGAGCCAAAGCCAAAGACTGAAGATATCCCTGTCATTTCGGAATACCCTGAAGTGTTTCCGGAAGAACTACCTGGTTTACAACCAGATAGGCAAGTGGAGTTTCGAATTGACATCATTCCGGGTGCGGCGCCAGTAGCGAGAGCACCATATAGGTTGGCACCAACGGAGATGAAGGAGTTAAGGACGCAGTTAGATGATCTGTTAGCTAAAGGTTTTATTAGACCTAGCTCGTCTCCTTGGGGAGCGCCGATTTTGTTTGTCAAAAAGAAGGATGGATCGATGCGTCTGTGCATCGATTACCGTGAGCTTAATAAAGTCACCATCAAGAATAGGTATCCTTTGCCTAGGATCGACGACCTGTTCGATCAATTACAAGGGGCAAGCTACTTTTCAAAGATCGACTTGAGGTCAGGCTATCACCAGTTGAAGGTCAAGGATGAAGATGTACACAAGACAGCGTTTAGGACTCGTTATGGACATTACGAGTTCCTAGTGATGCCTTTTGGGCTCACTAACACACCAGCCGCATTCATGGATCTCATGAATCGCGTCTGCAAGCCTTATCTGGATAAATTCGTCATCGTCTTTATTGACGACATCCTTATCTACTCAAAGAACCAGGCTGACCATGAGAAACACCTTCGTTGTATTCTCAAACTTCTACATCATGAGAAACTCTATGCCAAATTTTCAAAGTGCGAATTTTGGCTTCGAGAAGTCCAATTCCTTGGACATGTGGTAAGTGAGCGTGGTATCCAAGTAGATCCCGCCAAGGTAGAAGCAGTTATGAATTGGCAAGAGCCAAAGACACCTACCGAGATTCACAGTTTTCTAGGATTAGCAGGATACTATAGGCGATTCATCGAAAATTTTTCAAGGATTGCTGCGCCCCTAACTTCATTCACACGTAAGAAGATCAAGTTTGATTGGGGCCCTAAGCAGCAGGAATCCTTTCACGTTCTGAAGAAGAAGTTGAGCAATGCACCGGTCTTAACATTGCCCGATGGTATAGAAGAATTCGTGGTGTATTGCGATGCGTCACACACTGGCATGGGCTGTGTACTCATGCAGAGAGGCAAGGTCATTGCCTACGCTTCACGACAACTAAAGGTGCACGAGAAAAACTACACCACCCACGACTTAGAACTGGATGCCGTTGTATTTGCACTAAAACTTTGGAGACACTACTTATATGGAACCAAGTGTGTGATCTATTCGATCACAAGAGCCTTCAACATTTGTTCAATCAGAAGGACTTGAACATGCGACAAAGACGATGGATGGAAACTTTAAATGATTACGACTGTGAGATAAGATACCATCCAGGCAAGGCAAATGTAGTTGCTGACGCCTTAAGCAGAAAAGAAAGAGTGAAGCCGATAAGAGTCAATGCCAAGCGCATAGAAATAAGGAATAATTTGAACGAAAGGGTGTTAGCTGCACAGAAGGAAGCTGTGTTGGAAGCTAACTATCCTGAAGAAAAGCTAGGAGTAACTGAGAAGCAGTTATCCTATGACAAGGATGGAATGCTAAGACTGAATGGGCGAATATGGGTTCCAGTTTATGGAGGACTTCGAGATGTTATCCTCCAGCTCCAAATATTCTGTTCATCCTGGAGCTGATAAGATGTACCAGGATCTAAAGGCAAACTACTGGTGGATTGGTTTGAAAAAGTCTGTAGATGCGTATGTAGCTAAATGTCTGACTTGTGCGCAAGTCAAAGCTGAGCATCAGAAGCCGTCAGGTTTGCTTCAACAACCTGAAATTCCCACGTGGAAGTGGGAGATGGTGACAATGGATTTCATCACCAAATTGCCCAAGACAAGGAAGGGAAACGATACTATATGGGTTATAGTAGATAGGCTAACCAAGTCAGCACATTTTCTTCCCATTAAGGAAACTTACAGCTCTGACATGTTAGCTCAATTGTATGTGGATAAGATCGTAGCTCTACATGGTGTACCAGTTTCGATTATCTCTGACCGAGATACGAGATACACCTCTCATTTTTGGAAGAGTTTCCAACAGTCTTTGGGTATGCGCTTAAACTTTAGTACGGCTTACCATCCGCAGACAGACGGACAGAGTGAGCGTACCATCCAAACATTGGAAGACATGCTTCGAGCATGTGTGATTGATTTAGGTGGCAGTTGGGATAACCACCTACCATTGATAGAGTTCTCCTATAACAATAGCTACCAAACTAGTATTAAGGTTGCGCCTTTCGAGGCATTATATGGTAGAAAATGCAGAACGCCCATCTGTTGGGCAGAAGTAGGAGAAGTTCAGTTATCAGGACCAGATTTGGTTTTTGAAACAACAGACAAGATTATCCAGATTCGCGATCGCTTGAAAGCTGCCCAAGATAGGCAGAAAAGCTACGCTGATCCAAATCGTAAGCCTTTTACCCACTTCGAAGTAGGGGACAAAGTATTGCTTAAGGTATCACCCTGGAAGGGAGTGATGCGATTTGGTAAGAAAGGTAAGCTGAGCCCGAGATACATAGGACCTTTTGAGGTTATCGAACGCGTCGGATCAGTTGCCTATAAGCTAAACTTACCTGAAGAACTTAGTAGTATACATAATGTGTTCCACATCTGTAATCTGAAGAAGTGTTTCGCTGATGAATCACTGGTCATACCGCACACAGATATACACATAGATGAAAGCTTGAAGTTTGTGGAAAACCCATTGTCGATTGAGGATCGACAGGTGAAGAAGCTCCGAAGGAAGTATGTACCTATAGTTAAGGTCAAGTGGGATGCCCGTAGAGGTCCCGAATACACATGGGAGGTAGAATCCACGATGAAAGAAAAATACCCTCATTTGTTCCAGTAAATCTCGGGGTCCAATAATGCATTGACATGTGGCATAGGCTTTGGATATGTGAAAACATACTTTAGAGGGACTAAAGTTGACAAACAGTGAAACTATGGGAATATAAAGGTCCAAAGTGTCAACAATGGAAAAATAGGCTCTACAATAACCCTACATGGTGTTTATAATCCTAAACGGATAAATCATGGATCATACAAAGCGAAAAATGAAAGAAAGTGAGGAATTGCAAACTACAGGGGCTAATTGTGTCAATATGTTGAATGTATACCTCTGAGTGATCTTTTGGCAAACCCGAAGCTTTGTAATGATAAAATATACTCACTAGAATATGTGGTAAAAATTTCATGAAGTTTCGTTATCGTATGAGAAAGTTATGATCAAAACCGTGCACGAAGGGTTAAATGCGTCAACGTTGAATTTAGTGACTTTTCGGGTAAGCACAAAGTTAACCAAGGACTTTACCATGTTTGTAAATGTCCCAAGGTCCTTAAAAATAAAGTTTGAGGGTCTAATGAGCAAGATAAATAGCCAAAACCCCGTAACAAAGGACCAAGGACCAAAATATAAAGGTTTAAAAGGTTTTTGCAAGTCAGGAGGATCCAGGCGGCCCGCCTGGAGGCCCTTACGCGGGCCGCGTGACCTGCCCAGCGACAGAAAACAGGCAAATGCCAGTTTCAGGTCTGATCTCGGTTGTTTACAGCTGTTGCTCGATACAAGGGACTCACCAATGGTATTACATGCATTTAGGGGCACTTGGACTCATCTTACAACATCCCTAGACCCTTGTGGCAGCTCCTAATGAGATCAAACTTGCATAAAAAGGGTCTTGTAGTTACAAACATTCAACACTTGCATATTCAAAAATTCACAAGATTAATTCTGGAGCTCTCTGGTCATCAACAAGGGTTCATAGGGCTTCCTACTTGTATTTAGGACTCTTGTAAGTATTCATTCCATTCTCTAATTCGTTCTAGCTTAGTTTATTAACCGAAAGTCAATCCGTCGTAAATTTAGTTTGACTTCATGATTAATCGAAAATGGCTCAGTCATTTCTCGGATTGAAAGTACCTACAAGTTGGTATTTATGTGGGAAACAAACCCTTAAAAGGGTATTTTCAGATTCCCACTCTAAATATGATAATTGTCGAGTCAAAGCTTGTTTCAAAAAGTCAACAGAATGTGTATTTGCAAATTTAAGCATGATTAGCAATGTAGGGTACATGCAACCTATTTGATCATTAAAATAACTTGGTAATCAATGTAAGAACGTGTCTCAACAAGTTCATCTCGACAATTTTCAGTTTAAACCCGGATCGGAACCGAAAGTCTCATAAATTGACTTTTTCTTTGACTCTCAATTCTGATCCGTGCATGCATGTTTGAGATCTGCCTTAGAGCTTATTTTGAACCAATTTCATATATGTACAACTCTCTGAGATTTTACAACTTGGTTCAATATTCATCCGATGCATATGCATGTTTCCGATTTATGTTTAAAAGTTGACTATTATGCCCTTTTTGCTATAAAACGCGATTTTTGTAAAAGTGAAAGAGTAGAAACGTTTGTTACTGATTTATAAGCTTGCACTTAAAATTTGATATCAGTTGGAGGTCTAGATTAAGAGTTATGCTCAATATCGTAATTTGAAAGCTTTATGTTAAGTAAACGGCGTAATTAGCGTATAGCCTATTTAAACCCACTTTTTGATATAAAACTTTTTACCCACTGATGTAATATAATATTTTGGGATTTTTGATGATTTTTATTTAATTTTTGGCTGAGCATAACATAGGTCTCTAAGTTTAATTCGGTTAATACCGATTTTGCCCTTTTTGGCCATAAAATGAATTCTACAAATCCTTTTGACCCCAAACCTTTTTCCACTGATTTTATTTGTTAAATAAAATATTTTGAGCCTTCTGGAATTATAAAAATCTCAGCTTTCTTTTAAAAACCCGGAAATGGCTCCAAATCGGCTTTTTAAGCATTTTTAACGCATAGTATGTACTATAATCATATTAAACATATAAGGTTAATACCTACTGATGTTTTTAGTATATTTTTATATAATAACAGTAAGCACAAATTTTTGAACTCAGGTTTCCAGTTTTGACCATTTGAGCCCTTGTGAAATTACCAAAATACCCCTAAGGGACATAGTTTGGTTTTAAATGATAAGTTTCACATACGGGTCATAACCTACTGTTATAACATATCAAAGTAAGTGTATTTGCTGTATAAATCAGACCTGTAACTCAGATTACAAATGTAACTCTTTTATAATCTTTTAAATGACCAAAATGGCCTTATGAGGCGTAAATTGAGTTTAAATTCGTATGGGGCATAATAAGAGATATCTTACTAATAGTATAACATATTTAAGGCATATTATCTCAGGAAACTTGCATATGACTCTTACGGTTACCCGTAACGCTATTTTAGCGTTCGGTTCGGTATGTAACTAGTTTGCATAAATTGACCGAAACGGGTCAAACATTATCATTTTTGTCTCAAAATCCAGAATGTATTTAGCATACCCATATTATACAAGTATCCAAACTTGTCGGGTCTAAATCACGTTCTATCCAGTCTTCGCTTAATCGTGCGTTTGAACCGTATCGTCCTTTAAACTAACCGGTCTAAGCTTAGGCTTAAATAAAGATCCGTTAGGAATCTAATAGGTTATATAAACCTTTGTTCCAGAATAGAAGAACCAGTAAAAGCTACCTTCACTTGCTAGTTGTGATTTATACTTACCAAGGTAAATACTTTTGACTTATTTTCCCTATACGGGCTTGGGTTACGGTATATAGAATACCGCTTGATCGAGCATCAAATCTTACATCCTTGGGTGGTTAATTGAATAATTTGATCGGCTCGTTTAAACAGTCTTGTTTACTTTAAGCCTTTGGGGGATTAATGACCATGTCCCGGATATCCTTGGCATCATCTTACGAGATGGCCACGACCAGAGCACGAGGTGTAGGCGTACACCTGTCAGTGTATAACTCATTATTGTGGTGTGTCTATTGATCTTTAACCCGGACAAGATCCGGGCTACTGAACGCACAAGTAACATGTAATTCGTTCACAAGATTATATAAATAATTATCCCAAGTTATAAAAATGTTTTGTGCCTTGAGCATTCAAATCAATTTTCAACCTTTTCAAAATGAGTCAGTTAAATTGTATTTACCAGTGTAAACTGACGTATTTTCCCAAAAGGTTAAGTGCAGGTACTACACGTAATAGGCTGGCTGTCTTTTAGAGCGTCCACAATAAGTCTCGCAAGCTTGGATGACAATAAATCTGTTGAACAATATCTTATTTTATTTTGATCCGCCTGTGGATCCGTTTCAACTGTTAGTGATATTTGATATTACACTCTATTAAGTTGAAATGAATCTATCTTTGCTTCCGTTGTGCATATATATATATATATATATATATATATATATATATATATATATATATATATATATATATATTGTGTGGTTTGTCTATGATGATGCCAACTACGTCACTATACTCCCCACCGGGCCCACCGGTGACACGTGGAAATTAGGGGTGTGACATTCCGGAACTTGATCATAAGTTAAGTATGCCCTAAATATTCTTTACATAGCTTAGAAATAGGCTTTGAGGTGTTTGGTGCGCAAAAATAAACTTTATGCTCATTCAGGGACTAAAAGCGTCAAAAAGTGCATAAGTTTGCATTTTCGCGCATATTTTACGTTCTGAATATTTCCGGACTTCCAAAAATTTATGTAAGCATTAAAATATTTTATTTTAGTGTTTGGTATGATAAATTCCATTCGTCGCTTAATTTGGATCGTTTTTGCGTTCGTTACGACTCCCGTCGTAATTAAGCGAATAACGCAACCGTACGACCAAACGAACCGACATCCGTGATGTCTTTGAGCATATTTTAAGTTCCCTATACTTTAATATTATTTTAGATCCTTGAAATGAGGTTAAAGGGGTTTAAAAGTGCCAAAAAAAATCAAGTTTTACAAGTGTAGGGACCATTTTTGAAATTTCTGGCAGATTCAATGAACCTAGTCCATTTTGAAGTGTTAATGGTTTTCACCCATGGTTTTTCAAAACCATGGGATGGTATTCAATGAATATAGTCCAAATTAGGGGCTCCCATGGTTTTTGAAAACCATGTGCCCACATGTAAGGTCTAGATCAAATCACGTTTTTCGACGAACGATCTTAACGGTTCAAGGAAATCTATAAATACCCCTCACCCATTTCATTCTTCCTCACATTTGAATCTGATTCTACACTCTCTAAGTGGAAGTATATGCTTCCTACCTGAGAGTGAATCGGGTTCGAATCTTGCGGGGACCTTCTGTAAGTATTCTTTCGCGTTTGTCATTCGTTTTAGCGTTAAAGTCAAACTGCGTTTGACTTTCTGCATTAACCAGTTTATGGTCAATGCGAAGTTCGTTTGAACTTCATAACGTGAGCCTAATCACGATGGTTATAGTCCCTAGTAACTATACCTACTGATTACCACGTTATCTAGGCTTAGTGACGAGTCGTAGTTTCAGCCAAAATGCGTTTTCTCGCGTATTTTGTAACCAAACTACTCTAGGGTATTAAAACCGTTTGTTTTAATACCAAACCTGTTTTCTAACTTTACTAAACATGTTCTAGCATGTTTAGCTCGTCGCTTTTAGATTTGTGCTTGTTTAGGGTCGTAAAGGTAAGCGATCTAATCAATCGTTTATGCTTAGGAACCCGACCCATTGGTCGATCTTTAGGATCCGACCAAACACATTAGGTGACCATAGTTGTATAGGGAATAACCTTCCGAGGATATACCTTATGGTCACGATGTTTAGTTAGTTATATGATAGGTAGTTTATATGCCTTAGGTAAATTACCAAAATACCCTTTTTTGCGCCAAAATTCATTCTAAGCATATGTAACTTAATTTTTGACATCTAAACTGATTTAACAACAATATTAAACATGTTAAGGCATATCTTGCTTGTCATAGGACTAGTTAGGCATTCCAAATGCGTTTTACGCAAACGACGCGTTAAAGTGGCGTAAGCTACCTAAACGGGTCGTAATGGGTCAAAAGCACTTAGGATAGGTTTCGTTTTAGTACGTAGGCTTTGTTAAACCATATTACATAAGTTCCCGTACTTATTTGGTTTATGAACCCTTGTACTACCCGATCCTCCGATAGGTCTGTTTATTAATGTAGATACCTATATAGGTGCCGTTTGATTCCGTGATCTTTTAGCTTTGCTTGGTGGTTATCCCAAGACTTCTAAGCACCCTCAAGTGAGTACATAGACCCCTCTTTTACTGTTTTTCAAACATTTTGGGGTGAAACACATGTGCCTACTTGTTACTTTCATGATTTCATGCTTTTATATCATATACTTGCTATGTTCATTAGTACACTATTAGTACATGATTTCATTATGTTTTTGCTATGTATGCCCATTGTGTGCATACTTAGTACATCGTTTTACATAACATTTCATGCTATGTATGTTCATCATACTTAGTACATCGTTTTACAAGACATCTTATACTTGGTATCATGCTATGTATGTCCATCTGTCGCATACTTAGTACGTTGTTTGTGCATTCTTACCTATGGTTTGGTTGTTACATATTTCACTTGCCATACATGACATTTGGTTTACACAATACTTGATTGACATTTGACAACGGTTTAGACATGGGCAATTTACATTGGTGGTTTATGTGGGTAAGTGATTTGAGTAACGAGACGTGTGTAATGTGATACAAGCATGGTGGATACGCCGCTGGTACTTCCTATATATAAGTGCTTGTATTATATTACATGGCGTAGCGTTATTTAAATCATTCATTTGGATTTATACATTTTTACACAAATAACATATTTTTTACAAGACATTGTTTTACAAAACAGTTTGTTTTATACAAACTCATTTTCACTTGGTTATTCATTTAACCTTACATCATTCTTTTAACTATACATATCTATCATCGATTTTCAAACGTTTTATAAAAGCAAACACTTAAAATGGATTCATGACAAGTTTTTGGTTAAACATTTTCTTAAACCTAAGTCATGGATCCTATTTTTCATAAAACCTATGTACTCGCCGGCATTTTTATGCTGACGTATTTTCACATGTGTTTCAGGTACAATACTTGATGATATTTGATGATGATATTGATGCATGCTCACATAGGATTGGACGAGACCTTAGTGACATTAAAAGATGCAAGACTAGTTAATTTTTGTTATGTTTCTTTATTGTTAAGACATTGTAACTCATTTAATTCAATAAAACGAAATTTGTTTAATCCATGGTTGTGAAACAATGATTCTGTTACAACACTCCCCGACGTTTCCGCCACGTTTTGTTGTTTTACGTGGTCGGGGTGTGACAGAAAAGTTGGTATCAAAGCCAATGGTTATAGAGAATTAGGTTATTAGTAATGCTTTGACCTAGACTATAACCTTCCTAGGACCTTAACGCGAGTTTACTTGCGTTTAGTCATAAAACAATACCGTCACTTATCCTTAGGTGACAACCACAACAAGAACATAAATTTGATCTGCTTTGAAAACTAATCATCTGTTCTAGGATGATTGATTACTAGGTTTTGAACCCTTTGTTATAAGGTTTCGAACCCTTTAAGTTTTCAAAATTTCGTCAAAGTTTGGGTCTAAATAATGTGAACACGTGCAAACTGGAAGAGTGGGTGCCTGTACCCTGAGTTTTCTGTTTAAGGCTAGAGTGTTCGTACAAATCCGCAGTATCGGACCAGTCACTCTTACCTGGGAACTCTTGGGGTGAGTGTCCACTTATAGGCGAGCATGTCTTCGCGATACATTATATTGACCCGCTTACTTTGATTAGTCACTATCTCATTTGTTTGCCTTTGGTAACAAACAATTGGTCACAATCTTCATGCGTTGTCATTCTCTTTTGACTATCTTTTGCTTGTTTCCTCCTATGCCTTCCATTGTCTTCAAGATGCCTCTTCATCGCAACAATACTCAAATGTCTAAACCTGGTGCTGCAATTACCCAGCGAATAGGCGTCGTACTCAAGAGGACCGTTGATTTAGCTACCACCATGACTCGCCTCAGGGATGAAGCTGTATAAGGGAACTGCTCCTTGGTGCAATCAATGCCACCGTCATCATCCGAATCAAATACCCTGTTTTAAGTGTACCCACAGTGGACGATGGGGACATTTGGTTAACATGTGCCGCTTTGCTATCCAAAGCAAAGCTGTTACAATCTTGCTGCTGCTCAACCTTCAATTTCTGCTTCATATGTCGCCTTGGCATATCTAGCGCCTCAACCTCATGAACTTTCTACCTTGTGTATCGACGTAAGCACGCCTTGTGACAACCCGTATTTCCAAGGTTAGCATTTCTTAAATCCTACAACCTCTAGCGTGTGCTCCTACGTTCGTCCATTATATGTTTGTGTGTGTGCGAATGATTATCGATGAAATCCCTTATGCATGAATTCACGAGATATGTATTATTTGGTATGTTGGATAACCATGCTATGGTTTGATCATGAATTCGTTATTTGTATATTGGTCGTTAATTGCATATTGGTTAAGAGTTACTGTAACCACTCATAACACTTGCAGCCCAACCCACTGAATGAAGTGATTAGCTTTCGGCCCATATCACTTTAGTTGCAACCTGAGCCCACCTATCTCTTATGTATACGTAATGTTCCATAGTCTTCTCATCGTAACAAGTTGCAAACCCTAATCTCCTCCCCAACCCTCTCGAGCAACCTGCCATCAACCCTCAAATCAAATCCCTTCCCTTCTCTTGTATTCAGGTAATCACAATCTCATTGCACTGTGTATGTCGATCATGCGTGTGTATGTATACCCTTATGTATGTGACCTGGTACAAATGAATATCCAATGATTCTGTGATGATATATGTCGAGTTATTTATGTGCGAGCATAGTTGATTGTTACTGTAACCGCAAAACTGATGTGCTTCGGAATTTGATAATTGGTTGGCAATTTTATTGTGCGAAACTTTGATTGACAACCGGTATGTATGCATGTATTTTTGTAATATTAAGTGGATGTATATAGACTAATTATGACCTAGAATATTGTCAATAATTAGCCTGAATGATGACTTAGAATTCATAGTATAGTTGAAAGTCAATGTTATAATATGTAACCGATATAATTAACATTCCAATCATTGTTGCACATGGAATTTAGATCATATTGATAGTGCATATTTTGGTCCAATCAAGCAATAGGATAGTGTTTTTTTTGGTCCAATAAAGTTGAAGATACATGAGCCATTATCTTGATTACATGAGTTCTTGTGCATATTTAAGGGTGATGTGATGACATGAGTTCTTGATAACAATGGCATGGATATATGTGATATTAGCATGATTTTTCCTTGTTGAAATTACTAGATAATCATGTGTGAACTGATTGTCATTTACTTTGAAATTGTGTGACTCAATTAATGACTGATGTGGCCGACCCATTACATGAAATTGGCAGCATGATTCAGTAATCAAATCCCATGCGACTCCATCAACAAATTCGGTCCACTCATATTAGGAGAAAGGACATAGTGGTCGGCCATTATAGGTGTAAAATGTTAATGAGAATAATGAATGTAATGAGGTTAAACCTTAATATATATATATATATATCACCCACTACATACATGGTATGTTAAATTGGTAATCGGTCATTGTTGTGAACACCGAACTAATGGTGGGTTTAAGGGTTGGCCTCAAGGGTTGGGTAAGGGAGCTCAAGATTCCGATATGAAACCTAACCCAGGAATCGCACGGACCGAGTGGGCTCGGTTCTGTCTTTGGGCCGGTTATATGTCCACCAAATGAAGTAGGTCGTGCAACACAATGAAAGTCCTGCGTGGGCTGAGTAACACATTCAGTGAACACTTGTGTTATGTGTGGACATTCGGACCACACATGATGACTTTATGCCTAAGCCCACACGTCTGTTGACGAGTTATATCTAACAGGGTTATACGACTAACCAAACTCCAAGGTCTTGCAATGTGGGTCAATTAAATATGGGCATCATACGTAACCAGTGTGTGAAATGAGTATGCTTAGATTAGGTGCATATCATTGTTATTATGTAAATTGGTGATATATGGATAGGGATGCTACTTGCTTGTGCTATTGAATGACAACCTGTTGATTATGTTCACTGAAACGTGGAGTTGTTTTGAAATGCTAAAGTAGTGCATGGTCCCACAATAATGTACTTACGTTATTATACATTAGGTCGAGTGTAGCGGACATAATATTTAACGCGTAGAAGTACATAGCGAACCGAGCAACCCAAGGTGAGTTCACTACATTCGAGCATGCGTCCCAGTGGTTGGGGACAGTCAGTGGGTATTCCATGGGGGAATAAGGCTTTGGGTAAAAACGGGTATATTGGTTAATAATCTCACCTATCATCTTTTGTAAGTCCCTCATCGGGTATTAGTTAGTAGCGCTACTTAGGTTTGGCACCCTCACCCCGTGCCTGTAGAGGACGGAGGTGAACTAATGACCCAGTCTGGCCCAGTACTAGATAGGAGTACGTGGGAAGGGCAGTCGTGTATTTCAGGAGCCGTCATTGTTCGGAAATGAGATATTAACAATATTACTTGCATTGGTTATTGAACTGTTTTACATACAACGGGTAACAAACGTTTTCTAAAACTGTGAACTCGCCAGCTTTGTCTGATACACTTGTTACATGCTCGCAGGTCATTAGGTGATTGAAACAGGAGCTTGTTGGCTGGAGAGCAGGAGTGGTCATGGTCATGCAGAGGACATATTTATCAAACACTTATTTATTATGATCGTTTAGAACTTACTTATGAATTATTTATGCTTCCGCTGAACTTATGGTTTTTGAACAACTTATGTTTGGGATTTCAGTATTATTAAATGATGAAACTTTATTTCAAACTTGTGATTCAATGTAATTGGTGGCTCATTGCTAGTCGTCACACGCCTAACACGGACACTCCCTAGGTGGTAATTTGGGGGTGTGACAGTTTGGTATCAGAGCCACTGGTTATAGTGAACTTGGTTTTAAAATGTTTTATAAAACCAGACTATAACTGAACTGATCCGACATTGACCATGACACTCAGCTCCAGACAGCAAGGTTCGTCTCTTGATTACTATTGCACAGCATATTTAATACATACTCATGATTTGTATCACACTCAACCGTATACTTAACATTACAATATGAACTCACATGTTATTAGTCTATGCTACGTGTTAAGAGTAGGACTCTTCTTGAACTTACATGCTCTATGTGTGATGTCATTGGTCGTGCTGCTTGAATTTGGGGGAAACCTTTTAACATGAATTGGGAGGAACTGAGATAAACATGCAAATTGGGTTATTATTATGGGTGCACACATAATAACAACGCGGGGTGCATGTGAGTCCCAGTAAATCTCGACTAGTGTGGAAAAGGAATCCCACGTTGTTAGTCAATCTTGTATTAGAACCTCGAAAACTGTGAATACTATAGCAATACTTGACATCCGCTTGAAATGGTCTGTTAATTCGTTCCTTCTTCCCATACTTGTAGAATCATGAACGGACGTGGTGGAGGTCGTCGTGGTGGACGTAGTGGAGGCCGCGGTGGTGGGCGTGGCGAAATCCATATGACCCAAGCTGAGCTACAAGAATTACTCAACGCCCAGGTGGCTGCAGCCTTGGCAGCTTATCAGGCTGGTATGACATGTACCAGACATTCCTTTCCTTTAAATCGTAAACTTGAGTCTTACTTGTTGGTATATTTTCTCTCGTTAATAGGTCAGCCGGCGCCACAAAACCAGCCTCACCCACCGGTTTGCACATTTAAAACTTTCATGGATTGCAAGCCACAGACCTTCAGTGGCACTGAAGGGGCTGTAGGACTTATACGCTGGTTCGAAAAGGCGGAGTCAGTGTTCGCGATATGTAACTGCCCGGTTGGGGATAGAGTAAAGTTTGCAGCAGGCACGCTTGAGGATGGTGCCTTGACCTGGTGGAATGCCCAGGTTCAACTGCTAGGTATTGAGGCGGCAAACGCCACTACGTGGGACGATTTTAAAGAACTGATGAGAGAGGAATACTGCCCTCGAGACGAAATACAGAAGTTAGAGAATGAGTATTATCATCTGAAAATGGTGGGGTCTGAAATTGAGGCGTATGTGAAGCGGTCGTATGAGTTAGCTGATTTGTGTCCGAACTTGTCCCGACCCATGTCCCGAAGAATCGAGTTGTTTATTAAGGGGTTACCTCCACGGGTGAAGGGTTTAGTTACAGCAGCGAACCTCAATAACCTAACCCAGATTGTTAGATTGGCACATAAAATCGTTGACCAGGAGGTGGAGAGCGACTCATTGCCACCTCGTATTTCTAGCACTACCACAGCTGCCACTACTTCCACTGCATCTGCTGCTGATAGCAAACGTAAGTGGAACGATACGGACAAGGGGTCCAACTCTGCACAGCCTCAGAAGAAGACGGATACTGGCAGCACCCGCAGTTCCAGTCAGACAGCATCAGTGAATCAGAACTCGAGTAACAAATCAGGGCAGGGATCATATGCGGGGAAGCTACCCTTGTGCAGCAAGTGTAACTATCATCACAAGGGACAGTGTGCTCGGGTTTGTCATCGATGTAATCGACCAGGGCATATGGCTAGGGATTGTAGGGCCACTTTTCCAGCTCAGCAGCAGTCATCACAGCAGATGGGTAGGCAACAATCTCAACAAAATCAGGGTACTCAGAGAGGGTGTTATCAGTGTGGAGCCGAGGGGCACTTCAAGCGAGACTGTCCTCAGCTGAAGCAGAACACAGGGGGTAGTAAGGGGAACAACAATACGGGGAACAATGCGGGTAATGTCGCGCGTGGGCGCGGGTTTGTGTTGGGAGCTGGTGAAGCGCGGAACGACGGCAACGTGGTTACTGGTACGTTTTCAGTGAACGGTGTTATTGCTTCTATTTTATTTGATTCTGGTGCCGACTGGAGTTACGTGTCTTTGGAATTTAGTTCTCAGTTAGGGTTAAGTCCTACACTTCTCGTAATGAAACACATAGTAGAAATCGCAAATGGTAAAACAATCGAAGCTACACATGTTCTATTTGGGTGTAAAATCGATCTTCTGGGTCAAGTATTCGACATTGACTTAATACCTATTACTCTTGGAAGCTTCGACGTGATCGTTGGAATGGACTGGTTGTCCAAGTATCAAGCGGAGATTCTCTGTAAGGAGAAGATCATACGTGTTCCCCTTCCTAGTGGGGAATTTTTATCAGTTCAGGGTCATCGCAGTGGGACCCCAGTTAGTATTGTTTCGGCAATGAAGGCTCAGAAGTATTTGCGTAAGGGCTATCCTGCTATTTTAGCTCTTGTCACTGATTCACCGTCTGACGAAAGGAAAATTGAGGATCTTCCAGTTGTTCGTGAATATCCTGACGTATTTCCTGAGGAACTCCCTGGTTTACCTCCACATCGTCAGGTGGAATTCCAGATCGACCTTGCCCCAGCGGCAGCCCCGGTTGCTCGTGCTCCTTATCGTCTTGCGCCAGGGGAGCTACAGGAATTGTCAAACCAACTCCAAGAGCTGTTGGATAGGGGTTTCATCCGACCTAGCTCTTCCCCTTGGGGAGCCCCAGTCCTATTTGTAAAGAAGAAGGATGGGTCTTTCCGGATGTGTGTAGATTATCGCGAGCTCAACAAGGTGACGGTTAAAAACCGTTATCCTTTACCTCGTATTGACGACTTGTTTGACCAGCTGCAAGGGTCAAGTTTTTACTCCAAGATCGACTTAAGGTTGGGTTACCATCAAGTGCGAGTCAGGGAAGAAGACGTTCCCAAAACCGCGTTTCGGACGCGATACGGCCACTATGAGTTCTTGGTTATGCCATTCGGGTTAACCAACGCACCAGCGGTCTTCATGGACCTCATGAACCGCGTGTGCAAGCCATACCTTGATGACTTCGTTATCGTTTTTATCGACGACATTCTAATTTATTCCAAGAACAAGGAAGATCATGAGCGGCATCTGCGCCTCATCTTAGAACTCCTGAGGAGGGAGCAACTGTACGCAAAATTTTCGAAGTGTGATTTTTGGATACGGGAGGTGCATTTTCTGGGGCATATAGTTAATGAGTTGGGCATACATGTGGATCCTGCCAAGATCGACGCCATTAGAAATTGGGCGGCACCAAAGAATCCTTCGGAGGTGCGGCAATTTCTCGGTCTAGCAGGGTACTATCGTCGTTTTATTCAGAATTTCTCGAAGATTGCTCAGCCACTCACCTCATTAACACAGAAGAAGGTAGTTTACTCATGGGGAACGAAACAGGAGGATGCATTCCAACTTTTGAAACAAAAATTATGCAGCGCGCCGATTCTATCTCTACCAGATGGTACCGAGGATTTTGTGGTTTATTGTGATGCTTCGATTCAGGGTCTCGGTTGCGTGTTGATGCAACGCGAGAAGGTGATAGCTTATGCTTCTCGTCAGTTGAAGGTACACGAGAAAAACTACACGACACATGACTTGGAACTAGGAGCAGTGGTTTTTGCACTGAAGATTTGGAGGCATTATCTCTACGGCACGAAATGCACCATCTATACTGATCACAAGAGCCTTCAGCATATCTTCGACCAGAAAGAGTTGAATATGCGTCAGCGTCGCTGGGTAGAGTTGTTCAATGATTACGAGTGTGCCATCAAGTATCACCCGGGTAAAGCTAACGTTGTAGCAGATGCTCTTAGCCGCAAGGAACCGAAACCGAAGCGTATTCGTGCCCTACAGCTTACTATTCACTCTGATCTACCTGCTCGGATCCGTTCAGCTCAGATTGAAGCGTTAAGGGAAGAAAATATCGAGGCTGAAGGATTACGAGGTCTACACAAGAAGAAGTTCGAGCAACGGTCTGACGGTATCTACTACTTCATGGAACGAATATGGGTTCCTTCATTTGGTGATCTTCGAGAGCTTGTGATGGACGAAGCACACAAGTCACGATATTCTATTCACCCAGGGTCCGATAAGATGTACCAGGACCTCAAGGTTTTGTATTGGTGGCCGAATATGAAAGCTCTCATCGCAACATACGTGAGTAAGTGCTTGACTTGTGCTAGGGTCAAAGCAGAGTACCAGAAACCTTCGGGTCTACTTCAGCAGCCGGAGATACCCATGTGGAAATGGGAACAGATCGCTATGGATTTTGTTACGGGGTTACCGAGAACGCAGGCTGGGAACGATACCATATGGGTGATTGTCGACCGTCTCACAAAGTCAGCACACTTCTTAGCAATCAAGGAGACAGATAAGTATTCGCAGCTCGCAGCAGTGTACCTTAAAGAGGTGGTTTCTAGGCACGGAGTGCCGACTTCTATTATTTCTGATCGAGATCCTCGTTTCACTTCGGAGTTATGGCAGGCTATGCATAAGTCGTTCGGCTCGCGTCTCGATATGAGCACGGCCTATCACCCACAAACGGATGGTCAGAGTGAACGCACCATTCAGACGCTAGAGGATATGTTACGGGCATGTGTTATTGATTTTGGAAAAGGATGGGAGAAGCACTTGCCGTTGGTCGAGTTTTCCTACAATAACAGCTACCACACCAGTATCAAGGCGGCACCATTTGAGGCACTGTACGGGAGGAAGTGTCGTTCACCTCTTTGCTGGGCTGAAGTGGGTGATAGTCAGATCACAGGTCCTGAGATAGTACTCGAAACTTCAGATAAGATCGTGAAAATCAGAGAACGTATGGCAGCTGCTCGTGATCGTCAGAAAGCCTATGCAGACAAGCGTGCCAAAGAGGTAGTGTTTGAGGTGAATGACCGAGTCATGTTGAAAGTCTCACCGTGGAAAGGGGTTGTGCGCTTTGGGAAACGTGGCAAGCTGAATCCACGATATGTTGGGCCGTTTAAGGTTCTGGAGCGTATCGGTAAGGTGGCTTATAGATTGGAGTTACCCACTGAACTGGGTAATGTTCACGATGTATTCCATGTGTCGCAGTTGAAGAAGTGTTATGCTGACGACCCATTAACGGTACCTTTTCAAGAGTTAAAGATCGACGACAAGCTGCAGTTTGTAGAAGAACCCATCGAGATCATGGATCGTGAGGTCAAAGTGCGTAAACACAGTCGTATTCCTATTGTGAGGGTTCGTTGGAACTCAAGACGTGGACCGGAGTTCACGTGGGAGCGCGAGGATCAGATGAAACTAAAGTACCCTCATCTTTTTCCCAAAGACAAAGCAGAATCAAGCAAAACTGGTGAATCTCGGGGCGAGATTCCTCTTCAAGTTGGGGATGATGTCACACCTGAGCAAAATCTGCATCAACCCTGATAATCACGTCGCGCCTTGGGCTTACTTGTCAAATTTCGGGGCGAAATTTCTTTCAAGTTGGGGATGATGTGACAACCCGTATTTCCAAGGTTAGCATTTCTTAAATCCTGCAACCTCTAGCGTGTGCTCCTACGTTCGTCCATTATATGTTTGTGTGTGTGCGAATGATTATCGATGAAATCCCTTATGCATGAATTCACGAGATATGTATTATTTGGTATGTTGGATAACCATGCTATGGTTTGATCATGAATTCGTTATTTGTATATTGGTCGTTAATTGCATATTGGTTAAGAGTTACTGTAACCACTCATAACACTTGCAGCCCAACCCACTGAATGAAGTGATTAGCTTTCGGCCCATATCACTTTAGTTGCAACCTGAGCCCACCTATCTCTTATGTATACGTAATGTTCCATAGTCTTCTCATCGTAACAAGTTGCAAACCCTAATCTCCTCCCCAACCCTCTCGAGCAACCTGCCATCAACCCTCAAATCAAATCCCTTCCCTTCTCTTGTATTCAGGTAATCACAATCTCATTGCACTGTGTATGTCGATCATGCGTGTGTATGTATACCCTTATGTATGTGACCTGGTACAAATGAATATCCAATGATTCTGTGATGATATATGTCGAGTTATTTATGTGCGAGCATAGTTGATTGTTACTGTAACCGCAAAACTGATGTGCTTCGGAATTTGATAATTGGTTGGCAATTTTATTGTGCGAAACTTTGATTGACAACCGGTATGTATGCATGTATTTTTGTAATATTAAGTGGATGTATATAGACTAATTATGACCTAGAATATTGTCAATAATTAGCCTGAATGATGACTTAGAATTCATAGTATAGTTGAAAGTCAATGTTATAATATGTAACCGATATAATTAACATTCCAATCATTGTTGCACATGGAATTTAGATCATATTGATAGTGCATATTTTGGTCCAATCAAGCAATAGGATAGTGTTTTTTTTGGTCCAATAAAGTTGAAGATACATGAGCCATTATCTTGATTACATGAGTTCTTGTGCATATTTAAGGGTGATGTGATGACATGAGTTCTTGATAACAATGGCATGGATATATGTGATATTAGCATGATTTTTCCTTGTTGAAATTACTAGATAATCATGTGTGAACTGATTGTCATTTACTTTGAAATTGTGTGACTCAATTAATGACTGATGTGGCCGACCCATTACATGAAATTGGCAGCATGATTCAGTAATCAAATCCCATGCGACTCCATCAACAAATTCGGTCCACTCATATTAGGAGAAAGGACATAGTGGTCGGCCATTATAGGTGTAAAATGTTAATGAGAATAATGAATGTAATGAGGTTAAACCTTAATATATATATATATATATATCACCCACTACATACATGATATGTTAAATTGGTAATCGGTCATTGTTGTGAACACCGAACTAATGGTGGGTTTAAGGGTTGGCCTCAAGGGTTGGGTAAGGGAGCTCAAGATTCCGATATGAAACCTAACCCAGGAATCGCACGGACCGAGTGGGCTCGGTTCTGTCTTTGGGCCGGTTATATGTCCACCAAATGAAGTAGGTCGTGCAACACAATGAAAGTCCTGCGTGGGCTGAGTAACACATTCAGTGAACACTTGTGTTATGTGTGGACATTCGGACCACACATGATGACTTTATGCCTAAGCCCACACGTCTGTTGACGAGTTATATCTAACAGGGTTATACGACTAACCAAACTCCAAGGTCTTGCAATGTGGGTCAATTAAATATGGGCATCATACGTAACCAGTGTGTGAAATGAGTATGCTTAGATTAGGTGCATATCATTGTTATTATGTAAATTGGTGATATATGGATAGGGATGCTACTTGCTTGTGCTATTGAATGACAACCTGTTGATTATGTTCACTGAAACGTGGAGTTGTTTTGAAATGCTAAAGTAGTGCATGGTCCCACAATAATGTACTTACGTTATTATACATTAGGTCGAGTGTAGCGGACATAATATTTAACGCGTAGAAGTACATAGCGAACCGAGCAACCCAAGGTGAGTTCACTACATTCGAGCATGCGTCCCAGTGGTTGGGGACAGTCAGTGGGTATTCCATGGGGGGATAAGGCTTTGGGTAAAAACGGGTATATTGGTTAATAATCTCACCTATCATCTTTTGTAAGTCCCTCATCGGGTATTAGTTAGTAGCGCTACTTAGGTTTGGCACCCTCACCCCGTGCCTGTAGAGGACGGAGGTGAACTAATGACCCAGTCTGGCCCAGTACTAGATAGGAGTACGTGGGAAGGGCAGTCGTGTATTTCAGGAGCCGTCATTGTTCGGAAATGAGATATTAACAATATTACTTGCATTGGTTATTGAACTGTTTTACATACAACGGGTAACAAACGTTTTCTAAAACTGTGAACTCGCCAGCTTTGTCTGATACACTTGTTACATGCTCGCAGGTCATTAGGTGATTGAAACAGGAGCTTGTTGGCTGGAGAGCAGGAGTGGTCATGGTCATGCAGAGGACATATTTATCAAACACTTATTTATTATGATCGTTTAGAACTTACTTATGAATTATTTATGCTTCCGCTGAACTTATGGTTTTTGAACAACTTATGTTTGGGATTTCAGTATTATTAAATGATGAAACTTTATTTCAAACTTGTGATTCAATGTAATTGGTGGCTCATTGCTAGTCGTCACACGCCTAACAGGGACACTCCCTAGGTGGTAATTTGGGGGTGTGACACGCCTAGTGCAGGGTGTCGGAACACCTCTCGTTACACAAACTCCAAAATCCATATAGGATCTTTCTATCCTCATAATTAGATCCTTGTGGGTGAGTAACATTCATCGGAGTCCTTAATTAAATTCTCTGTATGATTCAATACGTACATTACAATTCAATAAGGACAAAGCCGAATTCCTAGTAAGATTTTTCTATCTTCATAGATAGATTCTTGAAAATGATTAAAGTGCCAAATGAAATCCACGGATTGGATTCCTGGTGTACTTTAAGTATCCGCGTCCAAAGATAACAAATTAATAACTGAGTTAAGCAACTATGTGATTATGTGCTTATGTGTTCCCTTTTATGCTTTTGGTGTAATCCAAGTTTTTGTTATCCAAATCCTCGTAGAATCGTCCATATCATTCGTATAAGGGATTCATAGTAGGATATCCAAAGGTACTATATTAAATCCTCAATGGGCTTTTACATAATAGTAAAGACCCTTGGATTATATTGTACTATTCCATAATTAGACCCCTTGAGTGGTCTAGTTAAACAGATTGATCCAAAAATCGAGTTAGGAATATCATGTGATGATATAGCTGAAAGGACTCCTTGGTGGCCTAGTTAAAAAGATCATCTGTCGATCTAATTAAAAGGACCCTATGGTAGTCTAGTCACCCTCATCACAAGTTTGATATTCTTCCCCAAAACATTACAAAACAAACTGTGCGGACTGTGCAAGGAATTACGTAATTATGGATGCATACATAATTATGGAATTTAGTGCACAGAAACCACAGCAAGTTTTGTCGTGTATCTAGAGTTAACTCTGTTCATTTTCGTATCTGAAGAAATTGTGAAAAATGACTCATTCCGTTCATTTTCGTATCTGAAGAAATTGTGGAAAATGACTCATTCCGTTCATTTTCGTATCTGAAGAAATTGTAGAAAATGACTCATTCCGTTCATTTTCGTTTCTGAAGAAATTATGGAAAATGACTCTTTCCGTTCATTTTCGTTTCTGAAGAAATCGTAGAAAATGACTCATTCCGTTCATTTTCGTTTCTGAAGAAATTATGGAAAATGACTCATTCCGTTCATTTTCGTTTCTGAAGAATACCCATTAAGGAAAATGACTCCTTCCGTGCATTTTCATTTCTAAAGGATACCCATTAAGGAAAATGACTCATTCCGTGCATTTTCGTTTCTAAAAATACCCATTAAGGAAAATGACTCATTCCGTGCATTTTCGTTTGTAAAGGATACCCATTAAGGAAAATGACTCATTCCGTGCATTTTCGTTTCTAAAGGATACCCATTAAGGAAAATGACTCATTCTGTGCATTTTTCGTTTCTGAAAATTTTCCCTCGAAGGGAAATGAATATCCCTGATCTTTCCTTCATTTCCGTTTCTGAAGAGTCTCCGTTAAGGAAATGACAGGATATTGCCTTGCATATCTTTGGTGGCTTTTTGACACAAAGTCACAGATAGACTCCTACGAATAAATTTCGGGACGAAATTTCCTAAAGTAGGGGAGACTGTGACACCTGTGTCACCACCACCATCAAACAAATACCAAGCCAATGAAATATTGTATTTCATACTTGGGATCTGTATAAATATGTGTATCTTTTGCACGTATCAATTCTTGTTCGATTTCGGGCTTTAAATCGCTTTCTGGAAGGTTATACGCGATCTGATGCGTAAATATAACCAGTTTAATGCAACAAACACTCCGGAATAGTGAAATAGGCTTAACATACCTTAAATAACCATTACATAACTTAGAAATAAGTTTTGGATCGAAATCAAGTTTATTCGCTTACAGGGACTAAATTCGACAAACTGCGAAAGTATGTCAATTTGTACTGTAACAGACCTTCCGGAACTTGATCATAAGTTAAGTATACCCTAAATATTATTTACATAGCTTAGAAATAGGCTTTGAGGTGTTTGGTGCGCAAAAATAAACTTTATGCTCATTCAGGGACTAAAAGCGTCAAAAAGTGCATAAGTTTGCATTTTCGCGCATATTTTACGTTCTGAATATTTCCGGACTTCCAAAAATTTATGTAAGCATTAAAATATTTTATTTTAGTGTTTGGTATGATAAATTCCATTCGTCGCTTAATTTGGATCGTTTTTGCGTTCGTTACGACTCCCGTCGTAATTAAGCGAATAACGCAACCGTACGACCAAACGAACCGACATCCGTGATGTCTTTGAGCATATTTTAAGTTCCCTATACTTTAATATCATTTTAGATCCTTGAAATGAGGTTAAAGGGGTTTAAAAGTGCCAAAAAAATCAAGTTTTACAAGTGTAGGGACCATTTTTGAAATTTCTGGCAGATTCAATGAACCTAGTCCATTTTGAAGTGTTAATGGTTTTCACCCATGGTTTTGCAAAACCATGGGATGGTATTCAATGAACATAGTCCAAATTAGGGGCTCCCATGGTTTTTGAAAACCATGTGCCCACATGTAAGGTCTAGATTAAATCACGTTTTTCGACGAACGATCTTAACGGTTCAAGGAAATCTATAAATACCCCTCACCCATTTCATTCTTCCTCACATTTGAATCTGATTCTACACTCTCTAAGTGGAAGTATATGCTTCCTACCTGAGAGTGAATCGGGTTCGAATCTTGCGGGGACCTTCTGTAAGTATTCTTTCGCGTTTTTCATTCGTTTTAGCGTTAAAGTCAAACTGCGTTTGACTTTCTGCATTAACCAGTTTATGGTCAATGCGAAGTTCGTTTGAACTTCATAACGTGAGCGTAATCACGATGGTTATAGTCCCTAGTAACTATACCTACTGATTACCACGTTATCTAGGCTCAGTGACGAGTCGTAGTTTCAGCCAAAATGCGTTTTCTCGCGTATTTTGTAACCAAACTACTCTAGGGTATTAAAACCGTTTGTTTTAATACCAAACCTGTTTTCTAACTTTACTAAACATGTTCTAGCATGTTTAGCTCGTCGCTTTTAGATTTGTGCTTGTTTAGGGTCGTAAAGGTAAGCGATCTAATCAATCGTTTATGCTTAGGAACCCGACCCATTGGTCGATCTTTAGGATCCGACCAAACACATTAGGTGACCATAGTTGTATAGGGAATAACCTTCCGAGGTTATACCTTATGGTCACGACGTTTAGTTAGTTATATGATAGGTAGTTTATATGCCTTAGGTAAATTACCAAAATACCCTTTTTTGCGCCAAAATTCATTCTAAGCATATGTAACTTAATTTTTGACATCTAAACTGATTTAACAACAATATTAAACATGTTAAGGCATATCTTGCTTGTCATAGGACTTGTTAGGCATTCCAAACGCGTTTTACGCAAACGACACGTTAAAGTGGCGTAAGCTACCTAAACGGGTCGTAATGGGTCAAAAGCACTTAGGATAGGTTTCGTTTTAGTACGTAGGCTTTGTTAAACCATATTACATAAGTTCCCGTACTTATTTGGTTTACGAACCCTTGTACTACCCGATCCTCCGATAGGTCCGTTTATTAATGTAGATACCTATATAGGTGTCGTTTGATTCCGTGATATTTTAGCTTTGCTTGGTGGTTATCCCAAGATTTCTAAGCACACTCAAGTGAGTACATAGACCCCTCTTTTACTGTTTTTCAAACATTTTGGGGTGAAACACATGTGCCTACTTGTTACTTTCATGATTTCATGCTTTTATATCATATACTTGCTATGTTCATTAGTACACTATTAGTACATGATTTCATTATGTTTTTGCTATGTATGCCCATTGTGTGCATACTTAGTACATTGTTTTACATAACATTTCATGCTATGTATGTTCATCATACTTAGTACATCGTTTTACAAGACATCTTATACTTGGTATCATGCCATGTATGTCCATCCGTCGCATACTTAGTTCGTTGTTTGTGCATTCTTACCTATGGTTTGGTTGTTACATATTTCACTTGCCATACATGACATTTTGTTTACACAATACTTGATTGACATTTGACAACAGTTTAGACATGGGCAATTTACATTGGTGGTTTATGTGGGTAAGTGATTTGAGTTACGAGACGTGTGTAATATGATACAAGCATGGTGGATACGCCGCTGGTACTTCCTATATATAAGTGCTTGTATTATATTACATGGCGTAGCGTTATTTAAATCATTTATTTGGATTTATACATTTTTACACAAATAACATATTTTTTACAAGACATTGTTTTACAAAACAGTTTGTTTTATACAAACTCATTTTCACTTGGTTATTCATTTAACCTTACATCATTCTTTTAACTATACATATCTATGATCGATTTTCAAACGTTTTATAAAAGCAAACACTTAAACTGGATTCATGACAAGTTTTTGGTTAAACATTTTCTTAAACCTAAGTCATGGATCCTATTTTTAATAAAACCTATGTACTCGCCGGCATTTTTATGCTGACGTATTTTCACATGTGTTTCAGGTACAATAGTTGATGATATTTGATGATGAAATTGATGCATGCTCACATAGGATTCGACGAGACCTTAGGGACATTAAAAGATGCAAGACTAGTTAGTTTTTGTTATGTTTCTTTATTGTTAAGACATTGTAACTCATTTAATTCAATAAAACGAAATTTGTTTAATCCATGGTTGTGAAACAATGATTCTGTTACAACACTTCCCGACGTTTCCGCCACGTTTTGTTGTTTTACGTGGTCGGTGTGTGACAAAATAAAATACATTATTATATAAAACGCCAGAAACTACAAACACCAAAACGCTAGTAGAATGAAAACTGGGAGAACAGCTGCTGGCAAAGCACCTTGTAAAGGGTATTAAAACGCCAAAAAATTCACTAAACGCCAAAAAGAAAAATTGAACTTATTTTAATCTTATGCAAACATTAATTACTCGTAGTGAATTATTAAAACAAAACGCCACAAACGCCAAAAAAATTAACCAGAAAACGATATAATGCCAAAAAATTATATATGTGACACAAAAACAATTAATTAAACGCCAAAAAGTTTAATAAATACAATTAACGCCAAAAAAAACTTAGACGCCAGAAAATATTAATCCGCGTTATGAAAATAAAAGAAGAATGAAAAGACAAAAAGCCCCCCTGCTCTTCCCTATACCGCGCGACACGTGTTGGGCCAGAATGCGTTCTCACCATTCTCACACTTTTAGGTTTTTTAGTTAGTTTTCTAGTTTTCTCATTTAGATGTAGTTTTTCTCATGATCCTCTCCCTATATATATATATATAGGGGATGGTTCAAATGAAAACCACTTTTATTGTGAAAACTCGAAAACTAACTAAAAAAAGCCCAAAAAACACACAAAATTTTTTTTTTCAATTTTTTTTTTATAAAAATCGCTAGTTTTTATATATAAAAAAACTTTTTTTCAAAAAAAAAAAAAAAAAATTTTGTGTAGTGCACATGTGTAATAATACACATGTGTAGTACACATACATATGTGCAGTATTACACATGTGCACTACACAAAAAAAAAAATTTATTTTTTTTTTGAAAAATTTTTTTTTATATTAAAAAACCTGCGAAATTTTGATTGCAAAAAAAAAATTAAAAAAAAAATTTTGTATGTTTTTTTGGCTTTTTTTAATTAGTTTTCGAGTTTTCACAATAAGTAGTGGTTTTCATTTGAACCTTCCCCTATATATATATATATATGGGGCTGCTAGAATGAAAACCACCCCGAGTTGTAAGAACCGCGAGAACTACACCCCACGGAGCGCCGTTCGCCATGATTTTTTTTTACAAGTAGATGTGTGTATTATAAACATAGCCGTAAAAAATCATGGCGAACGGCGATCCGTGGGGTGTAGTTTTTTACACCACAAGTTTGGTGTTTTTTAATTTTTTTTTCTTTTTTCTTTTTTTTTTCACCAAACTTGTGGTGTAAAAAACTACATCCCACGGAGCGCCGTTCGCCATGATTTTTTACGGCTGTGTTTATAATATACACATCTACTTGTAAAAAAAAATCATGGCGAACGGCGCTCCGTGGGGTGTAGTTCTCGCGGTTCTTACAACTCGAGGTGGTTTTCATTCTAGCGGCTCCCTATATATATATATATATATAGGGCCAGGATCATTTCAAAACCATAAATATTTACAGAACTCCTAATAAACAATCTTTTTATTTATATATTTTTATGTTAGGATAATTTTATCTTTTATTATGTGTATTTTTACGATTACATACATGTTAAGAGTATTTTTATCATTTTTTATATGTAATTTTACAATTGCACATATGTAAACTAGTTTTTTACATATTTGTAATTATTTATGACACATAAATATAATTTTGGGAATTAAACATACGTAAACTACTTTTCACATGTATGTAATCAAAGAAATACATATAATAGATGATAAAAAGATCCTAAATACAAAAACGTATATATAAAATGATTGTTTATAGGAGTTCTGAAAGTTTTGTAGTTATTTAAAGTTCTGAAATAAACTCAACCCTATATATATATATAGATATATATATAGATATATAGATATATATAGATATATATATATATAGGGGACTGCTAGAATGAGAACCACCTCGAGTTGTAAGAACCGCGAGAACCACACCGTACGGGGCGAGGTGGACCAAATTTTTTTTTTCAAAAACGTAGATGCACGTATTATAAACACATTCGTAAAAAAAATTAAAAAAAAATGTCGTGCGTGTAGTTTTTTACACCACAAGTTTGTGGTTTACGAGTTCCGTACGTTTTTGAAAAAAAAATTGGTCCACCTCGCCCCGGATCAAGTAGTTCTCGCGGTTCTTACAACTCGAGGTGGTTCTCATTCTAGCGGCCCCATATATATATATATATATATATAGGGGACCGCTAAAATGAGAACCACCTTTAATTGTAAGAACCGTGAGAACTACACCGTACGGGGCGAGGTGGACCAATTTTTTTTTCATAAACGTACATGCGTGTATTATAAACATATTTGTAAAAAAAATTCAAAAAAAATGTCGTGTGTGTAGTTTTGAGCACCACAAGTTTGTGTTTACGGGTACCGTAAATCTTACCGGAAAATTTACGGTACCCGTAAACACAAACTTGTGGTGCTCAAAACTACGCACACGACATTTTTTTTTTGAATTTTTTTTAAAATGTGTTTATAATACACGCATCTACGTTTATGAAAAAAAAAAAATTGGTCCACCTCGCCCCGGATCAAAAAGTTCTCGCGGTTCTTACAACTCGAGGTGGTTCTTATTTTAGCGCAATTCTATATATATATATATATATATATATATATATATATATATATAGTAGGATATATATATATAGTAGGAGTTGGATAGAAAGTGGGTTTTTCCTAGAAAGTCTAGGAAGCAATCAGAATACGACATGTGGCATTGAAGATTTTTAACTAGAAGGGCAATTGTGTACTTTTACATTATATTTTTATTTTTGGAATTAATTTTCATTAACTAACTATCCATGTCCATATTTTGTAACCGTTTTTCTCCATGATTTTCTGAATAATTTGTTTTCGAAATCTAAACCAATCGCATATTCCATTGTTCAGAAGATTACTGGAAATTATCAGCATGTTCTTGGTGCTGTGTTTTAACAGTTTACAGGGCTAAAGTCAATTGTTTTATAGATCCCATAATATAAAGGTGGTTTTGTAATTGGAAGATTACTGTTTTTTTAGATATTCTTGTTGTGTTCTTAACTTCCATCATCATGTTTTTCTTCAAAGTTAACTAGTTATCAGTCTAGAAACCATCAGCATGTTCTTGGTGTTGTTTCTTAACAGCATGTTCTTGGTGCCCTGCATGATAAACATTTTCATGGATTGTGTTTTATTTTGATGTACCACCTCACATTTCATGCGATTTTCTCTCTCTCTCTCCCTTTCTCTCTTTCTCTCTCTTCCTTCTATCCTTCATGAAGAAACACATCAAGAAAACACATCGTACTAATCTGCTTGTTGTTAAAACACAGCGTCAAGAAATCCTCCAGCATTACCAGCATGGATGGTAAAACACAGCGTATGAATCTGCTTGCTGTTAAAACACAACTGTATGAATCTAAATGCTAAAGCACAACTGTTTGAATCTGCTTGCTGTTAAAACACAACTGTATGAATTTGCTTGCTGTTAAAACACAACTGTATGAATCTGAATTCTAAAACACAACTGTATGAATCTGCTTGCTGTTAAAACACAACTGTATGAATCTGAATGCTAAAACACAACTGTATGAATCTGCTTGCTGTTAAAACACAACTGTATGAATCTGAATGCTAAAACACAACTGTATGAATCTGCTTACTGTTAAAACACAACTGTATGAATCTGAATGCTAAAACACAACTGTATTAATCTGCTTGCTGCTAAAACACAACTGTATTAATTAGCTTGATGTTAAAACACATCGTCAAGAAAACGGAGATGATACGAACAGTATTTGAATGGTGATGATGAACTTGTAGATGGTGGAGATGGAGAAGTGTTTTAATTTGATCCGATGCTCTCCATCCTTTCTAAAGTTATCTTCTTCCATGATTGTAGTTATTTTTGTAGGGATTGGGGTTTCCAAGATGGGTTTGGAGAGAGAGAGAGAGGGAAAATCGCGTGAAATTAGGGACTGGGTTTGACTGACGGTTATATGATTGATTTAAAACACGATATATTGACAAAATTTCCCCTAGTCTTTTAAAACAATGAATTAAATAAACTAAAAAAATTACAAGTTTGCCATTGACTTCATCTTAACCATTAAACACATATTGGATGACCCAGATCGCTTCCTAGACTTTTTAGGAAAAACACACTTTTCGCAGGATCCCTACTATATATATATATATATATACATATATATATATATATATGTATATATATATATATATATATATATATATATATATATATATATATATATAGAACGTGATACTCTATGGCCCATTTTTTCTACCGGCACAGGGCACCGAATTCTTAGAGATGGTCCTGCATTGCAGACCGTTAAACAACAAAGAATCACAAGCCACCTGGCGGCGTGATTGGCGACCACCTTGGCACGCCGTTGAGACTTCACCAAATGTAGTGGGACGAGTCAAATGGCAACCCCCACGGTGTATCACACTGTCCTTGAGGAGAAGGACATTTTGATGGTTGCTTGAGTTGTTAAGTGCTACACTTGTGTTCTATGCCCATGAATCCCTCATGCAATCACCTCACGTTTCCTTTCTAGTTTCATTCTCATGCAATGGATTTAATTTTCTTTCAAATTCAGTTATGCAAAGTTAGTGAATAAGTGTCTAAGTGGTTTGTTTATGTCTCTGGTCTTTCATTTGTAAGCCTAGTAAGACTTGTTATGATTTGGGTTTAATAGGTGAACAAAATTGTTGCTAAGTCTAGTCTCATTTCACTCTATAATTCTTGGGAGACTAGTCATCTCAAATGGGCTTATAACATATTCTATATAAATTAAATACGCTACAGACAACTTCATTGGTATATTTGAATTCTTACATTTGTAAAACATGAAAAGATCCTCCCAGTCAGAGGCGGACTTAGAGTGTTACTAGGGGTAGCACGGGCTACCCCTCAACCCCCTCGCCGTAGTGTAAAAATACCCCTTAACTCCATTTTCGTAGTGTAAAAATATCTCTCAACTCCGTTTCCATTATATAAAGGATACCACTAAGCCTTAAAAAAATTAGGATACTTCTAACTTTTTGGGCTAGTTCCGCATATGCCATCATAAAATGAGAAGTATTTGTCAATTTAATAAATGGCGTCATGCAGTGTGTTTGAGATCTAAATAAGGTTGAATCTGAATTATGTGAACAGTGTGTTTATGGAAAGATGAAAAAGGTTTCTTTTGTGAAGACAGGGTAATCACAAAAAGCTTAGAATCTGGAGCATATCCATTCAGATGTTTTGGACCAACACATGTATTTTTAGGGGGCTCAAAATACTATATGACTTTCATAGACGATGCCACACGCAAGGTATGGGTCTTCTTTCTTAAAAGTAAATTCGAAGTATTTGATGTTTTTAAGAAATGGAATACTGTTATTGAACTTGAAAGTGATTGTACGGTAAAATGCTTAAAATCGGATAACGGAGGAGAGTACATTAGCGCAAAGTTGCTGAGCGTGGCATTTGGGTGATAAAGACAGTTCCAGCTACTCCTCAACAAAATGGAGTTGTAGAATGGACGAACAAAACATTAAATGAGAGAGCAAGAAGTATGAGAATCAATGCAAGGCTTCCAAAGATGTTCTAGGTAGATGCAATTATATGAGATGGATGGTGGAGATGAAGTTTTATGGGTTTCTGTTGATGCACTTTTGTGTGGATGTGGCTTAGTTTGGTTTGGTTCAGTTCGATTCGATTCGATTCAAGATCGACGTTGCGACATTCCTCTGTCATGCGACTAGAAGAACGACACACAAAACATGAAGACACGCGAACGAAAGAGTTGCCATGACACCAACATGATGTCATCATGACCTAACCAAGCATATTTCGACATATATGCATGGATTGAAATAGGCTTCATTGAATAATATGTTCTTTGATATAAGGTAACAATCGAAATAGGGTGATTCTATGTTTTATTAGATAAGTATCGAAATAGACATATAAAGTCTATTTCGATACATACTTGAATCACACCATATCCTTTATCTATTTCGATTGTATAAGTTCTATTTTGATATGTTTCGTTTCGTGTGTCTCTGTTTCGATGTAACTCAGTTTGTATGGACTATAAATACCAGCAGAGGCTCTATTTCATTAAGAGAGAGCACAGTTCAGTGAGAGTTAGGGCAAACACTTGTATTTTGTATTATTACTCTGCTGAAATCAATACTTGAGCTTTGAGTGTGATATCTTTCTTGTATTTGATTGTGTTATTGCTTTGATATGCATACAAACTTGGATTCCGCACATGTTTGTGTGTTCAGAAACAAGGAATAGGTTCTCTAAGATCCTCCATAGCGACCTACAAGTGGTATCAGAGTTTTGGCTCATTTCCTTGTTGAGAATCAAGCATATTTGAGAGATTTAAGTGGTCTTGAGTGTTTATTGAGGAGTTCTTGGACAAAAACTGAAAACCCACTTTCTTGGATGATTATTTTGACTAAAACTAACTAAAATGGTGTTATTTTTTGATAATTTTGTTTAATCACTTGTTAAAAAATTTCGAGATTATTAAAAACATGAATTCTTTGTTAAGAACAGTAGCGATGGGTAATCTTCAGGAAATGATGACAATTTAGGGTATACCGGTAGTTCAAATGAAGAAGGATCGATTTTTGGTGAAGGTAGATCTGAAGTTGAGCTGAGGTAGATGATGTGATTGCTGAAACTGAATCGGCAGATAGCAAGGAAGCAGCTCTGGAACAGAAAATTGAAGGCTTATCTGATGATTTTTCCTAGCATCTTTCAGAAGTTGGATCTTCTACTTTTCGTGTTGCATTCATGGTTGGTTTAGATTGTCAATCTAGTCAGATAAGTTTTAGTAAGCCTATCTTGTCTAAGTGTGTTGAATGTATGCTTTTAGAAGGTAAATACTTAGAACTAGAAGGTAAATTTGATTACACCAAGAAACATCATTAGCGTTTGATTGTAGATTTAACGAAGTGCACTGAGGCAAACACAGCTCTTAAGAAAAAAGAAAAGGGATTTAAAACGACAATTGATGGCACCCATGGTAACAGTTACCATAAAAAAATTGTTTCACCAAAACAGGACCCACGTCTTGTTAAATAACGAGAAGTGAAATAGAAAAAGAAACAAAGAAAAGAAGTTGAAAATGTTTTGAAACCAGAGATTATCCAAACACACAGTCTGTAAAACAAGATGTTAAGAATGAAAAATAGAAACATATTGGAAACCAAAACCGGTAACTGTTTCAGGGGGAGTCCAATCAATTCCGAATTAACGAGAAATCGAAGTCACAATTCTCGATGATGTCGGACGACCCAAGTCAATGAAGGCTTGGGTCCCTCTATCCAACTTATCTTTAAGTCAGTGTGCAGAATGTTCCAGGAGGAACAATTGATAGTTGTAGGATTGTTGATAGTGGAGCATCCAGCACCTGATCGGTGACATGAGGCTCCGACACAATGTTAAATCGAGGAGAATATTGTTGGCTTTGATGGAGAAAAGAAAAGAAGAAAATGAAAGAAGTTGAAAACATCGACAAGATGGAAAATGTGCCAAAATTTGATTGTTATGGCTTTGATCGGGTCAAGAGGATAGATTCCAACGAAATGTATGTGCCTGCTACACATCTAAAGCTTTTAGAAGATTCAAAGCTTATACTTCTCACAAGAAGTTAAAGGCCTACAAGATGAACATGTAGTGTACATTTCTCTACTATGTGTTGAAGAAAATGTGTTTGCTGAACACACCAACCAAGTGTGCGGATACTTTGGAGTGGATGATACATGGTTGAAAACCGGTGCTTGTAATTGTTTAATTTGATGTTTTTACACAAGTTTTAGTTTCAAATTGCCTACTTTTGATTAGATTTGTGTTTTGCAGGTCTACTGGAGTTTAAGGAGCTTTTCGGGAGCTTTACGGGTCACCGGAGTGAAAACGGGTCAACCGGGAGCAAGGAGTGCGAAAAACAGAAAGAATGATTCCTGGGCACCGTCGCCGACGCCCATATGGGCCGTCGCCGACGGCTGGTGTAAATGGTCGTAGCCTATTTTCTCCGTAGACAGCGAATTAGGCCGTCGGCCACTTTCAAACATCCACACACCGTCGCCGACGGACACATCCACCGTCGGCGACGGCTCATCAAAACCTGAAACGCGAACTTTGGGGTTTTGGGGTGTTGGAACGAATCAAAAAGGGTTGTTGACCAACTAATACGGGAGTTACACTTTTGGAGGAGTTTGAACCTTGTTTTTGGAGCCTTCTTCACCAACTATCATCTACCCATTCCACTATCATCACTATCATCAATCCGAATCATCCACAATCACCAATCGATACAAACCCTAATCATCACCATCAATCCTTCCACCCATTATTCTTCACCAAACCTTCAACATCCACCATTGCTCCATCCAATCAAGCTTCAAAGATGAATCCTTCCGTGTTCCAAACATCCGGTGATCAAGCTTCTTCAACCATGAGCGGCTAATCATCTCGGTTTCACCCCGGTGTAGGTAGTTGTTAATTCTAGGGTTTCGAATTGTTCTTGTTTTAACTTAGTGACAATTTGTATTTGGTTTTTGAAACTTTTGACAATAGTATTACATTTGTTACGAATTCGTGAATTGTCGAGCGATGTTAAAAGTTATGACTTTGCGAAACGGTGATATGTAATTGTACATTGTCATTGTTAGGATTTACTTGTGTTGATTACAAAGTGTCTTTTTGTCCGTTCTGCGGAGCGTTGATAGTTAGTAGCACCTAAGTCACGGTACACTAAATCCGTTAATCAAATGCATTTGAGTTGAAACTAGAACTTGTAGAAATCCTAGGTTAATAATTACCGAAACCGGGCGTGATTCCTTTTTATTATTATTGTTCTAGCAACCGTTTTTCTTGCAATCGTTAAGTAGTAATTGTTAATTAAGTAATTCAATTTTAGTAGTCCAAATTCACATCTTTCTTCTAAACAAAAATACAAAAATATTTGGCAAGCTTCATAATTGTGACAATTGTTTATAATTCATTCGAATCCATACACAAACCACATACTCTTCGTGGATCGACCCCTTACTACCACTAGCACATTGTTAAGGGTAATTTGGGCTTATAAATATTATCTTTGACCGGAGCACGACACTCCGATCAAATTTTGGCGCCACTGCCGGGGAGTGCGTGCGCTTTGTGTTTGGATATTGTTTGAATTTTTGTGATTAACTGTTTAATTTGTTTAGCTTTCTTTTTGTACTTGTCTTTTTCCTTGTTACGCGGGGTGTGTTACTTGTGCAGGTTACAGGTAGTGCATGCGTACATGAAATTCCGGGAGGACTTCACCTTTAGTCTACGAACCGGAAATTGAAAGACTTGCAAGAAGGAACCTAGCAAGCCGGTTAGAAGCAACTCTTGCTTCTAATCAAACCAACCAAACACCACCACTCACACCGACCATTGAAACCGATTCAATGGCAAACCACAACTCCAACCAAGACTTTAACCCCAACCAAAACCTCCATCCAAATCAATTCCAATCCCGAGGAACCTTTTATCCCGCTCAAAACACCCAACCTATACCCCAAGAACAACCGGGTGGTAACACCAACGCAAGACCACCTACTCCACCTTTCCGAAACCAAAACACCAACAACACCCAACGAACACCTCAACAACAACCCCTTCACCGACAAGCATCGTTACCTATCAACCTTGATGATCGGAATGTCAACTCCGATCGTAGAGGTAACCGTGATCGCGGCAATCCCGCAAATGAAGACCCGTTTTTCAACATCGACGATTTAAGGAATGCAATCCCCGATGATGAACCGTATAGTGTTCCCGGTTATCAATCGCCGGAACACGTAAGCATTCATACAGAAAATTCGGATGATGGGGGGTATTACGATGATCGAGCTAATGATGATGAAGATTGGGGCTACGTGAATAGGGGAAACATCTACAATGCTAGAAGGTATGACGATGAGGAATTTGGTTACCAAAACGCCAATTATGTTGGGGAAGATGAATACGGTTACGGAGGCGGAAGAAATGACGGTTAATGGAACAACCGTCAACCACGAAACAATAACCAACGGAACCGGAATGATGGGTTTTACAACAACAATAACAACAACAACAATGCAAACCCTAACCGGATTCCTCGTTTCGTGGGAGGTGGTAACCCAAGGGATAATCGAAGGGGGGATCAAAGAGGTGAGAGAAGGGATAATCGAAGACCGGTCGATCAAGAAGTTAATGGGCCACAACGTCGTCAACAACCTCCACGGGGAGTAAATGACCGTTTCCGACCGATAGTGACCGAGAATAATTCTCCGATAGTATGCGAAAGGAGGATGTTTGATTGTAAACCACATTACATCAACATACTTCCTCACTTCAATGGGAGGTCCAACGATGAACTGTACACACATTTGACGGAGTTCTCGTCTATTTGTGATACTATTGGAGGGCATAATTTCGCACTAGAGGAAGTGAAGCTTCGGTTATTTCAATTTTCGTTGAAAGACAAGGCAAAACAGTGGTTCCTTACACTTCCGGCCAATAGTATTCGAACTTGGGAACAAATGCAACAAGCATTTTTGGATGAATACTATTCTATGGCAAAGACCGACGACGCGAGAGATGAAATTCGCTCGTTTCGTCAACTTTCAAGTGAGCCTTTACATGAAGCATTTACCCGATTCAAAGAGCTAATGAGGAGATGCCCACGTCACCAAATAGAAAAATGGGAGTTGGTGAAATGCTTTGTACGGGGTTTGGATGATGCAACTTGGAATCGGCTTGAGACGACAAGCAATGGCACACTCTTAAGCAATCATGAGGATGATGATTGGGAATTCTTGGAAAGGATGAGTAAACGATCCAAAGAAAAAGAATCGGCCGATAGAGCAAAAAGACATCCTGTTTCCCGGTCACTTCCCGATCTTGATTCCAAGGACCGGATTTCCACCTTAGAACGGGAAATAGCTCAATTGAAAAAGAAGAAAGAGGTGACCGCGGTTCAGTTTGCGGTTTGTGAAGAATGTGGAGATATTGGGCATGCAACCGAGCAATGTTCAATGGGGTCGAGTGGTTACACCGAAGAAGTCAATCAAGTGTATGGAGATAGAAAACAATATGACATGAACTCCAACACTTACCATCCGGGTTTGAGAAATCACCCCAATTTCCGGTATGGCAATGCTTCAAATCAAATGAACCCGAATTTCCAATCGGGTAATCAAGGAGGAAGTGGGTCATCATACCAAAACCGTCAAGGTGGTAACCAAGGAGGTTACCAACGAAATTACAACCAAGGGTACCAAGGTGGGTACCAAAAGAATTACAACAACCAAGGCGGTAACGGAAGTGGGTCAAACAACCAAACCGGTGGTGATGACTTGAGTGCCAAGATGGATGCTTTGCTAAACATGCAAAAGGAGACTCACAGTGATGTCAAAGAAATAAAGAAGGCAAATGAGATTCGAGACAAAGCACACGAGGCATTGGCGAAACAAGTGGGTCAACTAGCGGAAGAAGTGGCCCAAATAAAGGGAGGCATGGGGAAGCTTCCAAGTGACACCACCATGAACCCTAAGCATCAAGGGTCGAGCTCGAGGAACACACGTGAGGTACCAATTAATAAAGTTACTTTACGTAGTGGTCGAGTTGTTGATAATGGTGTCAAAACACCACCACCCCAATTTGTCGAAGGGGTGGTGGAAGATGCTAGTGATGAGGAGCTTGAGGATGGTCAAACGGGTCAAAATAAAAATGATTTGAAAAAGAATAATGTTACTCCCGCTGCGACCATCCCCGTCCCCAAGGCTAAGGAAAAGGGTGTGGAGGCTAATACCGCCCCTTATCCCGAAGCATTGAAGGGACCGACGAAAAAGGTTGTAAACAAAAGAGGTCCACAACAAGAAGAGTTGTTGGAAATTTTCAAACAAGTAAAAATCAATTTACCTCTTTTGGATGCAATTAAACAAGTACCGTCGTATGCTAAGTACTTGAATGATTTGTGTACCCAAAAACGCACTCACAAATTTCCAAAAAAATTAGATTTAACCGAAAACGTGAGTTCGATTCTTTCGGGTGCACTTCCACCTAAGCTTCAAGATCCGGGTGCTCCCATCATTTCAATTCAAGTGGGTGATTTTAAAATCAACCGGGCACTTCTAGATCTTGGTGCTAGTGAAGCCGTCTTTAGTGGAGCCTCCGGAAGTGGAGTTGAAAGCATTGCCGAAGCATCTCAAGTATGCTTATGTTGGAGAGGGCAACACTCTCCCGGTTATCATTGCATCAAATTTAACCGGAGAGCAAGAGAAAAAGTTGATGGAAGTGTTGGTCACCAATCGGGCGGCGATTGGATGGACCATTGCGGATTTGAAGGGTATTAGTCCCTCGGTGGTGATGCACAAAATCATCACGGAAGAGAATGTGACTCCCGTTCGAGATGCACAAAGGCGGTTAAATCCGAACATGCGGGAGGTCGTGAAGAAAGAGGTGTTGAAGTGGCTTGATGCGGGTATCATTTACCCGATCTCGGATAGCCAATGGGTGAGCCTAACACAGACGGTTCCCAAGAAAGCCGATATACAAGTCGTCAAAAATGACGCAGGTGAAGAGGTAGCTACCCGGCCGGTAACCGGGTGGCGAATTTGTATTGATTATAGGAAGTTGAATACCGCAACTTCCAAAGATCATTTTCCTTTACCTTTTATTGATCAAATAGTTGAGAAGTTATCGGGGCAAAAATTTTATTGCTTCCTAGATGGTTATTCCGGTTATAACCAAATTGCCATCCATCCGGAAGATCAAGCAAAGACTACATTTACATGTCCCTACGGTACCTTCGAATTTAGGCGGATGCCGTTTGGATTATGTAATGCTCCCGCCACCTTCCAAAGGTGCATGATGAGTATCTTTTCTGATATGGTGGGAAAGTCTTTGGAAATCTTCATGGATGATTTCTCAATTTTTGGATCATCTTTTGAGACTTGTTTGGACCGACTAGATAAAGTGTTAAAAAGATGTGTTGAAACTAGTTTGGTCCTTAGTTGGGAAAAGAGCCATTTTATGGTTCAAGAGGGAATTGTGTTAGGGCACGTAGTGTCAAGTCGTGGGATAGAGGTTGATCGTGCTAAGGTACAAGTCATATCTACTCTACCATATCCCACGACTGTTAAGGGTGTTAGGTCGTTTTTAGGTCATGCGGGGTTTTATCGGCGGTTTATTAAGGGTTTTAGTGATATAACGAAGCCTTTATGTAATTTGTTGCTAAAAGACCAACCGTTTGACTTTAATGAAAATTGCCAAAATGCTTTTAACAATTTAAAAGAAAAGTTAGTGGAGGCCCCAATCTTGCAATCGCCAAATTGGTCGTTACCTTTTGAGATTATGTGCGATGCAAGTGATTATGCGGTGGGGGCCGTGTTGGGACAACGGGTTGACAAGAAACCCGTTGCCATATACTACGCAAGTAAGACTCTTTCGGATGCACAATTGAACTACACAACCACCGAAAAAGAGCTACTTGCGGTGGTATATGCATTGGATAAATTTCGGTCTTATATATGGGGTAGTAAAGTGATTATTTATTCGGATCACACTGCAGTTAGGTACCTCATGGAGAAGAAAGATGCGAAGCCGAGATTGATCCGATGGGTGTTGTTGCTCCAAGAGTTTGATTTGGAGATACGGGACAAGAAAGGCATTGAGAATGTGGTAGCGGACCACTTGTCCCGGTTGATGGTAGACGATGATCCGAAAGCCTTCGAGATCAATGAGTCTTTCCCGGATGAGCATATAATGAAACTAGATAAATTGCCATGGTATGCTAACATTGTCAATTATCTTGTTACAGGTGATATGCCGGCACATTGGGATAGACGGAAAAGGCAACACTTCATGTCCCAAATCAAATACTATCGGTTGGAAGAACCGCATTTGTGGAAGGAGTGTGCGGATCAAGTTATACGGAGATGTATTGATGACGAAGAGATTCCGAGCGTGCTGCAACATCTACACTCGTTTGCATGTGGTGGTCACTTTAGTGGTCACAAAACGGGTCATAAAGTGTTGAATAGTGGCCTTTATTGGCCTACTATTTTCAAAGATGCAAACGAGTTTGCTAGAAATTGCATGGAGTGTCAAAAGTTAGGGGGTATCTCAAAAAGGGATGAGATGCCCATGCAACCAATCCTTGTAGTCGATGTTTTCGATGTATGGGGTATTGATTTCATGGGCCCATTCCCCAATTCCTATGGCAATTTGTATATCTTGGTGGCCGTTGACTATGTGTCAAAATGGGTCGAAGCAATAGCCACCAAGACAAACGACCATTCTGTAGTATGCAACTTTGTCCAAACCAATATTTTCTCAAGGTTTGGGATTCCTCGTGTCATCATAAGTGATGGAGGATCTCATTTTAAAAATTTTCGGTTTGGCAAACTCTTAAAGCGGTTTGGTGTTGACCATAGGATTGCTACCCCCTATCACCCGCAAACAAGCGGGCAAGTTGAGGTGTCAAATAGGCAAATCAAACAGATTTTGCAAAAGACCGTGAGGGTGGACCGTAAAGATTGGTCAATTAAATTGAACGATGCTTTATGGGCCTACCGAACGGCACATAAGACACCCATAGGCACTACACCTTACCGGTTGGTCTACGGTAAAAATTGTCATTTACCGGTTGAGCTTGTGCATAAATCGTTATGGGCTATTAAAGAGGTTAATGTGCAATATGATGATGCAGGTACGGAACGGAAGCTCAAGTTGTGTGAATTGGAGGAGCTAAGGGAGATGGCATACGAATACGCATCTCAATACAAGGACGGAATGAAGAGAGCGCATGATGCCAAATTGAGGAAGAAAGAATTTGAAGTGGGTCAAAAGGTGTGGCTCTACAATTCAAAGCTCAAATTCTTTCCCGGAAAGCTCTGAAGCAAGTGGATGGGACCCTATGTTGTCACCCGGGTCGGACAATTGGGTGATGTTACTATCGAGGACCCGAAGGACGGGGTACGGCAAACGGTAAATGGTCATCGGCTAAAACCGTTTCTCGAAGGTAACGAGAAAGTAGATGCAAATAAGGAATCGGTAAGCTTCGTAGTAAGTTTCCCGGTTTACGAGGTCGAATGAAAAGGACCGGTAACACTTTGTGTAAAGTTATGTATATTTGTTTAATTGTTTGGGTGTTTCGAGGATTATCGTTTTCAATTCCTACTAATCCTTCTTGATTGTGTGAAGTCCAGACATTACGAACGGGTCATGAAGATACAAGGTATGTTTTTTTAGACTTGTTTATGTGTATTGAGGACAATACACGAATTTTTGGGGGGTGGTAGGGCTATTAACGATGTCCGTCTTGAAAAAAATTTTAACTTATAAAAATTCACAAAAATATTTTTAATAATTTTTAGGATTTTCTAGTGTACATAGCCCTTTAATAAAAGTTAACGAAAATTTTCTTTTCAAAAAAAAAATATATATATATATATAAAAAGTGGCATTTAGGGGAACCGTCGCCGACGGTAGACCCTGGCGTCGGCCACGGTGCTCCAAACTGTTCGTCGCCTGGTTTTGTCCGTAGACAGCAAGTTAAGCCATCGGCTCAGGTTGAGAATCCACATACCGTCGCCGACGGACACCTTCACCGTCGGCGACGGTGCCCCAATATCGTGCCGACGCTGAATCGTTATTTGTGGCTTACATTTGCACCCAAACTCTTAATTGGTACATAAACTTGACCCGAAACCCTTTTTCACCACATAATTGACCCGAAAACTTTATCAAACATCTCACAACATCACAAAATCAGTAACCACTTCATATTCTCTCTCTTGCATCTTCATCTTCTTCCCCAACTTCTCTCTAAGAACCCTAATTCTTCTACTTCTCATAACTTCTTCAAATCGTAACCAAATCACTTGATTCTTGAGTCTATCTTGAGTGATTTTTCGAGAGGAACAAAACCCCCATAACAAATTCCCTCAATTCTTGCTCGTTTGCAAGATTTATGGACGTGTGTTCTAGGGTTTGGAAGAGTGTTCATCCAAGTTTCTTGTTTTACACTTTTCTTTAGTTCTTCTTGTCAATCTTCATCAAAGGTATGATTTTTCACTTAAATTATGCTTTAATTTCATATGTGTTGTTGATTTCTTCCGAAATTTTAAACTTATTGTTTAAGAGTAGGTTGTTTATCACAATGTAGTATGTGTTAGTATGAATTTAAGGATGTTTGTTTGATTTGGATGGATTTGAGCATACTTTAGTTGTAGTGATGTGATTACACTAAAACTTTTGTATGATTGAACATAGTAGTAATGTTGAACATTGTTTAACCATGGTTTTCTGTTGAAAAATCTTAGGATTAAACGTGTTAGTCAATATAGATGATAAAATGAGCGACTTTGGAAGTTTAAAATGGCGAGTTTACATCTAAAATTGGATTAAAGTTCAACATTGCATACCATGTTCAAAGTTTGAGATTGTTGAAGGTTGGAATGTACTAATTGTTGTTATCTTTGTCTTGTGATTGTAGCCATGTTTCGCGGGAGCAAGAAGGCAAAGACCTCCGGTCAAGGTTCATCTTCGGGAGCCGGTTCGGGCTCTGGGGTTTATCAAAGACGTTGGGAACAACTTAGTAATGTAGAGAAGGCGATGGTCAACTTGAAAGACAAGATTGGGCTTGGGAAGAGGCGAAGAACAGTGGGTCGGCTTCGGCATGGAAGGAAGAGAAAACAAAGGCTCTTTCTAGATACAATAGTAAGAGGTTGGAAGCCAAGATGTGGAAGATGAAAATGGTTACGGGCATTTCAAAACCCGTACCCGACAGGGCGGTTTGTGAACGTACGGTGGATGTTGAAGAGTTTAGGAAGATTGGTATAGTGCAAAGGTTCGAGAAACTCGGTTGGGAGCGAGTGATTGATTGGTTTGATGACATCACCAATCGGGTATACTTGGGGGCAGTTTGTGAGTGGCTATCCACTCTTCGTTTTGAACACTCCAATAGACCAGCTCATAGATGGAAGTTGATTGGGAACATTGGGAAAAATCAAATGGTTATGTCCTTCGAGCACATGAATGCTATAGCGAGGTTTGACTCGCTTGGGGTCGACGCGTATGATTATTATGGGTATGATCAGTTTTTGGACAACAAGAGAAATGATGCTGACCCAGTGACTCTCTTGGAGGATACATTACCCGGTTCTGGGGGTGCAGGTAACGCAAGGGCAGATATGTCTCTGATGGGAAAGATATTGCAAGGTATCTCGTTGGAGAACATTATGGTACGGTTTGGAGACCGTGGAACGGTGAAGGCACCCGACTGTCGGGTGGTGCATGCATTGTTATATGGGACGCCCAAGCTCTCGTGGCGTCAAATTGTTATGATTAACACATGGGATACACGGGAATCGTTTAAACGCAAAATGATTCCTTACCCAAGATTGATCAGCGCCATGATTCTCCAACAAAATGCATTACCTCAAGACTCACTATGGGTATCCAAACCCATTGATCAATTCAACTCCGCATCTATGAGGCGACATTGGAACATAACCGTGAAATCTTTTGGGCATTTGCACACGGTTGAAGATGAGCAAGGGGATAGTTATCGGTTCAACGACAAAGAGAGTGATGAAGAAGGTGAGGAAGAAGGGGGCGATGAGGAGATGCCCGATGTTGAGGAGGACATTGATCCTTCCGGTCCACGGGGACCGAGGCGTAGGTACCGGAAAAAGCATAGGGAAATATCTGCCAATGTGGCAGATTTTGTGAATCAAAGACAAATACCGTCGTATCGGTTGTGGAACCGTGGGGATCAAGCAATCTACGACAATGTGTCGGCGGGTATTGGTGAAGCAAGAGAGTACCATGCTAGTCGGAAAGAATGGGAAGAGGCGCAAGGGGCGTACTCGCAACAACAATGGGGTTTTCAATCATCTTTTTGAGAGAGGGTGGAAAAACAGTTGGAGGAACAGCAGCTGCAATATGCGATGCAACAATCACAAATGGAACGCATGATACAGCTGCAAGAAGAGGAAAGGGCCCGCAGACAAGCGTGGGAGGAAGAGGATGCTAGGCGCCGGAATGCACAGGCAGAGTTGGACCAACGCCGATGGGGGGCAATGGCTTTCTCCAACCAGATGGCGATTAATAATTTCAAGGTACTCCATGACCAAGAACGCCATCAACGAGATTATCAAGCCGGGCTTCCATATGCTGAACATTCGGGGTGGACCGATTACCCCAACCTTCCTCATCCGCGAGGGCCCTCCGATCCAATCACTCACTGGCCCGAAGCAGTCGGCTCGAGTTTCGTTCCCATGCCGTACCAACCGCCACCCCAACAGGAGTCAAGCCCGCTGGATAACTATAGGGATATGTTTGAGGCCCTTACTGGTTATCCGTACCAGCCAAACCCGCCAGTGAACCCTAATGAGAGATATCAGCGGTAGAGGTGAGGTACGTTTTTGTTGTTGTTGTATATTATTAGTTATTTTTGTTTTTCTCATTTTTGATTATTTAAATTATTGCCTAGTTAAATGAACTTTGTGAGTGTGTTCCCTATATAACCCTCACGAGACCTCTCGTCCTCCCAAGCTATTGGGAGGTTTAAAAGGGCTTGTTGCATAAGCTAAATGCAACCGTGATTCCTACGAAAGTGAGTTAGGCTTGTTGTTGTTGAAAAATATTTTCCACATAAAATCGAAGTGAGATCATGCATGGCTTGGTAATGTGTTCATAAAAATGGTAGAACTAAGTAACTAACAAATTTTGATGGTTGTGAGAAGCATGCTTCAACACAAGGATTAAAATTTGTAGGTATAACGGGTTCGCGGGACAACCACTTTTATGACGATACGAAGGATATGAGCATCAAGCAATAAAAACCAGGTGCATGTGTTTCTTTTTACTTTGATTGGTAGTTTAGAATAAGTGGATTGTAATGTGTATTTTAATTTCTGGAGTGAAAAGTTGGGAAGGTTAGTCGTGTCACATCCCTTGTGCATTGGAAAAACTCTAGTTCCTACACATTGAGGACAATATGTACTTCAAGTGTGGGGATGGGGGAGTAGTAAAAATTTCGACTTTGACCCGTTCATTTAAACACTACACATTGAGGACAATGTTTACCTCAAGTGTGGGGATGGGGGAAAATTTCAAAAAAAAAATTTCAAAAAATGTCTTGTTTTCAAAGCAATCTCAAAAGCACAAGTAACCAAGTCAACGAGGGATGTCACAACCCATTTGGTCTTTTGTCATGGTCAAGTTCAAATTAATAAGCATAGCGGGTATTTATCGGGTGGTTATTTGGGAATAATTCGCCTAAGGAACTAGCAATTTATGCATATCACATATCATACCCTTATACGTGAGGTTTGAGCCACTTATATATCATAGATTTACATTTACATGTTTCTTTGTTTGAGTGGACCATTAGTCGCGTATCGTAGAACTTGCAACTTTTGATACGTTTGAGACTATAGACCAAATACAAGCACGAGAATGATTAAGGCATTAGGTAAACCTTTTTCTCTTAAAACCATTTTTTATCCTTACCCGAACAAATTCCTTAGTCACCCATTTTGAGCCTAAACCTTTCGTTTGACCACCCTATAGCCCATAAACCTTAAACCTTTTCTTTTTAAACCCGTGTGATGAAAATTCGATTATAGGAGTCGCATTTGTATAGTTATTCTTGATTGTTTGCATTGTAAAAAAAAAAAGAAAATATTATGAAAAGGAATTGAAAATTGTTGAAGAAAAATACAAAAAGAAGCGTTAGTAGTTATCGAATAAAAGGGTGAAAGATTATTGCCCATAGTGGATGTTTATAGTTTACTTTTGTTTAGGATAGTCTTTTGTAATAAAAAGTCGAATTTTCATCACTTTAGCCACTTTAATAAAATATCCTATTTCCTACCCTTCGCCTAGCCCCGTTACAACCCCTCAAAGACCTTTTGACTTGTGCTTAGTATTTGCGTTCGATAGTGGAGAATGATTGAGTTGCAAGCCTATGCGGGTACGTGTTCTAATCGGTTTTGAGCGATTAATTGTTGAAATGCTAATACATTATACATGTTAGCAACTTTTAAGCCGAGAGGAGAGCACATTGTGAGGGATATGCATGAGTTGTTAGTTTTACGGGCGGGTTAATCTTGGGTAACCATTTGTGTATCTAAAAGCACGTTACCATTAAATACATTGAATATTGTAAAGAGTTTGAACTTTAGCATGACATTAGACCTTAACCTTCGTCTCGGGAATGGGATGTATATTCGTTGTTCGACCCACGTGAAAGTGAAAAACAGATTTGCTTGAGGGCAAGCAAAAGACAAGTGTGGGGATGTGATATGTGGTTGAAAACCGGTGCTTGTAATTGTTTAATTTGATGTTTTTACACAAGTTTTAGTTTCGAATTGCCTACTTTTGATTAGATTTGTGTTTTGCAGGTCTACTGGAGTTTAAGGAGCTTTTCGGGAGCTTTACGGGTCACCGGAGTGAAAACGGGTCAACCGGGAGCAAGGAGTGCGAAAAACAGAAAGAATGATTCCTGGGCACCGTCGCCGACGCCCATATGGGTCGTCGCCGACGGCTGGTGTAAATGGCCGTAGCCTATTTTCTCCGTAGACAGCGAATTAGGCCGTCGGCCACTTTCAAACATCCACACACCGTCGCCGACGGACACATCCACCGTCGGCGACGGCTCATCAAAACCTGAAACGCGAACTTTGGGGTTTTGGGGTGTTGGAACGAATCAAAAAGGGTTGTTGACCAACTAATACGGGAGTTACACTTTTGGAGGAGTTTGAACCTTGTTTTTGGAGCCTTCTTCACCAACTATCATCTACCCATTCCACTATTATCACTATCATCAATCCGAATCATCCACAATCACCAATCGATACAAACCCTAATCATCACCATCAATCCTTCCACCCATTATTCTTCACCAAACCTTCAACATCCACCATTGCTCCATCCAATCAAGCTTCAAAGATGAATCCTTCCATGTTCCAAACATCCGGTGATCAAGCTTCTTCAACCATGAGCGGCTAATCATCTCGGTTTCACCCCGGTGTAGGTAGTTGTTAATTCTAGGGTTTCGAATTGTTCTTGTTTTAACTTAGTGACAATTTGTATTTGGTTTTTGAAACTTTTGACAATAGTATTACATTTGTTACGAATTCGTGAATTGTCGAGCGATGTTAAAAGTTATGACTTTGCGAAACGGTGATATGTAATTGTACATTGTCATTGTTAGGATTTACTTGTGTTGATTACAAAGTGTCTTTTTGTCCGTTCTGCGGAGCGTTGATAGTTAGTAGCACCTAAGTCACGGTACACTAAATCCGTTAATCAAATGCGTTTGAGTTGAAACTAGAACTTGTAGAAATCCTAGGTTAATAATTACCGAAACCGGGCGTGATTCCTTTTTATTATTATTGTTCTAGCAACCGTTTTTCTTGCAATCGTTAAGTAGTAATTGTTAATTAAGTAATTCAATTTTAGTAGTCCAAATTCACATCTTTCTTCTAAACAAAAATACAAAAATATTTGGCAAACTTCATAATTGTGACAATTGTTTATAATTCATTCGAATCCATACACAAACCACATACTCTTCGTGGATCGACCCCTTACTACCACTAGCACATTGTTAAGGGTAATTTGGGCTTATAAATATTATCTTTGACTGGAGCACGACACTCCGATCAGTGGATTGAACAACCACACACGACTTCTCATGGAGAAAGACGAAGACCTCTGCTGGTGCAAAAGCATGTAGAAGACATCATGTATAGACTGACCAATGATGATGTGTACAAGTTTTCCCACATGCTCACTTGCTTCTTACCAGCCGGACCCGAAGGTCCATGATCTTGGTGCTGTGAAGTTATTTCTCTGTTATTTGAAGTAGCTGTAAAATCGACCTTGAAATCCACACTTGTGGATATCCAGTTTGGGAGAGCACTCAGATTCCTAGCAATGCACAAAGCAGTTGCAGGATTACGGTTTTGAATTTCTAATCTCTCCTATCTTTTTCGATATTTAAGCTGATTTACGAATTACTAACATCTCTTACAACACTACTTGACCAGACATTGATCTCGAATATCACTTCACACGTGAATATTTTAATACATAACTCGTCAATGTTGTTTTGGTCCACACCGATTACCAACGTGCCAACTCATTTTTCCAAAATTCAATAAATCATTTTTGATTAATTTTAAGGGGAGTAAATTCAAATGAGAAAAATACAAAAACATTGAAAAACGTCAAAAGAACAAAAACAAAAGAAAAGCAAAAATGAGTTTCCTAGTGAGAAAAAGAGAAAATGATAGTAAATCAGTGGTCTATCGAAACCTCTTTGAACTTAAAATGAAAAACGACAAGTAGCTCTATTAAATGATGTATCGGTAGGCTCACAATCATTTTAAAGTGTGCAGGGCGATATAAACATAATCGACTGAAGACCATGTGGGAACCGCTCATTGGCATATGGTCTTGGTACCGAAATTTCGTTTGATAGATTGTCGAGGATCTGAGATACGTGGTCTTTATGTTGTTTATCATCTGGATATCCTGGTTATTTCTTTTGCCGAAAACAACGGGGACCCAAGTAAAGAACTTCCATGATACCATACATACGTGTAAATATTGCATACGACCATCAATAAGTGATAAACATATCACATTCACCCCCTCAATAAGTGATTCTAAATCACATCAATCATCCGAGAGTCAAGTTCGTCTCTTTGTCGGTACGATAGTACTAACTGGTTCACGAATTGCTCTCGTGCCCTGCTTGTATTGAAAATCAAGTTCCTCATTAATAAGTGATTCTATCACATAGGGCTTGTTTTCATCCACAAAATAAGTGAGTATCTCACATCTTATACGTCAAAACAGATGATAAGTGGTATACTCACCAATAAGATGATCTTTCTTGCATACCTTGATACGGGAATGTGCCGTGAGTGGATGAACACAGGTTGGTAAGTATAAATCATACCTAAACATATCTCCAAGCTATGATTACATCTGATTGTTGAGTTTAAGTGGACAAATATATCGATAAACGTTATAGGATGCTTATCTAAATTGTAAAATATACTGACAAAAGGTGTGTTTAGACATGACCATGCACTGATATGATTCTCTTACCCTCGAAACTCACAAAAAGAACGTTTGTAAATATATATTTACATTTTTCCGTTTTTGCATGTCCGTGTATATATTTATTTGTTGCTTTTCGTCTTTACGTTTGAAAAATGAAAAATACCAAAAAGATTTTAGTTGTGTTTTAATATAAATATTTTAAAAGCCAAAAAGATTTTGCTTCTAACTTATTTTTATTTAACCGATGTTTGCGGATAAGAGGTACTTATGATCTTCCAAATCCAAACCCCACACGAAACACTTCAACAATTGCCATCTAGGGATTTGATGGTGAGGGCACTTCCGAACCAACTCCTTGAAACGAGTAAGGGCTTCATGTAGCAACTCTCCCGATAATTGTCGAAATGACCGAATCTCATCCCGTGCATCATCGTTCTTTGCAATCAAATAGTACTCGTATAGAAACACTTGTTGCATTTCGGCCGAAGTGCGAATACTATTCGTCAGAAGTGTGAGGAACCATTGTTTAGCTTTGTCCTTCAACGAAAACTGAAATAACCACAACTTTACTTCCTCTATCTCAAAGTTATGACCCCCTATCGTGCCACATATAGCGGAAAATTCTGCCAAGTGAGGGTATGGCTTGTCGTGTGTCCTACCATTGAAGTGAGGTAGGATGTTGATGTCATTGGGCTTGCATTCGAATGATCTCACTCCTCGAGGTGGAGGAACAATGGGAGAGTCGTTTTGGGTGACTACCGGTCTAAATCGGCCATTCACATCCCAAGGAGCCCCTTGATTTGGTTGTTGGCGATACAGACCGTTGACTTCTTGATTTTCCGGTCTTCGATCACCACCCCGATCACCACCTTGATTACCGCCTCCCACGAATTGAGGAATACAGTTACGGTTGACATTGTTGTTGTTGTGATTATGTCATCCCGGTTCCTTTGATTATTGTTTCGTGGTTGACGGTTATTGTCGTACCCATCATTTCGATCATAATCTTATCCATACCCCTCGTTGTTTCCCACGAAATTGGTGTTTTGCTAGCCATAATCCTCATACTCAAATCCCCGAGCATTATAGAAATTCCCCACGTTGTCATCACCCCACACTTCATCGTCAACTCTTTCATTGTAGTTCCCACCGTATCAGAATATTCCGAATGAATACTCACGTGTTTTGGCGATTGATAACCGGGAACACTAAACGGTTCGTCATCGGGAATAGTGTTTCTCAATTCATCGAGATTGAGAAATTGAGCTACATTTGTGGGATTACCACGAGTTTGGTTAACTCCATGGTTGGGGTTGTCACACCCTGACTTTTGCGGAAGGGTGATTTGGTGTGACTTGCTTAATATCATTGCATTCAACCATAAGAAACAACTATATGATAAACCAAGATGTTCATCCATAGATAATTTTCAAAATAATACAACCGTCATTGTTTAACATCAAACTAAGACTTCAAGTTTAGATCACATGACAACCAAAGCTTAAAGTTCCATAGTGGACTTCTCAAAAGACACAAGCAAAATAGGTTTCGAGCCATGTATCTTATCCAAGATAAAATACATATCCCAAACCCTTTGACTTCGGATGACACCTTTTATTAGAGACATGACTTGTAAACTCCAACGCCCGTCAGATCCATACTTAGTTTCCTGAAATACATGTAGTTTGAAAACATCAACAAAAGTTGAGCGAGTTCATGTGTGTGTTTGTGAATAAACCTTTGAAACATTTGTAAGTATGTTTGTATGTACTTGAAAAAACCGGTATGAAAGCAACAAGGAAACAGATCAATTAATGTGTAGCTAATACATTAATATTTGTGACGTGATGCAGGAAAACTCAAACCTAGCAGATTTTGTCTCCGGCAATAAGACATAGTCACCACATGGTCCACTCGTCGGACTCATGGGTGGGGCTCGCTACACCCAAATAGATCTACCACTCATGTCCCTCGGTCCTACAAAGAGGATTAATGGCCTTAAGCGTCATACCCACCACTCACATGATCTAGCAGTACCCTTCCTTAGCTAACCATACCAAATCAAAATGTTTGTAAACAGTTGTAACATGTATTTCACCCCCGAAGTTAGAAAACCAAAAACAGTTAGAGAAAGGGGGGTCATGAAACTCACTGGTTTGCGTTCTTCGAATCCGCCTGTAACTCAAAGTTTCCTCTGGTGTACACGACTACCTACAACGTACTATGCTCTATTAGACGAGCAGGTGGTGCCTTGACTTAGTATTAATTAGTGTCTTTGAGTTACGTTTCCAAGTGTCTTCATCATTATTCCAAGTTATATAATTATTTGTTAAAATAGAAAATATTTTAACTAAAATTATATTTATTATATTTTGGAATATTAGTTAAAATAACATATTTTAACTTGACACACTTATGTATTGTATATGTATATCCTTCCGAAGGATGGGTGCATTTGTATTTGTATTTATATTCTTATACTTGTATATTCTTGCCATGTATTCGTGTCGTATTCCGGTGTGTATTTATACATACGAGAATACGTACCCTTATTGTGTTTATTAAGTATTCTTACACTTAACTTTTCCGGAATATTATTTTTAATAATAATTCATCAATATGTATTTTCAAAATATACATTTTAAGGAATATTACTTAGAAAAATTATTTATAATTTTTCCTTTGGAAAAAATATTTGTATTTCTATATAAGTCCCAAAAGTAATATATATTCAAGTCTAACTTGAAAATATATGTGAACTTATTTTTCTTCCACAAATAATATATTTGATGTTTGTTTGAGAAAATATATATTTTCTTTCAAAATAATATATCTTCTAAAAATTCCAAGAAAAATATATATGTTTACTTGCCCAAAGATAATACATTTCCTTCTTGTCTAAAATATGAAATATTTTGTAGTAATCATGAAAATCTCATTTTCATTCCCTTGATGTCCAAAATACTATTTACCAAAATATACACATAAATAATATTTCCGGAATATTTTGTGAGTTATATTCCTTTGTTCGATTTTACCGGTATTTTGGGTATTCTTTGTATATTTATTCCTTGGAGTTTTGGTAATATCTTGGATTGTAATTCCTTGGTATTTTGGTAAGTTGTATTATTTCAAATCCTAAAATAATACAACTAATACACATAATCACATACATGGTGCCTTCTAAATATATATTTCCTAAATACATATTTAGCCACTTTTATTTGTAAGAACCAACCTCCAATATTTATCATTTTTGTAACAAAAATTATGGCAAAGTTTATGTAAAAATTTTTGGTTTGAAATACACTTGTAAATATTTGTTTAGAAATATTTTTCTAAGTGTTTAATTTTTAGAAAAATTTCGCCATAGTTTCCCCTAAAAATGGAGGTTTCCATACCTTGAAGGTATATCATTTTCTTTTGTAAATCAACACAATCAATCCACAATCAACATTAAACAATCTATACTTACCAATTTTGCCACAAACAAGCATAATCTACCACTTCATGAACCTGAAAATTTATAAAAATTTGTAGTAACTTACTAGTGTATTTAGAAAGTCTTGTTACCCTTTAAAGTGTGGTTGATTCTTTAAAAACATCATTTTTGAAGAATCTAGATCTCTACAACTTATAATCACATTTTCTAAAAATGTTCCTTCTTGGATTCCTCTTGTTACATAAGTGTTTCTACACTTGTTTAACCTCTAAAAACATGGTTGATTTCTTAGAGAACCAAGATTTAGTAAAACTTGTATTTTTAACTTGGTTTCTTAAAAAATCATTCTTGAAATATTAGATTTACAAGACTTACAACTCACTTTAATCATCATTTTACAAGAAAACATTATATTCTTTCAAGTTCATGTTTTTCATGAGGATGATCCATGAATCTTTAACACTTTCATCCTCTCATCTTGCTAGATTATGTTTTTAATCATGATCTAGCAGGATCATATGGTGATCTACATCATTTTCATAAGCAAACAATGATCAACAAGTAAATCAACACATAAACAACATAGTTTCTTCATGATTCAAGCTTATGTTCAAGTTTCATTCTCTTGTTTCTTAGTGTTCTTTAAGTTAATCTTCATGTATCATCTTTTAACCACTTAAACAAGATGTAAAATAGAAAGATTAGTGTTCTTACTACTAGCTCAAGGCTAGGGATGATCAAGAGAAGAAAAGAGGTGGATAAAAGCAAATGGTGAAGGTCCTTTAGCTTCCGAAAGCTCCAAGCTTCTTTGTGCCCCTTCTTACAGCTTATTATCACTTGGGAATGGATAGAAGTGAAGTGAAAATGGTGGTAGTGTTGTGGCTTGTCTTGGCCGTGAGCATGATGAAGAGAAGGAGAGAGTTTTGTGTGGAGTGTTGAAATGAGAATGATGAGTTTAATTTTAGTGGTTTCTTTTATAAACCCACAACATTATGTTATCTCTTGTATAATATGCCTCTAAAAGACTAGACAAGATCTATTAATTTAACCAAAGAAAATCCACAAGTGGGGGCCACTGTGGGGGGGGGGTCTAGAGTTAGGATGTAAGTATTGGTTAGCTTACATAGTTAGATTTCAAGTGTATAGTTAGGTTAGTTAGTTACTAGATGTTATATAGTGTGTTACGATGTTCGGGGACCATAACTAGCTTGGTAATATTGAAACAATGCTTCTAGTGAAAATTTGGTGTTTCGGGTAGTGTCCGGTTGTTCGGTTGGTTACCGGTTCGTTAAGGTGCTAAACTATGCAGTTTAGTGTGCTTTTTGTTACCTTTTGTGACAGTTTCGATTCTCGACACTTAGGAAAGCATTCAGGACCATTTAATCATATTTCTGCATGATATTAGATTGTTTAAATGCTGAATTTTGCTGAATTCTGCAGAATTCTGTAGTTTAAGTGAGTTTTAGGCACTTTCCGGCACTTAAGCTATCACTAGGAAGGCAGTTTTGTGATCCTTACTTTCCTACACACAACACACATTGTAATACATGGTTTCTAGCTCATTCTGTGTCCCAACACATTGTCTGTCTATCTACTGAAGTCCGTCAGCATTTTTCTGATTTGACTGATAACTGTGCAGCCGGAGTTTCGTGCATCATTTGAATCAACAAAGTTTGCAAGCAAGAATGGTATGTCATTTGCAATATATGATGCACATGTATGTATGATAACAATAATCAGAAAGCAATTCAAGTCATTGATTGTAATTCAGCACATACATTAGGCACTTAATCATTGTTTAATAATTGTACGGATACCTGGAATTTTGACAGTTGTCACATTCTCCCACTGTTAAGAAAATTTCGTCCTCGAAATTTAAACTACATTAACTCCTTAGAGTTACCTTATGCGTCCATGGATATGAATAATACCAAAGTGATTAACCACGAAACCGCATCAAAACTTATTCGAATCAAGTGAATCCAAGGACATATTACAACAACAAGAATCAAATGGTTAACAGGTATGTGTTCTAGAATTTGATGTCAAAGGACAAGAGACGTATAGATGTATAATCTAGTGTAACTTATTTCACAGAGGTTCAATAAAAGGGGAGTTTCAACCAATAGAATTCCAAACGATTGTTCACAATATGCAAATGAGTTCTAGAAACAATAACATTCGCTGGATGAACTCAGAATCAGCAAGCTCAAAGGTAATTGTAACGTGAAAGTGATCTGTCACTTTCGAACGAATAAACGAATAAAATTTATGCGTTGGCCTTATTGAGTTGCGAGAATACACCGAAATGAAATACAATCGAATCTGGTGTATCAGTGTCTTAATTTGTAGTTGCATTAAGAATGTTTAAATGACAAGTCAGACGAAAGTATGTATAGTTTCATGTGAAATGGTTGACCATTATTAGCACAAGCTACAAGTTTGCACCGACACCACAAGGTTTCGTAATGACATAATTCAATAATAGTGGTGATCGAACAAGTTCACCGTGTTTGAAATCAAATGAAAATGTAATGAAGCAAACCTGAAAATTTGATTCAAACGACATTGTAGGATTTTTCAACTGAATACAGAACATCAAAGAACTACTGTTTTCGATTGAAGATGAAAAAGCAATAAATACAGCCAGGCATTCGATCGATAATGAAAGAACTGTTAGGAGGTACACTGGAATATGAAACGAATTTATGTACCATTGTCTTAACACACGATTGTGTTAAGACGGCTTTAATCATGATAAAACAGAACGGATTTAGAGCTAGTCAATAAATGAACAATTAAATCCGTGTATGAAATGCGTAACCGAGACTAGCGCAAGCTTCAATTTAGTGTAAACATCACTACAAGGTGCCGAAACCAACAAACGACTTAATGGAGCCGTAGAGTAAACAAGTCTACTGCGACTCTGAACAAATGAAATGCTTGCAAAAATGAATTTGAATATGATGCTCTCAATACACCATATGGTGTCTTGAATTGAATATGCGAAATGGACAAGTTCAAGCAATTGAACTTGGTCTCAGCGCAATCTGATAATAAATGTATGTATCGACAAGGGGATTTCGGCATGGTTACAGTGATAAACCATGTACGTAACTGAGAAGAAATGAATATCAAGAAATGAAACAATGATGGTGCATGCGTAACAAATGATGCATGCGTAACATATGAATTTCCAAGAAATGAAACAATGAGTATTCGCTATTATGAAGAAATGATCAAGTATCGAGACAAAGGAGTGTTTGCTTTAGTGAAGAAAAATTGTCGTGATGCAACTACCATTAAGAGAATTAGAGGTGCAAAATTCTACTTGCTAGAAGCAAAAGTGGAAATTTCAATATAAGAATTTCGAGTACTTTATCTGTTCGGTTAACTGAAATAGCATATACGTTAGAATAATGAGGTTTGCTTGAGTTAACCCGACGTATTTTCTATGTGATAACCTTTAATGGATCTCGACATAAGTTCCCGAAGGTCTTAAGTGCATGATTCTTAAACCCTCAAGGTTTTGTATCCTGTGTGCAACTATTTTGTGTATCGTGTATAAAACACAGTATTAGCGTATGTTCAACACAACTTGTTGACTCACTGTACCTTGGTATACTTTCTTCCTAAATTCACCGCTAATGATACTCGATCAACGATCAATCTTAGAATAGTAGTTGGATCCTTGCAGTTAGTTAAATAAATCGTTAAGCCTCAGCGGGGGATACCGTTTCTTAATGGTTGACTTGTTGCTCTTGGTAGTCGATGCTCATTCGAAAGTTACCATCCTTCTTTCTGACGTGCAACACTCGAGCTCCAAAAGAGAGAAGCTCGGTCTTATAAATCCCTTATCTAACAATTCCTGGACCTGCGCTTACTAATCTTGCATCTCTGAAGGTGCAAGTCGATAAGGTGTCTTAGCTACAGGCGCGACGCCTGGAACCTAGTCAATGTGGAACTCGGCTTGTCATTGAGAAGATAATCCTGGCAAGTCTTCGGGAAGACTTCAGGATATTCCATTACCACAGGGATCTTTTCGAGCTTTGGTTCTTCGGCTTCTTTGTCCACGACATGAGCCAAGAGGGTAATACACCTTTTACGCAAAACTTTCGTGCCTTCAAACGACTGATAATCTATAGGGCATATACGGCTTCTCCCCATAAATAGACGATATTGATTTTAAAGGATGTCACACTTATGAAGCTTGCGTATGATTTAATTTGAAGGTTTGTTTGGTTGAAAGTGATGTCGGAATTCACCGACGAAGTTGTTTTAACTAATTAACTATAAAAACTAGAATAATTGCACGAAAACTTGATTAAACGATTTTAAACAATAACGGAGAACAAGGTTCACACCCGGTTCGACAATTGTAAGACCTAAAATTACTACACATTTTAACTTGGTTTAGATGAATTAGTTCATTAACCGTTTTAGAATCACAAGGCTTAGGTGCCAATTGCTATCAACGTTCAAGACGGACCACAATGCACTTCGTTACCTAGGATAAGTAAATCCTATCACAAGACAAGGCATAAATACGCATATTCATTTCACAAAGTCAAATTTCATAACTCATTCGACAATTTGTAAATTCAGTACAAACGTAAGATAATTATCTAATGATTCAAATGTAATTCAAATTGTCACAAACCAAATATTAAACAACTAGCAAACCCTAAACATTACAAAAGTCTACACCGCGGTGAAACCCATGAGAATTAGCCGCTCATGGTTGAAGGAATGCGATCACCGGATGATTGGAACTTGAGCACGAACATCTTGAAGCCTTGAAAGTGATGAAGATGGTGCTTAGGGTTTGGGATGGATGATGGTAAGGTTGGTGATGGATTAGGGTTATGAATTGGTGAGATGATACAGATGATTCAGGATGATTGAGGATGATTAGAGGTGAAAGGAATTGAAAGGGTTGGTGTTCTTGGCTCCAAAGTGGTGTTCCAAACTCAAAAACTTCGTAATGTCTCGAAAGGAACCCCAAGAATGCGTTTTATCTCGTCAAACCAGTGCGAAAACCAAAATTTCCCGTCGGGCACCAGGGGTAGGCGTCGCCGACGCCCCCCCTGGCGTCGCCCACGCGCGCGTGTAAAGTCCACTTTTGTGTCGATGCATAAAGCTGCTGCCTCGCTGATTCTTGACGACGGGGAGCGTCGCCGACGGCCTTGGGGCGTCGCCGACGGCCCTTGTAGGGTATGCTTTCCTGTTTTCTTGTATTTCGCATTTTCGGTTGATCCTGTTCACTCCCGGTGCTCCGAATAGCTTCCAAATAGCTCCTTAAACTCTGTTAGACCTGCGAAACACAATTCCAATCAAAAGTAGGCTATTCGAAACTAAAAGCTATGTAAAAACATAAACTTAAACATATAGGAATGCCGATTCGACCACGCATCACAGACTCCCTTTGGATGTTGCCGCAGTCTCGTTCGTACGAAGGACAAAAATATTTGATAGGGCTTCGCTGTTGGATTGCAAAAGTTACAAATGACTTGGTCACTCCCACTATTTATAGACTTGGTAAGTGCCTTGGGACGGACCAACCTCCTTCGTGCGGATATACATACATAATCAAAATTCTAAATCTAACAATTAAAGCCCTATTACATTTGACACGACATGACGACGTTGGCAGCAGACATTATGCACAAACAGATACGTCCGATTTTGTGTTGATTATACTATACACATTTTTTCTGATTTGGTTCAGCGCTATCTTCAATTTAGTTTCTGTACCTGTATGTGATTCGTTAATCCAGTATAGTTTCGTGTTTCTTTCTTTTCGTCCATCCTTACTTGTACTATTGATCTTTCCGTTACTCAGCTTTAGTTTTCTTTGTTTGCTTTTCTTGTCTTGTTTACAGGTAATCCAGGATAATACGGGGAATCCATAATGAGAGATTAATGAATGTTCAAGAGTATTCAAAGACTATTTATTTTGTTAAATCATGTACTTTTAAATGAACTTGAGACTTAGGGTATTTTGGTATTTTAAGACTTATATGTCACCTTGAATCTTATCTTATATTAAGTCGAGGTGTTTTGGTTATGATATCTGTAATAGTGACTCTTCGACCTGTCCCGGGTTGGGTGGTACATATGTACATATACACACACATTTATATATATACATACACATTTATATAGGGCTCGGTTCAAATGAGAACTACCACGAGTTGCGAGAACTTTTTCTTCCCACGCAAGTTGGGCCAATTTTTTTTTTTTTTTTTTTTTTTTGCAAAAACGTAGATGAAAATATTATAAACACATATGTAATAAAAAGTAAAAAAAAATTGTCGACTCGGTAGTTTTGACTGATGCAAGTTTTTTTTACGCGCTGATGTAAATTTTGTTGAAAGATAAATATTTTTTTACGACTCATGTAAATGTGAGTATGCTGCATTTTATTAATTTTTTTTTTGCTGAAACATGTGATTTTTTTATGAACTTTGAGAAAAAAAATCCGGAAAAACCTTTTTTATGGGCCAGTTCTCACGGTTCTCACATTTTAACCCATCCCCATTTATATATACACACTTACTTTATTTTTTTTTAATTTTCTTTTTTACCTTTAAATTAATATAATAATAAAATTAATATATATATATATATATATATATATATATATATATATATATATATATATATATATAGGGGAAGGTTAAAAATGAAAACCACTAGTTAAAGTGAAAACCCGAAAACTAACTACAAAAGTCTAAAAAAACATACCATTTTTTTATAAATTTTCGCTATTTTTTGTATATAAAAAAACTTGTTTCAAAAAAAAAATTAGTGCACATGTGTAATGTGTAATACACATGTGTATTATTACACATGTGCATTACAATTTTTTTTTAAAAAAAGTTTTTTTATATATAAAAAATAGCGATTTTTAATAAAAATTGTAAAAAAAAAATTGGTATGTTTTTTAAGTTTTTTTTAGTTAGTTTTCGAGTTTTCACGTTAAAAGTGGTTTTCATTTGAACCTTCCTTTTATATATATATATATATATATATATATATATATATACAATTCGGTTTCAAATAGATTAAACCAAAAACCAAACTTAAGCCCTTTAGAACATAATTACATGTTCAGTATTTAAAAATTATTCTGTTGAAACCAAAAACCGACATATTTTGGTTTTTTTTTTTTTTTTTTTTGGCTTGGTAATGAACTACCTTAATTTGGTTTGTTTGATTTATGATTTCTTTGACAAAAATACTTAAACCAAATAAACAGAAAGCCAAATGAATGAATTAAGTCAATGTTTTAAAAACCAGTTTAAACCGGCCGGTTGTACCAGTTGAACCGTCTGATATAACCGTTTAAACCGCCTGATACACCTGGTTAAAGCATTTCTGAGTCAAATCCTGTCCGGTATAACAACCGACTTTTAAAACATTGAATTAAGTTATCATTCAACCTTCACCAACGCTCTCATAACTGCTGTGGACAACCAGTGGCTGTAAAAAAATTGAAACTTATCCAACTAAACCCCAAGTCCATACAATGTGAAAAACGCTAAAACCAGCTAGATTAAGACCACACACCAAGAACATGCATGGCCAGCCTCGAAGGTGGGCGGGGAGGACCATCGATCAGGGCCTGATATTTCGAAAGGCACTTTATTTAAAAAAAATGATATATATATATATATATATATATATATATATATATATATATATATATATATATATATATATATAGGGTAGGGCTAGATAGAAAACCCTATCTATATAAAAAACCCTAGAAAACCCAACCTCCCGACATTTTTTTTTTTTTTAAATAACACATGTAATATACATGTTTTTAAGAGTTTTGGGCCAAAAAAAATAAAAAAAGCGCCGAAGGGATAATTTAAAAAAAAAAAAAATTCAGCAACTTTCAGCATTTTTGTCTAACACGTGTTAGGCGCTGAATTTTGTTTATTTTTTTTAAAAAAATCCTTTCGACGCTTTTTTGTTTTTTTTGGCCCAAAACACTCTAAAACATGTATATTACATGTGTAATTTTTTTCAAAAAAAAAATGTCGGGAGGTTGGGTAAAATGGGGGGAGATTTGGGTTTCCAGAGTTTTCTAAGAATTTTAGGGTTTTTTGTGTAGCATTACCCTATATATATATATATATATATATATGTGTGTGTGTGTGTGTGTGTGTAAAAAAATAAATTAATAAGTTATACTCATACAAACACCAATATAGGCTCACTTACAAAACTATTTTTTAGGTTTAGATTAGTTATTAGCCCATTGTCATTAGGTTTACACCTCCCAATATCCAATTTCGTTAAGACCTAAAGACATATTTTTTCGAGTTCGAATAGAGTACACGAATTCTTAGGACCGACATGCAGACTCAAGTATCATATGCGTAATTTCATAAATATGAGACTGATAATTAAATTTGTTTGGGAATAGGACTGAGGGAATCATATAGAGTTACTATGATTTTTTAAATATTTTAAGAATATTCTACGGAAAACTAGTTATTATAATTTGAACATATATTAATATTCAAAATAACAACAACCACCTCTTGTCTTGTTTCTTTCACTATTAATGAAAAAAACAAAAGTAATTATATGAATGAAAATAGTAGGTCATGGGGCATGGATCTACAGAAAACTTATTTCTACTAAGAAAACTTAGGAAACCCAATCTAGACCATTGATCATGATCATCCAATGGCTCATAAAATTTGAACCATTTTTGAATTAAATTAAATAGAGTGGTAAAGTCAAAAAGGTACTTCAAGGGCATATGGGTAAAATTACCTATGATATTATGACATTTTATATATTATATTCATATTGATTAGACATTCATGATATGAAAAGGAGAGAGAAGCACAATTACCTATAACCAAGATTCCCATTTCTCTCTTTCTCTCTCAGACCTTCATTCTCTCTCTTCTTTATTATTGTCACTATCACCATCATCATTGTTTCTCTTTCTTCTTTTCTTTGAGAATTCAAAAAAACTTCTGTGCATTCACCATCATCATCATCCCTTCTCTCATCCTCTCTCTTTCTTCATGTTTCAATCACCAAGAACACACACAAGTGTGTGTGAGAGAATCGTTATTGTTAAAACCCCTTCATGTTCATGAAGAACACCAAGAACACACACACAAGTGTGTGAGAAAGAAAGCAGGCCTGAATCATTCGGTTGCATGTGTTTCTAGAGAGAGAAAGTTATTAGAACACCAAGACCAAGAACACACACAAGTGTGTGAGAGAGAAGCAGGTCAGAAATCATTTGGTGCATGGGTTTTAGAGAGAGAAAGTTGTTAGAACGCCAAGAACACACACACACAAGTGTGTGTGAGAGAATCATTTTTGAAGATCTTCATCGTGTTCATCAGACGGGTCTAGATCCGGTTAGTGTTCTACTAATTGCATGAACACACTTGATTTTTTTGTTAAAAAGGTTGTCAATAACTTTTTGTGTGCTCAAAGTGTTCTAGTAATGGGTTAATGTTCATGTATTTTGCAGGTTTTTGTTTTTATGTTAAAATGATTTTTAGTTTTTTGATATTTTCAGTTTGTTGACCAATAATTTATGGGTTGGGTTTGTGTTGGGTTTTATAAATTGGATTTGCTTTATTTTGTTTTCTGTTTTTTGTTTAAATTGGGCATCCCAATTATTGGTAGATAATTAGTTTGAAAATCCATAATTGTTACAGTAAAGGTTTCAAAATGTTGTTGGTTAAGTTGTTCTTTTTTATAATTAGTGTTAAATGTTTCAAATTTTTGCAGGCATAACTAGTTACGTATGTTACATTTCTGCCAGCTAGATTCTAAACTGTTTGTCCTGTATGTTGTAACATATGTTACACTTTCGGACAATATATGGTGCATACATTGTGTTACACATTTTGTTTTGATATGAGTGGATATTGAAATGGTGAATGGTAATTGTTGTATCCTCATCTTAGCAAGTACTCTTTTGCTGACTACTAATATTTGTGTTTTTCATTTCTTGGGCAGGACTGGGACTGGGAAGAAACCTAACAAAATATTATGTGTTTACAAATCTATATCTTTTTAAATGGGTTGAAATGTTATTTTAAATGGGTTGTTAGTTGAAATGTCTTGCTGGCATAATTAGCTACATATGTTGTAATAAGGTTACACGTGTTACTTATGTTAAAACCAGCCCTTTCTTGGACATAAAAAGGAGCTACACATATGTAACACATGTTTGTAACGTGTGTTACACTGGAGGGTACCTTTGATGTTGTACAGAAGTTACCCTCCAGTGTAACACATGTTACAAACATGTGTTACATATGTTCAACCTCTTTGTTACCAAAAATCGGGGCTGCACATATGTAACACGTGTTACAACAGGTTTTTACCTACTTGCACGTCTCTATTACAAATGGATGAAAAACAGTTTTTTTAAAACATCCACGGTGTAACACTTGTTTATTTGAAAGTTCTTAAAACAACCGTTGTAACACGTGTTATAATCCCATCTTCAATGTAAAGATACATCCAATGTAACACGTGTTACAAAAGGAAATTACCTACTTACACGTCTCTATTACGTTGATTTAAACAGTTATTTAAAAACATCCACTTTGCAACACTTGTTTATTTGAAAGTTCTTAAAACAACCGTTGTAACACGTGTTACAACTTTTTTAGTGTTGTGCATTTTCCTTTTTATTATCTCATCTTCAGCTTGAAGATACATCCAATGCAACACGTGTTAGGTTTGTTACGTGTTACAAAAGGTTTTTACTTAATGTAATAGTAAGTTTAAATGTTAAAATGTTTTTTTAAGATTGGTTGTTAAATGTTAAAATATATAAACTTCATAATTTATTCGGAATATCTCGTTTATTTTACAAATAACTCCGGAAATATTACTTGTGCTATTATGTATTTACTATGGCGGTTGTATTTGCAGGAGTGAGGAGAATGACCAGGTCCGTGACGGGTAGGCTGGCTAATAAGTGAAAGCAGAACGATAAAGAAACAGAACGATAACGAAAGAAGGTAGATGGAGAAACCGATGAAGAATGGGAACAAGAAGTCGATGAAGGGCAGG